>NC_135531.1:115740870-116048495 GCF_045843805.1 Urocitellus parryii
TCTTGTGCTTTTAGAGTTTTATTGAGAAAGTCCATTCCTGAGCCAATATGATAGACAGTTGGACCTACTTTTTCTTCTAGTAGGCACAGGGTCTCTGGTCTAATGCCTAGGTCCTTGATCCACTTTGAGTTGAATTTTATGCAGCGCAAGATATGTGAGATATAGGGGTTCAATTTCAATCTACTATATATGGATTTCCAGTTTTCTCAGTACCATGTTAAAGAGACAATCTTTTCTCCAATGTATATTTATGGTATAAATATACCTTTGTCTAGTATGAGATAACTGTATTTATGTGGTATGTCTCTGTGTCTTCTGTTCTGTTCCATTGGTCTTCAATTCTATTTTTGTGCCAATACTATGCTGTTTTTGTTACTATAGCTTTATAGTGTAATTTAAGGTCTGGTATTGTGATAACTCCTGCACTACTTTACTCACTAAGGAATGCTTTCTGGGACTCTTATTTTTCCAAATTAATTTCAAGAATGCTTATTTGATTTCTATGAAGAGCATCATTGGAATTTTAATCAAATTGCATTAGTTCTGTGTAGAGCTTTTGGTAGTATGGCCATTTTGACAATATTAATTCTGCCTATCCACGACCATAGGAGGTCTTTTTATTTTCTAAGTTCTTCAATCTCTTTCTGTAGTGTTCTGTAGTTTTCATTGTAGAGGTCTTTCGCCTCATTCTATGAAGCTAGTATCACCCTGAAACCAAAACCAGACAAAGACACATCAAGGAAAGAAAACTTTAGACCAATAACCCTCATGCACATAGATGTAAAAATTATTAATAAAATCCTAGCAAATCACATACAAAAACATTTTTAAAAGATAGTGCACCATAATCAAGTGGGGTTTATTCTAGGGATGCAAGATTGGTTCAACATACAGAAATCAATAAATGTAATTAATCACTTCAATAGACTTAAAGACAAGAACCACATGATCATCTCAATACATGCAGAAAAAGCATTTGACAAAATGCAACATTCATTCATGTTCAAAACACCAGAAAAACTAGGGAACAGTAGGAACATATCTCAATATTTTTATGCTATGTATGATAAACCCAAGGCCAACATCATTCTAAATGGAGAAAAAAATTATAGTATTCCCTCTAAAAAATGGATGCCTTCTTTCACCATTTCTATTCATCATAGTCTTTGAAACCCTAGCCACAATAATTAAGCAAAAGTTAGTAATTAAAGGGATATTAATAGAAAAAAAGAGCTCAAACTATCCCTATTTGCTAATGACATGACTCTATATTTACAAGACCCAAAAATCTCCACCAAGAAGCTTCTTGAACTCATATACATATTCAGCAAAATAGCAGGATATAAAATTAACACCATAAATCAATTGCATTCCTATACATCAATGACAAATGAGCTGAAAGAGAAATCAGGAAAACTATCCCATTCACAATAGCTTCAAAAAAAAAAAAAACCTGGGAACCAATCTAACAAAAGAGATGAAAGGCCACAGTCCTTTTAACTTCCCTGTGTGGTCAGTAGTAATGCCATAATGCCAGGTGGAACTTGGTGTATGACAGTGAATTATGAGGAATTAAATAAGGTGATCCCTTCACTTTATGCAGTAATCCCAATATAGTCACCATTCTAGAAGAGCTCAGTACCCAGATGGGAACATATCATGGTATATTAGCTCTTGCTAATACATTCTTTAGCATAGATACAACACTGAGCATCAACACCCTGTTTGTCTTTGATATAGGACAGAAGAGGCTGGACACCCAAGCAATTTTCAGGAAACAGGTTTATTGACTGCAGAGTCCAGAAGGGATATCACCTAAAAATTCTCTGGACAATGAGTTTGAAAATTCTTTGAACTTTATACCCAGTGGGAGGGGGGGTTTGAAGGTTTACATGACAAGGGCTTTTTGTGCCATTTTTTAAGATTAGGCAAAGGTTTTACAAGTTTTATCACAAAATCAGAGGTAACATCATCAAGTCTGCAACCAAACTTAGTTTTTGCAAGACAGAGTAATTTAGTCCTCACAAAAAATACGAAGTCCTATCCTACATTGAGTTGTTGTTGTGTTTTTGTTTGTTTGTTTGTTTCAGAAATTTGGCTGATATTCTGTTACAAAACTTTCTGACAAGAAGAGGAATTTATATGTTACAAGTATGGTGGGGGTTTCTGTTTAATTATGGTAAGAGTCTTCTGGTAGAAGTCTCTGGTCTGCTTCACTTTCACATGAAAAGGCCAATAATGGATGTTTACAATGTTACTTCAATGATATATCCATAGCCCCATCATGTGTCAAGGTGTGATAGCACAAGATTTAGAATCCATGTCCTGATCTGAACAGATAAAAATGTATCATTATATTGAAGACCTTTGTCCTACTTCTGAATCTTTTTAAGCACTAAGGCTGTCCCATGCTTTTGACTCGTTTCCACGGGAGAGAGCCTGAGCTGTGAACCTTAACAAAATGCAAGCTTATTGGTGAGATTCTTCTGTGTTGTCTGGTCAGGTCAAAGGTTATAGCTCAGGTTGTGACAGCCATTTTCACTCCCAACACAGTAAAGCATATCTAATAATTTGTGGGGCTACTGAGGTTTCAGAAGGTTTTCATCCTTCATCTGGCTCAGTTATTATGACCCCTCTATAATTTGTGTGGGAAGGATACAGTAAAGGACCAGACTGATTGGCATACTGAAGCATTTAATCAAGCCAAATAAATAGTAAAATAGTCACAATACATTAGGACACTAGACACATGGTAACCTGCTGAGCTTACCACCCATATCACTCCAGATGGCTTTGAATAGGATTTATGGGAGCATATTAAGGGACATAAGACCCTTATTGAATTTTGGTCACAGTCATGGAAGTGGGCAGATGAATGTTATCACTTGTTGGAACAATAAATGTATGCTATTTATGCTGCCCTTCTTGCCATGGAGACCTTCACCAGAGAAGCACCAGCCAAATTGTGACCACCTACCCTATCGGTGGATGGCTACAATAAATGACCAAGACCCCCAAATCAGGGGAAGCTCAGATGGCGACCACTATGAAATGGGGTGAATAGCTTTCATAGGAAGAATGGACAGCACTTTATCTCTCAGCTTAGAGCTCCAGCCATTCCTGGGACTAGTCACATATATAACAAAAAAAGATGAAACACCAGAAGACACACCTCTACTCCCTTCACTCAAGAAGGTCAGCCTCCAACACCAGAGCCAGCCTGGCACACTGATGGTCAGCAAAAGGAAACCCCTTAGAGTGGAGAGCTGTAGTCTATCATCCAGTGACTGAGACTCTGTGGATCAATGAAGGACAAGGACACACCAGCTAGTGTGCTGAATTACAAGCAGTATGGATGGTTATTGCTCACAAAAGTGGGCCATTAACTATATTCACAGACAGCTGAGCCATATTCAGAGGACTCACATTGTCATTGCCTCAATAGCAACAATGGATAATTATTGACATGCATCTGTGAGGAAAACAGCTGTGGGAAGATATTTAGTATTGTATCCAAACCAAACTTGACACAACATACCATGTGACTATCCATTGCTCTCTTCAATTTCAAGGAAATGATGAGGTTGACCAACTGGCAAAGGTAGATGGCTGGAGGAAGCCCCAGCAGAAGAGGTTGCCACTTGGCTACACTGCAGATGAAAGCACTCAGGTCAAAAGACTCTATGTGCAATGGAGACACATAGGGAACTGAACATAAAAATATCTGATGTTTCTGCATTCCAGTCTTGCCTGCTCTCAGCACAACCCACAACAACTGGAAGTCTCAGGCATATCAAACAAGGTAATATCCCTCTTCAGTGATAGCAGGTAAACTAAGTGGGCCTTTCCCATTATCAGGAGCTGAATATGCATTGACTTTTGTGGACACAGTTATAGGCTTGATGCAAGCCTTCCCCAGCTAAAGAGCCAACTATTAAGGGACTGATCCAGCTGAGTTCCATGTATGGCATATTAAAGGCTATTGAGAGAGACCAAGGTACTCATCTCACAGGCATGCCATGCAACAGTGGGCTCAGGATCAGGACATAGATATTTTCCACCCACCATAAAATCCAACAGGAGATGAACTAACTGAAAGAATGAATGGCCTGCTGAAACAATGCTTAAGCACTGAGAGTAACTCTTTGCAAAGGTAGGTTGCTCATCTGCACGATGCACTAAGAACACTAAATAAAAAAACCAGGCATCAGTGGCCTATAGCCATGTCTATGTTATTTTGCTCATAGCTACCAGCATTAAGGTCACAGATAAAGGATATATCTGAAATTGACATATCTTGAACATTTTCTTAAACTGGCCTGTAGCACAAGTAGCAATATCAGAGACAAGAAGCACTTGTTGGCCATGGACTATACAAGTAAACCCCCTAGAGGTTTATCTTAATGACCTTCTGAGTTATCACAGGTGATGTTACCCTCAAGTGCCATCAACCAAAGAACATTTTGTGAGAGTTTACCACAGGCAATTTCACCTTTATGGATAAGTAGAAAGAACCAATCAAACATAAATAAATAGATGAGTGAAAGGAAGACAAGTAGAGTAGAAGAAGATTGGGAGAGGAGAAGGAGGACAAGAGGGAAAAGAGTAGAGAGAAAAATGGGGATCATGAACTAAAATTGAATTTTATGCCTGTATAAGTTTGTTGGGATAAACCCAACTACTATCTATAATCATAGAGCTCTAACTTTTATAAAATTAATGCTATTGATACCCTTTTTAAAAAAATTAGTTGTAGATAGACATAATACCTTTATTTATTTTTACGTGGTGCTGAGAATCAAACCCAGTGCTTCACACGGGCTAGGTAGGTGCTCTACCACTGAGCTATAGCCCCAATCCTATTGATACCTTTTTGATTGATCCATTCTCTAAATAGTTAACTGCCCTGCCCTTGACATGATGCCATACTTTCTACGTTATCTTAATTACCCTGACATGGCTACCGATAGGTTCTTGCTCTTCATACTGCTTTGGGGAGTATGGATGAAATGGGTCTTCAGAAACCTGTCCCAAGGGCTTTACAGAAGACATAGGATGGTGTGCAATTGTGGGGCTTCTGAGGTACTATGGAGGGCAGAGTGTTGGGTTAAACACTAATCAGTGTCTAGGAAAGCTTGCAATAAGATAAGAATTGTAAATAATGTGATAATAAAGGAAACGGAGAGGCTAACCTAACTAACGCCCTTATTTCCAAACTTTAGGTGAGAATCAAAGCAGAGTTACTTGGTTGTAAAGTAAAAGAATGTACTCAAAAACAAAGAAATTCACCTGCAGTAGGCATGCAACCTATCCTATATATTCCCTCTGCATATAAGTGCAGTGTAGCCCTCCATTGTATCCCAGCCTGCCACCACCAAGGAATGCATGAGAAATAAAATGTTCAAAACCTCTCTGTTCAGTCCTCCAAGTTCTTTCTTTGGTATTGGCAGTCAGTTCACTGGAGAATATGCAGCCCTGGGGATAAAAAAAAAATTCCCCAGAAATTTTTTTTGCTTATAGAAATGAAGTAAAAATTTGGTGGGTTTCCCATCTATTTGACTTCTGGGGAAAAAATGATTGATTAGCCAACACCACAGATCTACAGACCTTTTGACCCATATTTCACCCAAACGAACAGACTATCAGTACCTTTTATAACACTGCCAACTGCTACATTAAATCCAGAATCTCTGCTTAATGGGTCCATATCAAAAATTTCAGCCTGATCTAATTTTATGGTCCTTCCACCATTATCCCACATCCTTAAAATCCATTAATATACATGTTACCCAGATCTCTGCTTGTATGAATTAGAAAACTCAAGAAATTTCTTTAGAGTATAGCTCACTTCTTGGGTCACACTTGTAACTCAACTCTAGGGATTTGTTTTGACTTGGATCAGGACATAGAGATTTTTGCCTACAGGCAAAAAGTGGATGGTAAAGGTGGGTCCTGAGAGGAATCGGTATTGCCATTCTCAGCAACAGGTTATGGAAGGTTATTATTGCTTCCACGGGCAAAGCAGGATTAATTTGCTCAGGGAGAGTTGGAAATGGTAATATCACAGAAGGTGGGAGTGGGGATATCCCTACCACAAAGAGTGGGGAAGCCACTTCCTCTAGCAAAGTAAACTCATCAGAATGTAGGAGTTCAATGTCCCCAGGCTCTTCAAGGCCCTCCCACAAGTCTTCATTTCAATTTCCCAGATCTCATTCTTTTCAAAGCAATGCCCTCACTTCCACTATAGATAACCCTTCAAGACTAAAAGTTAAACTTGCATCATCATTCATCCAATCACCAGATAAGGTTTTCCGTTTTGTTTTTTGGCAACCTCAGTCCCATAGCAACTGGAGAGAAGATGCTCCTTCAGATTACACTGAGAAGATTTTAGATTGGCTGTGCACATCTGGAACTGAGAAACTGAATCTCTGAGCCCATCCTTGTCCATTGTTTCTATGTCCAGAAACAATAGAAGAATCCAGTCAATGTCATTATAATTCCTTAGTTTTCCTTGTTCAAAAGTATCTTGTACAGTCATGAAACTTCTTATGTCTCACAAGTGGTGAATTAAGATAATTGAGTATATTTACTTTGCATATCTCTTTAAACTATTCATGCCATGGATTAACAGCGCTGCCTGTACTATCAGCAGGAGACACTTAAGCAACTAATTTGGAGAGCCAACTCTAAAAACTACCAAATCAACTACAGAAATTTATACTTCTAGTTCTGTTTCTCTAGAACCACACCTCAAATCTATTACTCAGGGTTCTCTAGAGGAAAGGAACCAATAAACTTATGATATCATAAGTTTTTATTAGTAACCTTGGTATTTTTTCCAATACTTGATTAGCTTAGATATGGATCAATATTCTTATCTAGTAGCTATATAAGCCCCTTATATATATGATTATAAAAAATGGGATTCATTAGATTGACTTACAGGATCAGAAGTGGTATAGTCCCATAATGTCTGTTTGCAGACGAGGGAGTTGAAAGAACCAGTAACTGCTCAGTCCAAGAAGAAGGACTAATGGCCTCAAAACTCCCTGGAGAATCTCTGGTTTGAGTTCACTTTGGAAGAGTTAAGGAGCTGGAGTCTGATTCTTCAGGGAATAACAGCAGCAATATAAGTACCTGTCCAACAAAAATGGCACCTGAATCCATGTTGGCTTCCTCCTTATTCCACCTTTCTTCCATCCAAGCCCCTAGTCCATTGGGATGTACCACCTACATTTACAGTGGGTCTCTGCCTCTCTGTTGGCTGTCCCACATGTCAATCATCCCTTGAAACCTTCTGATATATCTGGAAGTCTCTTATCCAATCAAGTTGACAACCCAGATTTACCATAAGAGATAGGTAGCAGACAGACATGAGCAGTGAGAACATGAGATTAAGGGGATAATTCTATAGACCAGGCCTACTATAATGAACCCCCACATTCTTTTTTTTTTTTTAAAGAAAGTAATTTACTGAAGAGTACTCTAGCCTTTCCCTGGCTTAAGTCAATAAGATACATTATATTTCTCAGCAAAACAACTTATTATTTGCAAAAGAAATGCAGGCCCAAAGACTCTTTCTTAATGATGATGAATAAGAGAGGATAGAAAGATAGTAAAATGAGCAGTTAAGGAAATGGGTCCCAAAGGCTTCTCTAAAGGTAAAGGCCACTCTATGAGATTAACCTGTAGAAACATTCCAAGCATTTCAACCAACTCCTTTGTCCAAAGGCAGTGGGAAAAGAGAGGCAGGATACACTTGGGGCTACAAACTCAAGGGCTAACCAATCAGAATGTTGCAGGTTTAACCAATAGCTTTGGCACTTTTCCAATATCTGCAGAGCATAAGTTTTGACCAATAGCTTTGGTATTTTTCCAATATTTGATTATCTTAGATACAAATCAATACCCCTATCCAGTGGCTATATAAGCCCCTAGACTAGTAACTTAAGTAGCAACTCCTATAAAGACCCTTCTTGCCCTGCAGGAGTTCTGTCTCTTTTCTTCTCACTTGAATAAATCCTACTCTTTTAATCTTACTCTTCCTTGTCTGTGGATTTCATTCTTCAAATTCATGAGACAGGAACCCAGAAAGAAATTGGCCGCGAGCTGCTGGGGTCTGCAGCAATACTGGGGGACATAACTTGCCATTAGAGCTGCTAACACCAAAATGAGCTTTCTCAGGTGCAGAGGCCTGTAATTTACACACACCCTACCTACCAATAGAAAGTGGAGAATCTGGATTCTTCTCAAACTCTGGTTTCAATAAGATAAACACAAGTTACCTTGAAGGGAGGACTTCAGTTTTATCAGACCGTATCCCATGATTCAGAGAGACAGGAAAATTAGAAGCAAAACTCACCAACCATAAAATCTGTAAGAACAAGTTCCAATTAGAACCAGTGAGCATGAGCCAAGGTGACCTGTTTGGATCTTTGGAATGTCACTATTGTAGTAAAATTCCTCCTCCATAGGGTAAAACCATTCACAGTGCATACTTGAAAGTGTGATGCTATTCTTCTGTTGGTGAAAAGTTCTGAGATGGACCTGGGCGGGACTCTTTGGAAACTTCCCTGGGAAACCCCACCCCACCCCACCCACAGCCCAATTAAAACTGGAGGATAGGGGGCATGCCTTTTTGATAGAACTTACTTTCTCCCTTTCTTCCTTGAGAATGTGCCTTTATTCTTTTCCTTTCCCTTCTAATAAACTCGCAATTATTACTGTGTGAGACTCACTTGAAATCCTTCTTTTGATAGTTCAAGGACCAGTGACCTAAATGAACAAGAATGCCTGTGGCTGCTTCAACTGCTGGGTCTCCCTCCGAAATAGGTTTAATAATACTTAAACTGAAATGAAAACTAAATACTGAAATTTGTTTAAGATTATATTTGCATAAGAAATATCTAGACAGTAACAAATTTAACAATGGTGCTTCTGGATATGTTAAACAATTTGAGAGTGTTGGGGTGAAAAAGATAATTATATTAATCATAAAGGATCTCTTTAGCTTTTTTGTGTTTAAATTTTTTACAATACAAATTAGCTACTGAACACAAACTCCTCTACATTATACTTCAGTAGACTATCTTACAGATACTTTCTAAGTTATATTTGTGGAAGACTAAATTTGCACCTACTTGTCTGATCTTTGCTTTATATATTATATTCCATGAAAACCAGACTGCACAATCATTGAAAATTACACAATCAGAATTAAATATAAGTGGAAAAAGTACAAGGATGGAAGAGAATGTATGGAATGTAAGTTTTAAAAGTACAATATAAATCACGCTTCAAATGACCAGGTATCAGGGAAGGGATACGAACAGCAAATTTGGCCAAATGCAAAATGAGTTTTTCTAATCTCCCAAGAAGGATGCTCCAGCTAAAAACTTTCTATAAGATTTATTTTGTTGTTGTTATGCAACATTTCTGGGTTTAGGGCTGGACTGGGGCCAGTAATTTATGCCAGAGACCAACTTCCTTTGCAAATTACCTTCTTCACCCCCCATTACTTTAACCTTCTTTCTTTATCTGTCCCATTTGTACAAGATGTTAACCTGATATCAATTTACTTGAAATTAAAATATTGCTGTATTTAACAAAAGTTCATAAATTATATGTTAAGAAAAGAAACAGTGAACTACCTTTAACATGGAAGAGAAGGTCATTTCTCCAAACCCAGAAATGAGTGTTAAGGGAAATCTGCAGATTCAAGATTGATAATGTGTCAATACAGATCATGCTAGTATGTATCACCATGCACAACTCCTTCTACAAAAGGTCTTGACCTTGATGTGCCAGAATTTTCATGTTTGCAAATTTAACCTTCTCTGAAACTCTGCTACCATTGCAATTAACTCCTGGGCATGATCCTACAATCTAACTTGTACCTTAAGGAGATGAAAATCTCTTTTTGCTGTCATTAAGATCTTTGATTTTGCACTTGACCTTAAAAAGGTGATTAATCACCTACAGCCTTTCATCATCTTTCTTCAAAGTCTCTATTAATCCTAAAATAGCCATCAAATTCCTTGGTTTTAATAACTACTACTTTTCCCTGACTGCTTAAAAAGCTTCAGACTGTACTCACCAGTGCATTTATTATCCCTATATCCCAATTTACAACCTACTTTACATCTGGTAAAAATTTTAACAGTTATACTTCTATTGTAAGCAAAGTACCTCATCTACCACTGGTGATAGATCCTCTGCCAGTCAGCTAGGAGGGAATCCAGTTCCAGAATTCATTTTCATGCCTCCTTAATTTGACCATTCCTGCCACCAATGGTCACATATGTTGTTTACTGGGAAATATTCTAAGGTGAGAATGGTTTGCCTGTGACATTTTGGAGAATTCTGTCTTGGGACCAACACATTCAATGGAGTAAGGGGATCAGAATTCTATAAAGGGAGATTTGAACTGACATGCAATTGCTACAGAAGTTCCCATTAATTCCATGGAAACTCTAAGCTGGCAAAAATGTTCCAAACTATGTCCAGTGAGTGAAACTTGGGAGTCCCGTTCCCCTTTAAAATGTCTGCAAAAAATAATAATACAAATTAATATTTTCATTAGGCAGTTCCCTTTGATCTAGGGCATATCAAGGAGGGGGAAATTCACATGTGAGCTATTAGTAGCAAACATGCCCTGCAACTGGGAGCAATGAGTACCTCACTCCTTACAGGGAATCTAAGTGTTACCACATAGTCTAACACTCAAAATGCCACTCTCTACTTCAAGTTTCCCTCATCCTATACAGACACTCTTTGATTTATAATGAGGGTATGTCCTGATAAGCCCATCCTAAATTGCAAATATTATAAGTCAAAAATGCATTCGTGAACTTAACCCACCAAATAGCATAGCTGAGCAACACAGTATCCAGTAGAGTATTCATTGTTAATCTTCATGATTGTGTGGCTATGAACTGTGGCTCACTTCAACTGCCCAGTATCATCAAAGAGTGCCATACTACATATTGCTAATCTGGGAAAAGATTAAAATACAAACTTCATAATATGATTTGTATTGCTGAATGCATGGTAAAGCGGAAAAATCAAAAGTCAAACTATTGTAAGATGGGAGCTATCTGTACAGATAACATTATGCTTAAAAAACTAACCTTGTGCCACTAATGCTTGTTCATTTGGCTCATTTTTATTATTTTTTATTCTCAATTGTGGAATTTAAAAAAAAATTAAGAATAGGGATTATGCATCTAGCCAGTGGTTTACACATCTTGGGTACTAACACTTTGTTGTGTAGGAACACATTGAACACCCTTAAGATCTACATACTAATTCCAAAGGACCTAGACAATTTTGTAATTTGAGCACTTATTAAAATGATGAGTGTTTATTATGCAACAATATGGATACATAAGACTACAGTACAAGATGATAAAGAGTACAATGGAAAGACAATAGTTCTTCTTAATTTCTACTGTTATAAAACTATTTTTAAAGTAGAATGAAAGGAAAGAAAGCCTTTCTAACTATGAGCAATGTGAAAATTTTGGAATTATTACATTTAGCACCTAATTTTACAAATATAGAAATAAGCTCAGAAAAGTTAAGTGAATACTTGATACCATGAACCCACTTATTGGTTACAACAAAATAATAATCCCTTTGACTCTGCTCATCAAGTGAGCACCAGCTTTCTCCATAGTAATGAAGACATCAGTGGCCTTGCAACACATTCACTACCAGCATCAATGTTGATAGGATCTCACACCTGAAAATTGAATATGGACTTTCTGTTCATAACAAGTTTCCCATTCTCAGCCTTGACTGTGCCATTGAAAATGTAGACCATATGGTTGAGGTCAACAAAAGGATCATTGATGAAAGTATTCACTTTATTGAAATTGAAATCAGCTCTTGTGACCAGGCACCTATATGGCCAAATACATTCATGCCAGCCTTCAATATAATATCTCAGAGACATAGCTGAAACTGCACAAGGTGTGAAAATGTGGCTATCAGCCATACAGGGAGGAGCAGAGAGTCTAATTTTGCATTCTCAAATCCTATATTTTATAGCTTATACTGGAGTTTTGTCTTTCCATTTTAGAGTTCTCATTGATGAAAATTCAGCTACATTTCTTTATTCTGTTTTATTTCTTTATTATGTTCACTAAGACTTATTCATAGGCACTAAATAGCAGGCCATTGAATTCATTCTACCACTTAGAAAGTGCACTTTTTCCTTCCCAGACTAGATTTGTTTCTAATAGTACTTAATCCATCCCAAGTATTAGTTATATTGTTTATCACATTTTAAATCCACATAATAATTTTTGGGTGTAGAAATGCATATTTCTCCAAGCACTGTGGTACACACCTGTAATCTCAGCTACTTGGGAGGCTGAGGCAGGAGGATCGCAAGTTCAAGGGAAGCCCAGGAAACTTAACAAGACACTATTTCAAAATAAAAAGAAAATTAAAAAGGGCAGAGGATTTAGCTCTGTGGTAGAGTGCCCCTGGGAAAGAAAAAAAGAAAGGAAGGGAGGGAAGCCACTTATTGGGTACAACAAAATTATTATCCCTTTGACTCTGCTCATCAAGTGAGTGCCAGCTTTCTCCACAGTAATGAAGACATCAGTGGCCTTGCAACACATTCACTACCAGCATCAATGTTGGTAGGATCTCACTCCTGAAAATTGAAGATCCAAGGGAAGGGAAGGGGAGGGGAGGGAAGGGAAAGGAAGGGAGAAGGAAAGAAGTAGACACACATACACGTGTTACACTCCAGTCTCTATTGTATATCAGATATTTAACTTAGCATGTATGTTTTGAAAATGAAAAATGTGTGTCCTAAGAACATTATATTAGAAAAGTCATTATAACCACCAGAGAATTTTCAAAGAATCTTTTTTCTTTTTGTTTTAACAAACCTCAGCATACCTAGGGTCCTGTTATCATTCAGAGAACATGAGGGAGAGTTTATACTAACAGCAGGCAAATATCTTGCTCACTTTTAAATTGTTATTGTTCTGAAGTCTGCAATATACAATTATATAAAACCAAATAATTATAGAAAATTTTGAAGAAAAACTATATTAAATTCTGACTTAAAATTTTCTGTGGAAGTACTAAATTACTAACATCAGACCCAACAGTTTTGTTTGTTGAGTATAAGTAGTTTACCTGTTAGACCAATAAGATACATAACAAGTTGAATAATACAAGAATATATACAGAGAGAGAAAACAGTTTTAGAATCAGATTTAACTTCACATAACAGGAAATTGAGCTATCAATATACTTAAACTAATTTCTACTTTTGAATTTTATTTTTGAATAATTAATTACATACTATATACTATTGAAGTATACATGATTGAAAACTATTTACTATTGAAACTATGATTTGTTTACTTGGATAAATCTGCATATATATATACTATTGAAAACTAATATTTAAATGCTCACTTGGATTGTGAAATACATTTCTCCAAAATGTCAGATTTGAAAGAAGTGCTTTGAAAGTTTCATTTGTAACACAGGGGGTTGTTTTGAGACTATGAAACTTTTCAATTTCTTTAATTAAAAAAATTAAGAAGTAATAAAACAGTATATTTCTTTGAGTAATGAAAGGACATATAGCAGGAATCCTTAAAAATGAAATTTTATATTTATATTAATTCACTTTTAGAAAGAAAATAATGGGCAATGAATAACAGACTGGTGATGGTGTACAGATTTAGAAATATGTAATATGTGTGGGCTGAGCAGCATGGTTTATCTATAGGCATATTGAAAGGAGTGGACAGTGGGGACCCTTCCAACAATGGTCATCTACTAGAGAATCAGCCAAAAATTCAATACCATATACACCATTCTCTAGGAACTATATATTAAGAGCACAATTTTCAAATAAGTTGACAACACTTGGTCATTGTTTTAGTAGATAATTAATGCTGAGATTTAAAGGAAAGAAATGATGAACTCTATCTGGTTAGTGGAGCTGTTCATTAAAATCCATGCTGGTTTTCTGTTTCTGCAAAAGACCAGAGTTAATCATTGGCTTCCATGCTCAAGATGTATACTTTTAGAAGAAGAGAGACCCCATTCCTAGACAAATAGAGAAGAACCAGGATACTGCTAAAGCAATGATATATGGGCATTAAATTAAAAGTTCACTTTCATCACTAAGACATTCCAGCCAGTGGGTATGGGAACAGGGAGATGACACACTAAAGAGACTGGAATTCATATGAAAATGGAAGCACCACTGTTGAGTCTATATGGGGATCAGTGTCAGCACCAAGCAACCATCCTGACTATATCTTAGGAGATCTTTCCAGATAGGTATATATGGCAGCATCTGTTTTCATCATATGAATGAATTTACCCAGTCCATATTTCATTGTTTTTAAGCTTTGGCTATTTAATTTTTAAAAAGCCAACCATTTCTACAAGAAAAATAGTCTATACATAGCTTTTAATATTTTCAGTATCTACTTAGATATTTGATTTTCTATGTACATATAGAATTTTCACACTAGGAGTTTTTATAAGCAGAGAGAGAACATTATAATTTGTTGAAGCAACATATTAGTAAAATTTTAAAACTGGAAATTCAGTAATTAAATTTCACTAACATGAACATGGCAAAGGCAGGATATTGCTTTGGCTCAAACTCATGACTAGTTTAACTCTAAATTTATAATTTTGAAGAATATTTTTTAAATACTAACTTCTTATCCTTTCTAAATCCAAGTCAATGTCTGTAAAATTATAATGACAATTGACCCTCAAACCACCTAAAGCCAAGCAATACCATATACACTATTCTCTAGGAACTATATATTAAACATATTACAAGTATAATGAATCCTTTTAAAAGGCTCAAGTAGAAAGATTACTTGAGGCTGTGAGTTCAAGACCAGTCTGGGCAGCATAGCAAGAACCTCATTTAAAGAGAGAGAGAGAGAGAGAGAGAGAGAGAGAGAGAGAGAGAGAGAGAGAGAGAGAGAGAGAAGACAAAAAGAAAATGTATCTTTATTTACACTTGCTATACATGCAATAGCTTCTTTTGTCTTGAGAAAAAGATTAAATTAATGACAGTGATAATTAAATGAATTGCACCACCTGAGATGTATGGCACAGGTTGTAAAAAGACAGGAAAATGTAGTGCCTGTGGGTTTCCTCAAAGACATCTCTCTGGTTCATACCTGTGCTTTCTGAGTGTGCAGTGCTGTTTCTCTAGGGCAGAAGGGGACATGTCTATTGGGCTTGCTACGGGTGAAGCATAGAGTTATGATTGGACCTCACAACATTGTCATTTTTGTTTCACAACAGATTATACAAAAACAGAAACTCTCTGTCCCCTAAAACTTGTTGCTGAATACATTATTTATCCAAGACTCAGTCTCCTCCACCAAAGTTCGTGTGTGTGTATGTGTGTGTGTGTGTGTGTGTGTGTGTGTGTGTGTGTGTGTGTGTGTATGAGGGAGAGAGAGAGAGAAAGAGAGAGAGAGAGAGAGAGAGAGAGAGAGAGAGAGAGAGAGAGAAGATCCAGACCTGTCTAGACACTTAAGAAATAATCTTAAAAATAATAATGATAAACTCAGTGTATCTATATGAGTTAATCATAATTACAGTAAGTTTTTAATGTAAAGACAAAATCTCTAGGTATCCTAAAATATTTACCTTATTGTTTATTGTGGAAGAAGAAAATTTAGACCCAGCTCATAGAGTGAGCCACTCTTGGAAGCCTCTTCACCTTTTATTTTATTTTATTTTATTTTATTTTATTTTATTTTTGTAGTTGTAGATGAACAGAATGACTGTATTTTATTTATTTTTATATGGTGCTAAGGATTGAACCCAGTGCCTCACACATGCTAGGCAAGCACTCTGCCACTGAGCTGCAGCCCAGCCCTCTTCAGATTTTTTCTTAAGGAAAGTAAAGTACCTTTGTACAAACCATTGCAGAATGTGAAGGAAGCCTCTAGTCACATTAATGAAAGACCTGTGTCTACTCTTAAAGTTAACAGTCCTTGCAATCTTGCTCTAAGAGTTTTCATTTGACCACTAGGTCATCTTGCTACATTGTCAATAGGTTGCATATAACAACCTAGACCCTCTTAGCATTCAGGCCTTCACAAAGCCTTTCACACCACATATGTGGGGACTTGCTTAAACATATTAAGAAAGGAGAGTAAATTTGTCACTGACTTTTCAAAGACAGATCAAAATCAATCTACATCATTATTAACAAATAACATACTTAAAGGAAGGGTGTGTGTGTGTGTGTGTGTGTGTGTGTGTGTGTGTATACACACATTCATTTATTTCATGGAAGGAGCTTTATACTGAGGTTTTTACAGAAGAATAGGTTAACAAGGCAGTATCTTGGAAGTATGCTTACAACATATACTGATGTCTTACATATAACATATATGCATTAGTAATTACTAGTATATTTCCAAAGAGTTAAATATGTATCAAAAATTTAAAATATTGACTGAGTTATTTGCCTGCAGCATCTTAAAAGAATCGTGAAGAATTTCTGAGCTTCTAGAAACATAGTTTGAAAATCCTAACATGAGATTTCTGACTTTGGATGACTTTGTAGAATGAAGTTGGGTTATTGGCACTTTCCAAATGGATAAAAAACAAACAAAAGAAGAAGAACAAAGTCAAGGGGATTTCAGCTGATTTAGGTTAATTACATAGTAACTCAGTGGCAGAACAGAAAAGTAGAGCTCAGGTTTTCTTTTCTGAAGTTCAAGAATTGAAGGAACTGAACTTCCAGCAAATAGAGCGTAACACTGAAGTCCTAAATTAGAGCTGCATTATTGAATTTGGTGTAAAATAAAATTCATTTCACTTAAGTGGAAACTATTAGTTGTTCCAAATAAGAGTGGTATAATTTCCTATTACTTTGACTGAGCTCCTAATTTATGCCTGATGTCTGGTTAATGATAAAAGATTGAAGTGTAAAGAAATGTGCAGAGAGAATTATTAGGCAATGAGGATAGAACTGTACTGGGTAAGAATTGCAAGCCACTGTCTTAGGCTATAAAGTCATTTGTAATAATATTTCCAATAGTATTTGGACCCTCATGTTGTACTGAATATCATCATGAATCAACTTAACATTCAGATTTTAAAGGGTCTACAGGAAATCAAGTGTCATTTGTTTTTCCTTGAAGTATTGCTAAAGTTTTTTCCCCAAAAATATTAATTTAAATGACCATCATTTAAAAAAGAAATCTTTTTCCTCAAAGACTGAAATTCAGAGCAATCTACCTCAGAGTGAAGGTTTCCCTGGTGTTTTGCATTCAATCTCTTTCTCATGGGAATTTTGAATTCCCATCCTGTGAACCTGGGGACAGGGTATCCCAGACAAAGTACTCTCCTTGGAAATTCAAGGCAAGATTTGGAAAGTGAAGGAAGATGTTGGGTAAATACTCACTAAGTCAAGCTGTTTGTTCACTGAGGAGTTAAACCCAAAGGATGGGAAAGGATCTAGAAATGGAAGGCAGTCAAAAGTAAAAGTAAGACAATGTGATACCTGATGGGCAAGGAGTATGGGGGTATCTTTTTATCCTCGCTGATTTTCAAGTATGTGATTCATTATTTTTGAGTAAAATCATCTTATTTCCTTTACTTGAGAATCTCTGACACACTGTAGGGCTCAGGGTCAGGGATGGTTAGTGCGAATGAATTTGTTATATAACAACATGTACTAGTGGCAATGGAAACTTGTTGTGTCACTTCAGAAAACACATGTTGGCTAGCATTGTTGCTCTTTCAGATGGCAGCCTTTCTCATCATTTGTCACAGCCAAAAGGGCGGGCACCTCCCATGAAGTTGTTTACATGACAGATGCTTCTTGCATGGAAGCTCTGGCTTAGCTGTCTTTCCAGAGATTCCTTTCCAGCTCAAGCTGGGATTACAAAAACCATTCGGCAAATGAACACTGACCGGACCAGCTGTTCCTTCTATAACATACTGAGGCTCTTCAACTTGTCTGAAGCCTTGTACAATTTATTTGCACAGGTGCTGCAGGTGAAAAGCAATTAAATTTTCATTTATGTTGGCATTTCACTAGAGGCATTTGAGTCCCCCAGAGTGGAAAGGGTTGTACTCTTAAATGGTAGGATTCACAGGAAGTTCAAATCTTCTAGAGAGAAGCAGGAACATGTTGGCAATGACCCTGCTTGTTCATAATGGCTCCTTGGTTTCTGAACTCATTCAGTATCTCACCCTACCCTGACTCTCCAGCTGCAGCTGTGCCAGATTCATTAACCAAATAACCCTCCTTTTCATGTTGATGTCAAACATTTCTAAAGTTCAAATAACAAACATTGGTCTCACTGGTGTGCTGTTGACCTTGGTCACTGAGCTTGTTTTGAACCTGCTGGTTGTTTCCAGCTTAGTCTTCAAGACTCTCTGAAAGTTATCAGGTACTATTCTAAGCAATCTGATAAAAGATGGTCCAACAGACCAGAACAACATACAAATGGATGATTTTTTCAATCCAAACATTACTGAAAGAAGAAGAAATAGGATAAATACATCCTAGTTTAGAAAATGACCCATCTCTAGAGAGTAGGAAAGGAAGAAAACAGGGAAATCTGATAACTTTATGTTAGAGACTGGACATAAAGTGACATCTTTCAATTCCTTCTAATCTGTTTTAGAGATGATATCATCCTTGAGTCTGAATGTGTCTGAACACAGGTCCAAGTTGAATGTAGTAGAACCCACTGAACTCCTAAAGAGGTGTCAGGAGTCTTATACAGTATCTGCTTTATGAGAGGGCTGCAGATTCTGTTTTAGAAAGGACATTAAGATCCCAGCTATGTATCCTAAGCAGCCTGTGATATTAGTGTACTCTGTTGTGCTATTTCTCTTTTGTCATTGTCTCCCCATCTTTCTCCTCCTAGGAACATACACAAGAACACAGAAATTTCTTATCTTCAAATTTTTAAACATTTACACTGTGCCTAGTGCTCTGCTAAGCATATATGCTTCATCACTTCATTTGCTACCTTCCAACACACAGCAGAGGTAACCATTCTTGACCGGAAATGGAGCTCAGAGAAGTAAAGAAATTCCTGCAAGATCCTGTTACCATGTGATGGAGCAGAATTCAGATCTATATCTCCCTATAAAAGCTTTTTCATACTCACAGGATTTATTTGCATCAATTCTAAATCCAAATTTTCTATATAAAGTTTGAGAAAAAGAGACAAGGTACTTGACCTATATTAAAAGGGAATTCCTTAGACTTAAATTTCAAAAACATTAAATTCGTGAAATAGAAATAATGGGAAGAAGAACAAGCATCCTCTAGAGTTGTAACAGTTGCTCTTCCCATGCTCTTGTGCCTGTTTCATCAATTATAAGTTGATTAAATTTCAATAAGAAAAGATCACTAAGACCTAATGCTGAAAAAGTTAAAGTCATCTTTTGAGGATTTACAAGTGAATGTGTGATTCTCCCCGAGTGCTATGTCATAAGGACAAATATAGATCTAATTAGAAAATGTGATCTTGTTCCTCTCCAGATTCTAGAAAGAAAGTGTGCTACGCTGTAGTGAACTCTACCAAGGGAAATACGTCTAGAAAGTGGCAAGCAGTGTTAGCAATTGCTCAACCAAGAGGAACACCCCCTAGATTGATAGATGTTGTCTTGAAAGACTTAGGAAGGTTAAATGCTGAATAATTATCATGGTATGGACGGTGGTGGTGATATAAATCATCACAATCTGCATAATGATGATATATGCAGGTAGAGATTTGTCCAAAACCCCAAGCAATAAAATGGCCATCTTTACAAAATGAAAGGTGGCTTTTACAAGATAAACATTCTGTAACTCAAGATCAAGAGGAATTTCAATTTTTTAAAAAAGGAAATGTGATATTGATTAGTTTTTGCCACCTGGAGCTAGTGTGTCTTTGGACACAGCACATCCTTCTGGTGTGTGCTTTAGATACACCAGATCAGTTACCATCTTGCTGCCAGTAAGTTAGAGGTGCTGCTGCTGATAAAGTCCATTGGCAGTTCCTTGTGTGTCTTCCAGCTGTTCTTAACTCCCAGTAGCTGTCATCGCTGTATCCTCTTCCTTCATTGCTCTCCTCGGGCATCACAGGTGCTGGTACCCCTTGGCACCACCATGAACCTGGAAGCATAACATCTGCTCTTGAAGCCAATTGTGTCATACGTTGAATATTTGTCTATTTAAATCTTGCCAAAAGCTAAATTAGCACCATGGTTTTCTAAAAATTATTTTTACATTTGCAACTAAAAAAAAAATTAAAGCTCTTCCCAGCTTATCTTTTGTCATTTTCTCTTATTTCTTGAATATTTTCTATAAATTCTCAATTCATGCAGGCACCATGTTTATTATATTCCTTTTCTTAGTTTTATGTTATTCGCTGTCCATTTTTGTTTAAACTTCTTTAAATATTTTTCACAGTGACACTGGCCATGGAGAAGGGAATGTGGAAAAAAAAAATCAGAATGTTCACGTTTCCATAGGAAGTGGAGCCAGACCTTTCTAAATTATATAAAATCGTTGTTATCCCAAACCACAAGATTAGATTAATCATCCATGAGTCAGTTTTGCATATTTCAGAAGGAGAACCTTTAGATTCTTTGTTTTCATTCGGTATCAGATAAACAATCCCCAGTGCCTATACATTTGTCCAATTAGTCTACAGACTTCATTCTACAGATTGCATCTGTATAATGAGTAATTTGGTGCCTGTCATGAGTAGCCTTACCAAGAATGTTCTAGAATCATCAAGTTCACTCAAAACCTTTTGGCCTTCATTGATCTCCCTCAACTTATTGTGTTCAGCCAGCCCTTCTAAACTGTTTTACTTGTTTTTCTGGTTTCTCCCCAAGTTGGAGAACCTGTGATTAGTCCTCCCACAGCAGGTACACTCAAAGTTACTCACCCTGATGCATCACAGATTTCCATAGCCACCAAATGAAGTGGGAAGATATTGTGAAGAGGAAATGTGTTAATTCCATCTGGCTGGAATCTCATGAGACTCACTTCCCATACGATGTGCATGCTTTCATGATTTTATAGCCTTTGTCTTTTAAAAAACAATTTTTTAAATTGAGATAAAATATATGGAACGACATTTTCAATGTTTTTTTAAGTATAACATTTAGTGGTATTAGAAACATCCACATTGTTGTGCAACCATCATCACAATCTCTTTTCAAACGTTTATTTATTTGCAAAATGGAAATACTGCCCTTTAAGAAACAACACCCCATTTTTCCCTTCCCCCAGTCCCTGGACATCACCATTCTACCCTCTGTCTCTAAGAATTTAACTCCTCCAGGAACCTCATGTAAGTAGAATCATACATTATTTGTCTTTTTGTTACTGGCTTTCTTTCTTCACTTAGCTTAATGTCTTCCAGCTTCATCTATATTATAGCCAGCTGACAGAATTTCCTTTCTTTTTAAGGGTGAATAATATTCCATTTATGAATAGACCACATTTTGTTTATCTATTCATTCTTTAATGACACGTGGATTGCTTCCACCCTTTGGCTATTGTGAATAATGTGGCTATAAGGTGCATGTATAAATATCTGCTACAGATCTTGATTTCAATTCTTTAGAATATATATACAGAAGTTACTGAATCATACGATAATTCTATTTGTTTGAGGAGCCTCTGTGTTACTTTTTACAGTGCTCGCACCATTTTATATTCCAACCAAAAGTGCACAGGGGTTCCAATTTCTCTGCATCCTTCTAGTAACTCTTTTCTGGGTTTTGGATAATAGTCATTCTAATGTTTGTGAAGTACTAGTTGAATGTGGCTTCGATTTGAAATTTCTCTAATGATTAGTGATGCTGAGTATCTTTTTATGTACTTATTGGACATTTGTACACGTTCTTCGGAGAAATGTCTAAGTCTTTTGTTCATTTTTAAATCAGTTGTTTGCTTTTTGTTATTTTTTTAAATTTTTAATTGATTTTTAAAAACAAATGACAATGGGATGCATTACAATTCTTATTACACATATACAGTGCAATTTTTCATATTTCTGGTTGTATATAAAATATGTTCACACCAATTCACGTCTTCATACATGTGCTTTGGATAATGATGTTCATCACATTCCACCATTCTTGCTAACGCTCAGACCTCTCTCTTCCACTCCCACTGCTCTGCCCTATCTAGAGTTTGTCTATTCCTCCCATGCTCCTCCTCCCTACCTCACTATGAATCAGCTTCCTTATATCAGAGAAAACATTCAGCATTTGTTTTGGGGGGATTGGCTAACTTAGCTTTATCTTCTCCAACGTCATCCGTTTACCTGCAAATGCCATGATTTATTTTATTCTCTCGTATTGCGGAGTAATATTCCATTGTGTATTTATGCCACATTTTTTTTTATCCATTTATCTACTGAAGGGCATCTAGGTTGGTTCCACAGTTGAGCTATTGTGAATTGTGCTGCTATAACATTGATGTGGCTGTGTCCCTGTAGTATGCTGTTTTTAAGTCCTTTAAATATAGACCAAGAAGAGGGATAGCTGGATCAAATGGTGGTTTTATTCCCACTTTTCCAAGTAATCTCCATACTGCTTTCCATATCGGCTGCGCCAATTTGCAGTCCCACCACCATTGTGTGAATGTACCTTTTTCCCCACACTCTCGCCAATATTTATTGTTGTTTGTCTTCATAATAGCTGCCATTCTGACTAGAGTGAGATGACATCTTAGAGTAATTTGTTTTTCATTTCTCCAATTGCTAGAGATGATGATCATTTTTTCATATATTTGTTGATTGATTGTATACCCTCTTCTGAGAAGTTTCTATTCATGTCATTGGCCCATTTATTGACTGGATTATTTGTTTTATTTCTTTGGTGCTTAGCTTTTTGAGTTCTTTATATACCCTAGATATTAGTGCTCTATCTGATATATGCAGGGTAAAAATTTGCTCCCAAGACGTAGGCTCTCTATTCACCTCACAGATTGTTTCTTTTGCTAAGAAGAAACTTTTTACTTTGAATCAATCTCATTTGTTGATTCTTGGTTTTAATTTTTGTGCTATAAGTGTCTTATTAAGGAAGTCGGCGCCTAATCGTACATGATGAAGATTAGGGCCTACTTTTTCTTCTAGTAGACACAGAATCTCTGGTTTAATTCCTGGGTCCTTGATCCACTTTGAGTTGAGTTTTGTGCATGGTGAGAGATAGGGATTTAATTCCATTTTGTTGCATATGTACTTCCAGTTTTTGCAGCACTATTTGTTGAAGAGAGTATCTTTTCTCCAATGCAGGTTTTTGGCAACTTTGTCTAATATAAGATAATTGTAATTTTGTGGGTTAGTCTCTGTGTTCTCTATTCTGTACCATTGGCCTACCAGTCTGTTTTGGTGCCAATACCATGCTGTTTTTCTTACTATTGCTCTGGAATATAGTTTAAGGTCTGGTATAGTGATGCCACCTGCTTCACTTTTCCTGCTAAGGATTTCTTTAGCTATTTTGGGTCTTTTATTTTTCCAGATGAATTTCATGAGTGCTTTTTCTATTTCTATGAGAAATGTCATTGGAATTTTGATTGGAATTGCATTAAATCTGTATAGTGCTTTTGGTAGTATGGTCATTTTGATATTAATTCTGCCTATACATGAGCAAGGTAGATCGTTCTATCTTCTAAGGTCTTCTTTTATTTCTATCTTTAGGGTTCTGTAGTTTTCATTGTATAGATCTTTTACATCTTTTATTGATTCCCAAGTATTTTTTTGAGGCTATTGTAAGTGGGGTAATTTTCCTCATTTCCCTCTCAGAGGATTTGTCACTGATATACAGAAATGGCTTTGTTTTATGGGTGTTGATTTTATATCCTGCTACTTTTCTGAATTAATTTACTAGTTCTAGATGTTTTCTGGTGGAATTTTTTGGGTCTTCTAGATATAGAATCATCGTCAGCAAATAGTGCTAATTTAAGTTCTTTTTTTTTTTCCTATGTGTGTTCCTTTAATTTCTTTTGTCTGTCTAATTTCTCTGGCCAATGTTTCAAGAACTATGTTAAGTAGAAGTGGTGAAAGAGGGCATCCCTGTCTTATTCCAGATTTTAGAGGGAATGTCTGTAATTTTTCTCCATTTAGAATGATGTTGGCCTGGGGCTTAGCGTAGATAGCCTTTATGATGTTGAGGTAAGTTCCTGTTATCCCTAGTTTTTCTAGTGTTTTGAACATGAAGGGGTGCTGTATTTTGTCAAATGCTTTTTCTGCATCTATTGAAATGATCATATGATTCTTATCTTTTGAGTCTATTGATATGATGAATTACATTTATTGATTTCTGTATGGTGAACCAACCTAGCATACCTGGGATGAATCCTACTTGATCATGGTGCACAGTCTTTTTGATATGTCTAATATTCAATTTGCCGGAATTTTATTGATAATTTTTACATCTAAGTTCATTAGAGATATTGGTCTAAAGTTTTCTTACTTTCATGTGTCTTTGTCTGGTTTTGGAATCAGGGTATATTGGCCTCATAGAATGAGTTTGGAAGTGCTGCCTCTTTTTCTATTTCCTGAAATAAATTGAAGAGTATTGGTATTAATTCTTCATTAAATGTCTTGTAGAACTCTGCTGTGTATCCATCTGGTCCTGGGCTTCTCTTGGTTGATAGGCTTCTTATGGTTTCTTTTTTTCTATCACTTGATATTGGTCTGTTTAAATTGTGTATATTTGCCTGGTTCAATCTAGGCAAATAATATGACTCTAGAAAATTTTTGAGGCCTTCAATACCTTCTATTTTATTGAAGTATAATTTTCAAGATAATTTCTTTCTTTTTTTATTTTATTTTATTTTTTTTATTGGTTGTTCAAAACATTACATAGCTCTTGACATATCATATTTCATACATTATATTCAAGTGGGTTATGAACTCCCATTTTTACCCCAAATACAGATTGCAGAATCACATCGGTTACACATCCACATTTTTACATAATGCCTTATTAGTAACTGTTGTATTCTGCTACCTTTCCTATCCCCTACTATCCCCCCCTCCCCTCCCCTCCCATCTTCTCTCTCTACCCCATCTACTGTAATTCATTTCTCTCCTTGTTTTTTCCCCTTCCCCTCACAACCTTTTATATGTAATTTTGTATAACAATGAGGGTCTCCTTCCATTTCCATGCAATTTCCCTTTTCTCTCCCTTTCCCTCCCACCTCATGTCTCTGTTTAATGTTAATCTTTTCTTCCAGCTCTTCCTCCCTGTTCTGTTCTTAGTTGCTCTCATTATATCAAGGAAGACATTTGGCATTTGTTTTTTAGGAATTGGCTAGCTTCACTTAGCATAATCTGCTCTAGTGCCATCCATTTCCCTGCAAATTCCATGATTTTGTCATTTTTTATTGCTGCATAGTACTCCATTGTGTATAGATGCCACATTTTTTTTATCCATTCATCTATTGAAGGGCATCTGGGTTGGTTCCACAGTCTAGCTATTGTGAATTGTGCTGCTATGAACATCGATGTGACAGTATCCCTGTAGTACGCTCTTTTAAGGTCTTCAGGGAATAGTCTGAGAAGGGCAATAGCTGGGTCAAATGGTGGTTCCATTCTCAGCTTTCCCAGGAATCTCCATACTGCTTTCCAAATTGGCCTCACCAATTTTCAGTTCCACCAGCAATGTACAAGAGTACCCTTTTCCCCACATCCTCACCAGCACTTGTTGTTTGACTTCATAATGGCTGCCATTCTTACTGGAGTGAGATAGTATCTTAGGGTTGTTTTGATTTGCATTTCTCTGACTGCTAGAGATGATGAGCATTTTTTCATGTACTTATTGATTGATTGTATGTCCTCCTCTGAGAAGTGTCTGTTCAGGTCCTTGGCCCATTTGTTGATTATGGCGATATTACCAAAAGTTCTCTATAGGTTTAATGCAATGCCAATCAAAATCCCAACGGCATTTCTTGTAGAAATAGATAAAGCAATCATGAAAATCATATGGAAAAATAAAAGACCCAGAATACCAAAAGCAACTCTAAGCAGGAAGTGTGAATCAGACGGTATAGCGATACCAGATTTCAAACTATATTACAGAGCAATAGTAACAAAAACAGCATGGTACTGGTACCAAAACAGGCGGGTGGACCAATGGTACAGAATAGAGGACACAGAGACTAATCCACAAAGTTACAACTATCTTATATTTGATAAAGGGGCTAAAAGCATGCAATGGAGGAAGGATAGCATCTTCAACAAATGGTGCTGGGAAAACTGGAAATCCATATGAAACTGAATCCCCTCCTCTCACCATGCACAAAAGTTAACTCAAAATGGATCAAGGAGCTTGATATCAAATCAGAGACTCTGCGTCTGATACAAGAAAAAGTTGGCTCCGATCTACATATTGTGAGATTGGGCTTCAAATCCCTTAATAGGACACCCATAGCACAAGAGTTAATAACAAGAATCAACAAATGGGACTTACTTAAACTAAAAAGTTTTTTCTCAGCAAGAGAAACAATAAGAGAGGTAAATAGGGAGCCTACATCCTGGGAACAAATTTTTACTCCTCACACTTCAGATAGAGCCCTAATATCCAGAGTATACGAAGAACTCAAAAAATTAAACGATAAGATAATTTCTAATTGTCTTTCATATTTCTATAGTGTCTGTTGTGATATTACCCTTTTAACACGTATGCTAGTAATTTGAGTTTTCTCTCTCTTGCTCTTCATTAGCATAGCTAAGGGCCTGTCAATTTTATTTGTTTTTTCAAAGGACCAACTCTTTGTTTTGTCATTTTTTTCAATTGTTTCTTTTGTTTTGATTTCATTGATTTCAGCTCTAATTTTAGTTATTTCTTGACTTCTACTGCTTTTGTAGATTTGTTCTTCTTTTTCTAGGGCTTTGAGATGTAACATGAGGCCATCTATTTGTTGAGTTTTTCTTCTTTTAAGGAATGAACTCCATGCAATGAACTTTCCTCTTAGGGCTGCTTTCATAGTGTCTTAGAGATTTTGATATATTGTGTCTGTGTTTTCATTTACCTCTAAGAATTTTTTAATCTCCTCCTTGATGTCTTCTGATTGTTCATTTGTTAGCCTATTGTTTAGTCTCCAAGTGTTAGGGTAATTTTTATTTTTTTTATTTTATCATTGATTTTGAATTTTATTCCATTATGATCTGATAAAATGCATGGTAGTATCTCTACTTTTTTGTGTTTGCTAAGAGTTATTTTTTAGCATAGTATATGGTCTATTTTAGAGAAGGATCCATGTGCTGCTGAGAAGAAAGTGTATCCACTTGATGTAGGTTGAAATATTCTATATATGTTAGTTAAGTCTAAGTTATTGATTGTATTATTGAGTTGTATAGATTCTTTATTCAACTTTTGTTTGGAAGATTTAACAAGTGGTAAGAGAGGTGTGTTAAAGTCTCCCAAGATTATTGTGTTGTGGTCAATTTGACTCTTGAACTTGAGAAGAATTTGTTTGATGAACATAGCTGCACAACTCTTTGGGGCATATATATTTATGATGGTTATGTCTTGTTGGTGTATGGTTCCCTTGAGCAGTATGTAATGTCCATCTTTATCCCTTTTGATTAACTTTGGTTTGGAGTCTACTTTATTTAATGTGAGTATGGAAACCCCTGCTTGCTTCCACAGTCCATGTGAGTGGTATGATTTTTCCCAACCTTTCACCTTCAGTCTGTGTATATCTTTACCTATCAGATGTGTTTCCTGGAGGCAGCATATTGTTGTTGTTGTTTTTTCTTTTTTCTTTTTTTTTGATCCAATCTGCTAGCCTATGTCTTTTGATTGGTGAGTTTAAGCCATTAACATTCAGGGTTATTATTGAGACATGGTTTGTATTCCCAGCCATATTTGATTATTTTTGTTATTTAACTTGAATTGATCTTTTCTTCTTTGATTAGTTTTTCATTTAGGGTACTACATCCCTCTGATGATTTTCATTGTGGTTTTTTATTTCCTCTTTATGGAATAAATTTTTCCAAGGATTTTTTGTAGAGCTGGTTTTCTAGCTATAAATTATTTTAACTTTTGTTTATCGTGGAAGGTTTTTATTTCATCTTCAAATCCAAAACTTAGTTTTTTCTGGACACAGATTCTTGGTTGGCACTCATTTTCTTTCAGAGCATGATACATGTTGTTCCAGGATCTTCTATCTTTCAGGGGGGTCTGTGTTGAAAAATCTGCCATTATTCTAATTGATTTTTATCCTATATGTAATCTGATTACTTTCTCTTATGACTTTTAAAATTCTCTCCTTCTTCTGTATGTTTGACTTTTATTATAATGTGCCTTGGTGTGGATCTGTTGTGATTTTGTACATTTGGTGTCCTGTAGGCTTATTGAATTTGTTTTTCCAATTCATTCTTCATGTTTGGAAAGTCTTCTGATATTATTTCATTGAATAGATTGTTCATTGCTTTGGATTGGAACTCTATGCCTACCTCTATCCCAATAACTCTTAAATTTGATTGTTTTATGCTATCCCCTATTTCTTGAATGTTCTGCTTGTGGTTTCTTACCATGATCACTGTGTGGTCTATGACATTTTCAATATTGTATATTTTGTCTTCATTGTATGATGTCCTATCTTCCAAGTGGTTTACTCTGTTAGTGATGCTTTCATTTGAGCTTTAATTTGGTTTATTGTTTCTTTCATTTCAAGGATTTCTCTTTGATTTTTTTTAGAACCTCTATCTCTCTGCTGAGGTGATCTTTTGCTTCCTGTATTTGTTTGTGTAGCTCCTGTCAAAGTGATCTTTTACTTCCTGTATTTGCTCTCTTATATGTTCCTTGAGTTCACAGATCATTTTAATCATGTGCATCCTGAACTCCTTCTCTGTAATTTTTTCTGCTGTGGCTGCCAATGATTCTAATGATGTGGTGTCTTGATTTATTTGGGGCACTTTCTTCCCTTGTCTTTTCATGTTGCTCATGTGTCTTCCTTTTCAGCTCTGTGGGTCTGGAGTTATTGATTTTACCCTAAAGGTTAATAGTGCTCTTGTAGGGTTCCAAGATGTTTGTAGGGAAGAACAATGTTAACAGATCCCACTATCAACATATACCACCTATGAACAAATTGTTGTTATTAAGATTGTTTACAGATTAGTCTCAATGTACAGAAATGTTGTATTCAATTATTATCTAAAATATAATCAGTAGTTTTGTAAAAAGGTTTATGGTTTCTGACAGTGGACAAGGAACTGGGGCTGGGGCATAGGATTATATGCTGAAGTGGTAGGATGAGAAGATATAGAATTAAGAGATCTTAGGAAGTGTGAAAGAGAAAGCTAATGAAGAGGCTTAGTAGCAAGAGAATAGATAGGAAGTAATTTGGGGTAGACAAGTATGTGGTAAGACAGTAGCATACATAAAACAAACACACATATGTATTTAGAAAAATACAGGATTTTAAAATAGTAAAATTTAGAGGGGGAAAGAAAAATTTAAAAAGAAAATAAAAAGCGAGCATATAGAACACTTTTATATTATATTATTCAGATGACTCAGACTCAAAATCCTATTTCATGCAAACTTCTTTGTTTCACATATGTTGGGGATGTAAGGGCCAGAGGATAGAGGGATAGAAAATAGAGAGGAAAAAAAATACTTGAAGGAAGAAACCAGGATTGTTGCTAGTTTTAGAGATCCCTATCTTTCCTGCTTCTCATCTCATCTAATAAGCGGGATTGTCTGTTGTAAGCTGGTGTCTCTGTCCTCAGGATGGTGGAGGTAACCAGGATGGGAAGACTAGTTGTGGTGTAGGGTACCTGGAAGTAGGGAGTGCCACCCACCAGTCCCTGCAGGGAGATTGCACTTCACGAGTCTCTTTTTGGGACCGCTCATATGACTTGAGTGCCCAATACTATCTCTATTTTGCCTGGAGATTTCCCAGTTCCTGGTCTCTCTGTTAGGATCTGTAAACAAGTCAGGATGGTGCCTGGCATTTTGCCAGAAGGAGTGGTTTGTGAAGTAAAGCCAGGGAGCCATTAAGTGTGGAGATTCCTTATTGGTTGACTGCTGTATCTAGTTTATGTTAATTAAGATAAGCTGTGTGGAATGTATAAATACCCCTCCTGTCCTACAATAAACAGCTCCCATTCCTGCGGTATCAATCTACACAAGTTGTTCGTCACCCCCTGGTTATTTTGCTGCAGCTGGACTGTGGCATCTGTTAGGCTCCAAACTTTAGCCTTGTCTTCCTCTCCCTTAGCAGTTCCCAATTTTGAGACCTCTCACACCAAGACTCACACCAGGTGGGCGGCACCCTGGATGCACTTCATACCTGTTCAACTGAGAGCTGTTTCGTGCTGGGTGGTTACTGTGTTGAGTTTTTACTGATGGGGAGAGGGGGAGTTGGAAACTTGGTACCTGGCCAGATGGAGATCTAATCTGGGACCTGCTCTCTCTAAATATGGTGAGAAAGGTGATACAAGATGGAGGCAGTCTTCTTCCAGTGCCGGGGTGCCTGGTGAGGTGGGGGGAGCCTGGCAATGGCATTGTGCTGTGGGTAGGTAGCAGCCGAGTGACCTGCGTGGGAACAGAGTGAAGTCTGAAAGTTCTGCAGAGGTGCTGATAGGTGATTCTGCTAAGCGCTCTCAAGCCTGTGTGGGCTAGAACTTTGGGCTTTAGGTTTTGGGAGCCAGGAGTCCGGAGTCCTAATGCTGAGGCTCTGAGCCCTGCGCAGGGATCACAGAGCTAGTGATTTCTGCAGAAATCAGCTGTACAGGGGTCCTCTAACAGAGATGCAGTATTCTGACTAGGTGAGATCTGGATCACAGAGCAACACAGAATGTTTCCTCCCTCTGGCCCACCATCTTCTCTCTTCTGCTTTTTGTTATTGAGCTGTATCAACATGTTATCACATTTTCTGATATTAACCACTTATCAGATATATATTTTGAAAATATTTTCTTCCTTTACATGGGTGCTTTTTCACTCTCTTCATATTATCTTTTTTTTTATTGTTGGTCGTTCAAAACGTTACATAGTTCTTAATACATCATATTTCACAGTTTGATTCAGGTGGGTTATGAACTCCCAACTTTACCCCGTATACAGATTGCTGTATCACATCAGTTACCCTTCCATTGATTGACAAATTGCCTTTCTAGTGTCTGATGTATTCTGCTGTCTGTCCTATTCTCTACCATCCCCCCTCCCCTCCCCTCCCCTCCCCTCCCCTTTTCTCTCTCTACCCCTTCTACTGTAAATCATTTCTTCCCTTTGTATTATCTTGTCTTACCCCTCCTTTCCTATTATGTCATTTTGTATAACCCTGAGGATCGCCTTCCATTTCCATGCGATTTCCCTTCTCACTCCCTTTCCCACCCACCTCTCATCCCTGTTAATGTACATCTTCTTCTCAAGCTCTTCCTCCCTACCCTGTCCTTGTTTACTCCCCTTATATCAAAGGAGTCATTTGGTATTTGTTTTTTAAAGATTGACTGGCTTCACTTAGCATAATCTGCTCTAATGCCATCCATTTCCCTCCAAATTCTATGATTTTGTCATTTTTTACTGCAGAATAATACTCCATTGTGTATAAATGCCACATTTTTTTTATCCACTCATCTATTGAAGGGCATCTAGGCTGATTCCACAATCTTGCTATGGTGAATTGTGCTGCTATGAACATCGATGTAGCAGTGTCCCTGTAGCATGCTCTTTTTAGGTCTTTTGGGAATAGACTGAGAAGGGGAATAGCTGGGTCAAATGGTGGTTCCATTCCCAGCTTTCCAAGAAATCTCCATACTGCTTTCCAAATTGGCTGCACAAATTTGCAGTCCCACCAGCAATGAACAAGAGTGCCCTTTTCCCCGCATCCTCTCCAGCACTTATTGTTGTCTGACTTCCTAATGGCTGCCAATCTTACTGGAGTGAGATGGTATCTTAGGGTAGTTTTGATTTGCATTTCTCTGACTGCTAGTGATGGTGAGCATTTTTTCATGTACTTATTGATTGATTGTATGTCCTCCTCTGAGAAGTGTCTGTTCAGGTCCTTGGCCCATTTATTGATTGGGTTATTTGTTATCTTATTGTCTAATTTTTTGAGTTCTTTGTATATTCTGGTTATTAGGGCTCTATCTGAAGTGTGTGGAGTAAAGATTTGTTCCCAGGATGTAGGCTCCCTGTTTATCTCTCTTATTGTTTCTTTTGCTGAGAAAAAACTTTTTAGTTTGAGTAAGTCCCATTTGTTGATTCTAGTTGTTAACTCTTGCGCTATGGGTGTCCTATTGAGGAATTTGGAGCCCGATCCCACAGTATGTAGATCATAACCAACTTTTTCTTCTATCAGATGCCGTGTCTCTGATTTAATATCAAGCTCCTTGATCCATTTTGAGTTAACTTTTGTGGATGGCGAGAGATAGGGATTCAGATTCATTTTGATGCAAATGGATTTCCAGTTTTCCCAGCACCATTTGTTGAAGATGCTATCCTTCCTCCATTGCATGCTTTCAGCCCCTTTATCAAATATAAGATAGTTGTAGTTTTGTGGATTGGTTACTGTATCCTCTATTCTGTACCATTGGTCCACCCACCTGTTTTGGTACCAGTACCATGCTGTTTTTGTTACTATTGCTCTGTAGTATAGTTTGAAGTCTGGTATCGCTATACCGCCTGATTCACACTTCCTGCTTAGCATTGTTTTTGCTATTCTGGGTCTTTTATTATTCCATATGAATTTCATGATTCTCTTTTCTATTTCTGCAAGAAATGCTGTTGGGATTTTGATTGGCATTGCATTGAACTTATAGAGAACTTTTGGTAATATTGCCATTTTGATGATGTTAGTTCTGCCTATCCATGAGCAGGGTATATTTTTCCATCTTCTAAGGTCTTCTTCTATATCTTTCTTTAGGGTTCTGTAATTTTCATTGTATAAATCTTTCACCTCTTTTGTTAGGTTGATTCCCAAGTATTTTATTTTTGGGGGGGATATTGTGAATGGAGTAGTTGTCCTCATTTCCCTTTCAGAGGATTTGTCGCTGATATACAGGAATGCCTTTGATTTATGCGTGTTGATCTTATATCATGCCACTTTGCTGAATTCATTTATTAGCTCTAATAGCTTCTTTGTAGACCCTTTTGTGTCTGCTAGGTATAGAATCATATCATCTGCAAACAGTGATAATTTAAGTTCTTCTTTTCCTATTTTTATGCCTTTAATTTCTTTCGTTTGTCTAATTGCTCTGGCCAGTGTTTCGAGGACTATGTTGAACAGAAGTGGTGAGAGAGGGCATCCCTGTCTTGTACCCGATCTTAGTGGGAATGTCTTCAATTTTTCTCCATTCAGAGTGATGCTGGCCTGTGGCTTATCATAGATGGCTTTTACAATGTTGAGGTATGATCCAGTTATCCCTAATTTTTCTAGAGTTTTGAACATAAAGGGATGCTGTATTTTGTCGAATGCTTTTTCTGCATCTATCGAGATGATCATATGGTTCTTATTTTTAAGTCTATTGATGTGGTGAATAACATTTATTGATTTCCGTATATTAAACCAGCCTTGCCTCCCAGGGATGAATCCTACTTGATCATGGTGTATAATTTTTTTGATATGTATTTGAATCCGATTCGCCAGAATTTTGTTGAGGATTTTTGTGTCAAGGTTCATTAGAGATATTGGTCTGTAGTTTTCTTTCTTTGAAGTGTCTTTGTCTGGTTTCGGAATCAGGGTGATGTTGGCCTCGTAGAACGAATTTGGAAGTTCTCCCTCTTTTTCTATTTCCTGAAATAGCTTGAAAAGTATTGGTGTTAGTTCCTCTTTAAAGGTTTTGTAAAACTCTGCTGTATACCCATCCGGTCCTGGGCTTTTCTTAGTTGGTCATCTTTTGATGGTTTCTTCTATTTCCTCTATTGTTATTGGTCTGTTTAGGTTGTCTATATCCTCCTGACTCAATCTGGGCAGATCATAAGACTTAAGGAATTTATCTATGCCTTCACTATCTTCTATTTTATTGGAGTATAAGGATTCAAAATAATTTCTGATTATCATCTGTATTTCTGAAGTGTCTGTTGTGATATTGCCTTTTTCATCCCATATGCTAGTAATTTGGGTTCTCTCTCTTCTTCTCTTCGTTAGCATGGCTAAGGGTCTGTCAATTTTATTTATTTTTTCAAAAAACCAACTTTTAGTTTTGTCGATTTTTTCAATTGTTTCTTTTGTTTCAATTTCATTAATTTCAGCTCTGATTTTAATTATTTCTTGCCTTCTACTTCTTTTGCTGTTGTTTTGCTCTTCTTTTTCTAGGATTTTGAGATGAAGTATGAGATCATTTATTTGTTGGTTTTTTCTTTTTTTGAGGAATGAACTCCAAGCAATGAATTTTCCTCTTAGAACTGCTTTCAATGTGTCCCATAGATTCTGATATGTTGTGTCTGTGTTTTCATTTGACTCTAGGAATTTTTTAATTTCCTCCTTAATGTCTTCTAGAACCCATTGATCATTAAGCAACCTATTGTTCATTCTCCAGGTGATGCTTGATTTTTCCTTCCTTCTTTTATCATTGATTTTCAGTTTCATTCCATTATGATCAGATAAGATGCATAGTATTATCTCTACCCCTTTTTATTGTCTAAGAGTTGCCCTGTGACATAATATATGGTCTATTTTTGAGAAGGTTCCATGTGCTGCTGAGAAAAAAGTGTAATTACTTGATGTTGGGTGGTATAGTCTATATATGTCAATTAAGTCTAGGTTATTAATTATGTTATTGAGTTCTATAGTTTCCTTATTTAACTTTTGTTTTGAAGATCTGTCCAGTGGTGAGAGAGGTGTATTAAAGTCTCCCATGATTATTGTATGGTGGTCTATTAGACTCTTGAACTTGAGGAGCGTTTGCTTGATGAACATAGCAGCACCGTTGTTTGGGGCATATATATTTATGATTGTTATGTCTTGTTGGTGTATGGTTCCCTTGAGCAGTATGAAGTGTCCTTCTTTGTCCCTTTTGATTAACTTTGGCTTGAAATCTATTTTATTAGATATGAGTATGGACACTCCTGCTTGTTTCCGCAGTCCATATGAGTGGTATGATTTTTCCCACCCTTTCACCTTCAGTCTATGAATATCTTTTCCTATCAGATGCGTCTCCTGTAGGCAGCATATTGTTGGGTCTTGTTTTGTGATCCATTCTACTAGCCTGTGTCTCTTAATTGGTGAGTTTAAGCCATTAACATTTAAGGTTATTATTGAGATATGATTTGTTCTTCCAGCCATATTTGTTTATTGATGTTACTAAACCTGATTTGTTATCCTCTTTGATTACTTTCCCCCCTTTACTGTCCTACCTCCCATTGTTGGTTTTCAAGTTATTTTCAATTTCCTCTTCCTGTAATGTTTTGCCAAGGATTTTTTGAAGAGATGGTTTTCTAGCTGCGAATTCTTTTAACTTTTGTTTATCATGGAAGGTTTTAATTTCATCTTCTATCCTGAAGCTTAATTTCGCCGGATACACGATTCTTGGTTGGAACCCATTGTCTTTCAGTGTTTGAAATATGTTATTCCAGGATCTTCTAGCTTTCAGAGTCTGTGTTGAGAGATCAGCTGTTATCCTGATTGGTTTACCCCTAAATGTAATCTGCTTTCTTTCTCTTGCAGCTTTTAAAATTCTCTCCTTATTCTGTATGTTGGACATCTTCATTATAATGTGTCTAGGTGTGGATCTCTTATGATTTTGCACAATCGGCGTCCTGTAGGCTTCTAGGATTTGGGATTCTGTCTCATTCTTCAAGTCTGGGAAGTTTTCTTGTATTATTTCACTGAATAGATTGCTTAATCCTTTGGTTTGGAGCTCTGTGCCTTCCTGTATCCCAATGACTCTTAAGTTTGGTCTTTTGATATTATCCCATAGCTCTTGAATGTTCTGCTCATGGTTTCTTAGTAGGCTTGCTGAGCTATCTATGTTCTTTTCAAGTTGAAATACTCTGTCTTCATTGTCTGATGTTGTACCTTCTAAGTGATCCACTCTGCTGGTAGTATTCTCAATTGAGTTTTTAAGTTGGTTTATTGTTTCCTGCATTTCTAGTATTTCTATTTGTTTGTTTTTTATTACCTCTATCTCCCTGTGAAATTGATCTTTTACTTCCTGGATTTGTTTGTCAATGTGATCTTTCATTGTCTGATTTTGCTGTCTCATGTCTTCCTTGAGACTCCAGATCATCTGAAGCATATATATCCTGAACTCTTTATCTGATATTCCATCTGTTGCAGCTATTACCTCTTCTAAAGTTGAGTTGACCTGCATTGCTTGTGATCCTTTCTTTCCTTGTCTTTTCATACTGTACGCGCTTCTTTCTGCTTGGTGCAACTGTTGTGTTTTTGAAATTTACCAGCCTGAAATCATCTGTTCCGTAGCTGAATGAGCTGAGATCAGTAGAACATGGGGATGATTACATCATCTCTCCGAAATGGCGGCTGCTGTCCTCCTCTGTGGTCCGACCAGTGTCTGGAACCAAACTGGACCGCTTCTCTCCTCTGTCTCAAAGCTGAAACTCAGCCCTAAGCGCTGCCAAAGTCCTAGCGCCAAACCGCTAGAGGCAGTTCACAGACTCAGGCCTGCGGGGCCCAGTCCAGCCGCCTCCATGGCTGGCGGGATTGTGTCCCTGCTCCCCGTTGCTCCAGACCGGCTGGAGGGGGGTGGGGTGGTAGGAGTGTGGATCCTAACGCTGAACCGCCAGAGGCAGTTCGCAGACTCAGCCCTGCAGGGCCCAGATCAGCTGCCGCAGTGACCGCGGGATTGTGTCCCTGCTCTGCGTTGCTCGGAACCGGCTGGAGGGGGGTGGGGTGGTAGGAGTGTGGATCCTAGCGCTGAACCGCCAGAGGCCGTTCACAGACTCAGCCCTGCGGGGCCCAGTCCAGCTGCCGCCATGACCGGCAGGATTGTGTCCCTGATCCGTGTTGCCGAGATTCAGTCGCCTGGGACAAACTGACCCCTCACACAGACTTACTAGTTATCAGCAGGTCTCCTTTCAGTGGAATATTGTTAGAAGATCCTCAGCAGGTCCCATGCAAGTGTATTTATGTGTCTCTCTGATCCCGTTACTGCGGAGGTATAGAAAATGCTGCTTGCTCGCCGGCCGCCATGTTGGATCCCCCGGGGAAAAGATTTCACTTCAATGAAGAAGATATATAAACGAATGCTTCCTTGAGAGTTGCAGAGAATCGCTGGGTCTTCCCAGGACTTTTGTTGTCTTCTGTCATATTATCTTTTGATGTACCAGAGTTTTAATATTTTTATAGTCCCATTAATGTTTTTTTCTTTTGCTTACTGTGTAGCTTTTACTTTATATATTAAGTCTCTTCATAGTGTTTTTATCCTAATAGAATAACTTTGCTTTTTTTTTTTTTTTTTTTTTTTGCTGCTTCCTCAAGCTTCCCATTATAGACTTTCAATAAACCTCACTGCCAAAGGTGCTTCTCACACTTGTAGAATCTCATGTTCAGCCTTGAGTATGGCTCCATACTGAGGGTTGGCAAGCAGGCTATGGAGTTGAGGAAAGTTATACCCCATACTGATGTGTTTTGTGCTCTCTTCAAATTTGGAGTTCTGGTCTATCTAACATTCTTTTCAGTTTGCTTGATGGGTAGGGATTCCAACTCATCTTGCACCTAGTTGCCATTCACTGATGCTTATATTTTGGATACGTACAGTGTTTTATCTATTTTGGCAGATCAGTAGAACTGTTACAAGCTATGCCTGCTCTGCTGCTCTATTCAGAGTAGAACATGAAGTTCAGCATGTTGCTTTCCCTCCCCCAGTTCCTGAAGCTTTGCCTCTCTACCAACAGAGAGGCTTTTTGGGGTGTACTCAGGACAGAAAAGCCTGCTGGTGGGGTGGGATTTGAAAATGTACACTGAGGAGTGATGGCATAGCAGACTGGACCCTAGCCTTGGTAATGAGGGAAGTGAAGGCAGGACAGGAGCACTGAGAAAGTGGTAGGATCCACAGATTACAGATGCCACGAGATGAATAGATGGAGGGAGTAAGCTGCTAGTCAGACAGTTAGTGTCTAGAAAAAAATGAATGTGAAGGGATTGTAGTAAATGATAATTATGACATCTAGAGATGATTGAGTGAGCTTCCTATCCCTGGCCTCCTTCTGTAAAAAATTATATTTTCTAATCTCATGTCAGAATGTTTTGGTCTCATCAAATGAGACCAAAATATTTCTTTAAAAAATTAGGGAAGAATTTGCCAAAGTTTTAAACAACATGAGCCTAGAAACTTTTGTAGGAGTTACTCCTGACGCCGTGTAGACCTGATACATTTTCTTTCTGATGGAGCCAGATACTGACAGGGGAAGGTTCAGAACATGTGCTTCAATTTCTTTAGTGATTATAGGACTATTTCAGTTTGGGTAAGTTATATTTTTCTGGAAATATGACAATTTCTCTAATATATAAATTAATTACACATAGTCACACATTTTCTCTGTAATTGTGTCTCCCTTTTTATCTATAATATTACTTTGTATCTCCTCCCCTTTTTAAAATTTTAATTATACATGGACATAATGACTTTTTATTTATTCATTTTTTTATATGATGCTGAGGATCAAACCCAGTGCTTCACATGTGCTAGTCAAGCACTATACCACTGAGCTACAGCTACAGCCCTCTCCTCCCGTTTTAATTTGTTTTTTTTTTTTCAAAAGTTTTTTTTCTATTCTGACAGATTTTTCAAAGAAGAAACTTTTGCCTTGGTGGCCTTTATTGTATTTATTGTTTATATTATTTTATATGTCTCTCATTTATCCTAATAATTGATTTATTTCAACTTTCTTTGGATTTTTTTTTTTAGTTAACCCTTATGAGACTTGAGCTTTGTTCTTCAACTATTTAGAGAAGCTTGATGGGTATATGTTGATCAATAAAGAAATAAAAACTGATATAGCATTCTTGGTCCCTGCTCTTACAAGGTCTCCTAAGAGTTGAGTGGAACAACCACAAACAGGTAACATTTAAATTTTTTAAAATCTGTGTATTATTTAACTCTGATTCATGTGACCTTTGGGATTATATTCATCACAAAAGCATATGAATTTTTCATTACTTTAATTTTAATTGATTACCTCAATTACTTGAATATAAAATCTTGCTTGAAAAATATAATCAAGTGTTTCTATTGAAGAATTTCTCTATTTTTCCCAAGTCAACTGTCATTAACTTCTTTCATTGTGAATGTTATAGAAGTTTTGCCCAGGCAATTACATCCTGACATATGTACTGACTTTTTGTTGGCTTAATGTAAGTATCTCTTTTTTAAAATCTTTAAATTGATTTTATTATTACATTTTTTAAATACATGACAACAGTGGAATGCATTACAATATATCTCTGTATATAAAGTATGTTCATGTCAATTCATGTCTTTATACATGTACTTTGTATTTTTTGCATTACAATTCTTAATACACACATATACCACAATTTTTCATATCTCTGTTTGTATATAAAGTATGTTGACACCCAATTCAAGTCTTCATACATGTACTTTGTATAATGATGTCCATCACATTCCACCATCCTTGCTAACCCCCTGCCCCCTCCCTTTCCCTCCCACCCCTCTTCTCTATCTAGAATTAATCTAATCCTCCCATGCCCCCCCTCCCTACCCCACTATGAGTCACCCTCCTTATATCAGAGAAAACATTTAGCATTTGTTTTTGGGGGGATTGGCTAACTTCACTTAGCTTTATCTTCTCCAACTCCATCCATTTACCTGCAAATGCCATGATTTTGTTATTTTTTAATGCTGAGTAAAATTCCATTGTGTATATATGCCACATTTTTTTATCCATTCATCCACTGAAGGACATCTAGGTTGGCACCACAGTTTAGCTATTGTGAATTGTGCTGCTATAAACATTGATGTGGCTGTGTCCCTGTAGTATGCTGTTTTTAAGTCCTTTGGGTATAGTCCGAGGAAAAGTGTAAATATCTCTTTATGATGTCAATATGAATGACTGTCAAATATATTTATTAGAATAAGGCTATCTGCCAAAAGAGTAAAGTGTGAAAGCAGAAAATAATTAAAATTTTAGAATCTCCAGACATTCTCAGAGTCTTCCTTATTCTTTAAGTCTCTGACTGTATCCAGTCTTCCAATATTATCACCCTTACTCTATCTCCCTATTCCTATGTCCATTCCTTACCCTGAACCTCTTATCCAAGTCCTTCCACACTACAAAACCAATGGTTTCTAAATGTGCTCTTGATGCCCAGTTGTTCTCTGGAGCTTCCTGGGTTTGTAAATCATTCCCAAGTCCCTCTGACCCTATTTTTTAGGAGGAAGGATGGAGCACTTCATGAGCACTAACTTCTAGCCAGGAGGTTAAAGCAATGAAAATTTTCCTAATTGAGATGATGCTTTCAAAGTGGAGTCAGCCTTGTTAACCTCCTTTGAACAAAAAATGGAAGATGGAATTCCTGCTATGTCAGATTATGATCCAGTGTCACTAATTTTCTGGTTTTAAAGGGTTTTCATTGAGATCTCTCCACATTCAATTCATTAAGAAGAATCCGAGTAGGCCAATATTTAATTCTTCTAGCTAGCACAAAGGCCTCTGAAACAAAACACCAGAGATTTCTTCAAACAAGCATAAGAAAGTGGGATTTTATTGTAAGAATCCACATTATAATACCTAGAAAGGTATTTGAGTTCTAAGTATCTTTGAGGTCATAGACAAGCTGGCAGGGTTGATTTTTTTTTCCAGAAAAAAATAGGAGGAGGAGGTATTGTGGATAAGCTACAGGATGTTTCAGATTTATATAGAAGCAAGCCAGATGTCTTTAGCACTTTAACAAAATTCTGTCAGTTTCTTCTTCATTTTCATGTTGTTAAAAACTCGTTTCAACCTTTATTCTGCATTATGGAATCATTCTACAATGACCTCATTATGAAGAAAAATAAACTTTGCTTTTCAAGTCCTTTGTTTTTTTTTGTTTGTTTGTTTGTTTGTTTTTAAACAGATGAAACATAATATTAACTGGGAGATGAGAGTTTATGATTAAGAAATTCCGTCACCAAAATTTATAAAAGAATTTTATTTAGTACGATTGTTTCTTTCAGAAAAAATGAACATTGGAACTTGGTGCCAAACATTCAAATTGTGTCATATTCAGAGACTTATTCCAGATTCAGCAAATTATATTAGTAGATTTTTATCATCAATTTGAATAATTTTTTTAGTCATTCTTGTAAAACTCAAAGTTTGCTATTATCACTATCATAATTATATTTATGATACACATTCACATTTATCCTGGAATAATGTTATAGATTATGTAAAAAGAGATATATTTGATGTTTATTTCTTTTGTAGCATAATGAATATATCTAAAATTTAAAAGCAGGTCAAGGTTTGGATATTTGCAGATATAGCTATAAAAATCAGTTTTCATCTTCACATTTCATAAGTAGATTCAACAACTCTGTTTTTTCAATACTCATGGGCTTCTATTTGCACATATATTTGTCTTCATATGCCTATTTCATAACCTTAAAAATTAAGACTCCTTCACTGTACTAATAGTCTGTGTAGATATTCATATGGATTACTTTAAACTAGTTTTAAAAACAAAAAGAGTCGTTCAAGTCTTCATTCAGTGGCTTCACTTGTCCCCATAACAAATACAATTTTTTTCTTTCTCCTCTGCCTCTTCAGAAATTGGGCTATCTTTTGACTACTAAAGAGTAAACACAATGGTTGAGAAAATAGGTGTTTTCAATATGGTTTTCCTTCACCTCAGTTTTGGCCCACAGTGTTTTCTCAGCTCAGATTATTATTGTTCATGAATTTTTTTCATGTGTGCTCTTACTTTTGCTTTCTTTTCCTATTTTCTTTGATGTGTGCCATTACCACATACATATAAATGCTTAAGTTTTTCAGAAACAATGAAATTATTTCTTCTTCCTACCTTGTTCACAGTTGATTTTAACCTATCAGCAACCAGCACATGTATGGTACAGAACAATAATTCTTTTGTTTGTACTGGCCTCTTTAAAATGCTATGACAGAACTGTCCTTCTAGAATTCTGGTTAGACCACACCATGTCTTCTAATGTTGAATCAGGCATGTTGACCAGGTAGATGAGGCTATTTGAAACAGAGTTGCCAGGTGCAGTGGCATATGCCTATAATCCCAGTGGCTCAGGAGGCTGAGGCAGGGGGATTGCAAGTTCAAAACCAACCTCAGCATCTTAGTGAGGCCCTCAACAATTTTAGCAAGACCGTATCTCAAAATAAAAAGTAAAAAGGACTGGGGATATGGCTCAGTGGTTAAGCACCCATAGATTCAATCCATGGCTAAAAAAAGAAAAGAAGAAGAAGAAGTTATCCTATCATCTTATGTCCTTTAAGGCAGTTGATGTACAGTGAGAACATTGTTAGAAATCCAAAGTCACAGACCTCCCCCAAGATCCACAGAATTTCAAATAGATCTCTCAGGAAAATTGTAAGCACATTAAAGTTTGAGAAGCACTAGCTTAAGTCGCACAGCACTTCTGAAACCATTTAAATTTAAAATTAAATTTTTGGTAACATATGGCAAAAGTGGGAATAGTTCCTACTAATTTCACAAAGAATAATGGTAATATAAAAGGACGGTGACATAAACAGGTAGAGCCAGCACTAAATGAATATATATAAGAAAAATATATTGGTGCCTAGTAGGTCCCCCTGCCCAAGCTCTACAATGTTCCTTTAAATAACAGCATTGTAGAATTGAGAAATAAACTTAGGAAAGTGCTTTTCTTACTTTTAGCAGCATTCCTTCCAGTATGTGACTATGGATAGTCATCAAAGCTTCAGAAAGGGAAGCTTTAATCTCTCCTGAGCATTCCCTGCCAGGCTCTATGGTAATGGTGGTCTTTAAGAGCAGTGCAGATGAGTCACACTTGGTGGGTAGGTGTCCTCTAAGTTGATCGCCTACGGTGTCTGTTCCAGGTGCTCTAGCTTTATGATCTGATTTCTGACCTCGTATTTGGTTACTCTCCTAGATCCGCTCTTAGCAGTGGGACCAATGCTTTTTTTCAGTCTGACTTTCCTCTTAAATTATTACCATCTTGTGTTGGGTTTTGTAAGAAACCACTTTTTTTGTTTTTTAACCCTAGGAAATTGAACTTCCCATGGCTAAATGATGGTATATCTCTAAGCTGGAACTTCTACAAAGTACACTCAGTTCTCTCCTCTTGTGAAATTCTCTTTGGTTCCCAAGTGTGGTCATTATGATTAATTCCCAGGATCACAGGAGAAGACGTTTTATATACTTGTAGGTACATTCTGAAATATAAGAACGTTCTGTGGAACACTGGAATAAAACCTGTAAAATGCCCTCACTGGCATGCTTTATCTGTGAAAACTTGAGACCAACAAGACTTTTGTTAGATAATTTAGCAGGTTCTGGGATGGGTTGTGGGATAACTTCAGTGATGATGAGTGAGGAGATTGCTATTTCCGAAGAAAGCTGTGTGTTTTTCTTTCTATGCAGGAATTGTGACATCTATTTAGAGATGTAACCATCAGCCAAAACCCAAAGAGTTACTTAAAATGACCAAAAAAAAAATTGATGATTTTTTTTATTCCTCTACCAGGAGTTCTCTATACAAGTATTATTTTTAAAAATCCCTCTTAAATATCATATTTCATTATATTTTAATGTATGTTTCAACTTCAAGTGATCAGCTAAAGGACACCCTTTTTCAGAATGTATAGTAGGAGATCTGCATTTGCATTAACTTTTAAAAAGCACAATATTGGGCTGGGAGTGTGGCTCAGTGGTAGAGCTCTTGCCTCACGCATGGGAGGCACTAGGTTCAGCACCACATAAAAATAAAATAAAGGTATTGTGTCCGTATACAACTAAATATGTATTTAAAAAACTTATTTTTTAAAAAAAAAGCACTATATAGAAGTTGTATACAACTTATCCGATTACCCTAAGACAGTGGTATTTACCATGAGAGAAGCATTTTCTAAGTTTCAGGAAATGTACAGCCTTGATGTTAGATGACTCCATGTACCAGTTAGTATGGTATGGGTTTGCTTTTTCTTCACTCATTAGAAATAAGTAATGATTGAAAGAGCAAACAATATGCAGATTCTTCAGCTGCGAAATGCATATACATTAAAGTCTCTTGATATATAGATTAATTTTTTATTAATTAACCACTGCCACAAGTCAGAGTAAAATAGCTACTTGCCACAGGAATAGATTACTGCAAACCCTGGAAATGTCAATGTACCAACCACCTTAAAAGAATCTTTCAAGGGAAGATCATATATTTCAGGTTTACTTAATCATATCTCCATTGAGAAATACCTAACTTAATTGAACTAAGTTAATTCACACTTGGCTTAGTTCCAAAGAAGGGTCAAGGTATCCCTGGTACCATTTTCCTAAAGCAGGATAATTCAATATTGCCCAAGGAGACAACGTGCATCATTGTGGAACCATCTATTGTCATCTACTGACATTTTACTAGTAATTGCCAGAGTCATTCAGATTCCTATAAGCAATATTCTTACACACTGGGAAAGAAGTCCAGATTGTAGTTAGACATTTCTTGGCAGTCATGAAAAACATTGTAATCAAAGAAGTTGTCAGGTGCCTTAATTAAAGCTCTCTTTGTGACTCTTTTGCATATGCAAATTATGCTCAATAGTTATCATTTTTGAGGAAAGGTTAAGGTGAACCAGTTAGCATTTAGACTATTAATTAAAGAGTAAGAGGAGATCTTAGTCATGAAAGTGTTTATTTAATTTACTTGCTCTTTTTGCCTGTACCTCAGACTGTATTTAGCACCCTCTCTGCCAGAAAAGCATTGCAGCGAGGCTTTTCGTTGGTTCCTTTAGATCACACAGAAGCCTCTATTTATGTATTGAAGGGTCTGACAAGTACTGATTGTGCCTGTGCAGGTATTTTGGGGTGCTTTGTCCCAAATACCACACACAAAAAAAGTTTCTTCTGGTGAAATTCTGAAGGGAATGGCATGAAAATAAACTATCTCTGATGTTTCTCATGCTGATCTGTCAATGGCCTTGCAATTGAGAAAAATGAGGTTTGAATGGAAGAAACAGGAGAAGTCGAAAAAGATGATTGGAGCCCAGGAACAAGGGAAAGATAAAACATCAACAAGTCAGAGTGATGGAAGGGCAGTAACATTTTAATGGAAGAGAGTCTGAGAAAAGAAGAAACTAGACAAACAAAGATGAATGGGCAGAAGAGGAATATTTGTTGCCAACTTTTTCAGCAGAATTCAATATTATTTTTCATTCAGGAATTTTTTTCTATGTTTATGAGCACTTTCTGCCAATCAGACACTGAACTAAATGCTTTCTCTTTAATTATTACAACTATATGAAGTAGCACGAAAACTGATAATGTTTAAATGCCTGAGCCATGGAGCTTGATTAAGTGGGTTGGAATTTATGATTTGCTACTTCTTGGCTCTGTGATCCTTTGCATAGAAACCTTGCCGCACCCCAGTCTCTCCATCTGTAAAATGGTGATATTAGCATATAATTCATAAGATTATGATGAGGATTAATAGATTAAAACACATAATGCATTAGAACAGAGTCTATATGTGGAAGCACTCACTAAAACTTAGTCACTGATTTACTGTTATTTATATTAATATTTTGATTTAATACTTGATGTTCACAAAAACCAAGGCATATACTCAGAGTGTCTTAGCTAATGTCAAATCAAGGTGAATTTGTCTTAAGAAGTTATATTTTTAATTCATATACTATAAGAAGATAGAAGGTCTAGATTATCTCTTTTATAAACCTCTCTTATTTGACTTGAATTTTTCCATAAAGCAGATCCTGTGGCAAGGACTTGAGGAATAGTTCATGTGGAATATGTCTTCTCTTGATATAAATGTAAAGTACTTATTAATTACTATAACAAAATCCAATAAAAAGCAAAATAAGTATGAAAAAATGGAGAAGAGTACAAATAGGGAGGAAGGAAGCCTACCAAGGATGCATGATTAAGAAGATGGCTGGGAGCTGATGGAGCTCAATGATGCAGGGTCCCACTGGATCACAGAGACAGGGACAGGGAAGATGAGAGTATTTATCTACCACTTGCTTGATCAACCCTTGCACTGCAAGGTTTGCACATGACCCAGGTTAGAAGAAATCTTACAAGATAGAGAAACCTAGGGCAGAAAATGAGAGGCAACACAGCTGAGGGGCATATTGTCAAGTGTATCTGAGGCACAGAAATGGTGTAAGTAAAGTGGTGGGTCAAGGAGGTACAGGACAGGTGACAAAAGGGCTTTTGACACATTCTCTTATTTCCATATGCACACTATTTGATATTGTGTATGATGTGTGTTGGATACGTGTGTATGGAAATTTTCCTTCCTAAACACTAGGTCAATGAAGAATTTCAACTAGATGTATGTGAGTGTGTTCTGAAAAATATAAATCATGTAGGGTATAATATTATATAGATTGCATTAAGATTTCTAAAGTTAAAGATTAAAAAGTGGTTGAATGATTTTTTAAACCCATCCATCTATGTTTAATTTTGAAATCAGTGCCTCTCTTATTTCACTCTGTAACTTCATCTGCATTTCAGTAGGAGAAAACTGCCTTGAGAATCTACAATCTAAATGGTTGATTTGACCCTTGGATTGGAAAAGTCTAAATGATTCATCTGACCCACGTTTAATCATGTGGCTACTTGCTTCCTTGGATGTTCTACCCCTAAACCTCTGAGATAAAAACGAAATAGAACAGAATAAAATTTAGTCTGGCTAGATTAGAAGGAAAGTCAGTTTGACATTTTCTATTCTTTAGTGGAAACTAATCTATGCTTTATTTTTAGAACTAAAATATAACTTTGAAATGTTTAATTTTCAGTGTTGTCTCCCTGCTTTATATTTGAATTCTCAATCCTTCATTTGCCCACTGTGGGATGTTAATCGCATTGTTTAATCTTTCTGGGTATCAAGTTGCTCCCTTGAAAAACGGAATAATTCTTATATTTAATCCAATGAGCAGTTACGAGGATGATTGTAATGTGTCTGGAAGAATTCCTGGAGCTTACAGACACTCAGTAAGGCTAAGCTGCTATGATTTTTGTTATTGTCATTATTTACTTGCCAAATATCTGCAGCTTTATCTTCTGATTATTGAAATTTAGTGGCTCTTTCTATTAATTAAATTTAATGATGATCTTCTCTGATCTAACATTCCATATGAAATATAAGGGCTCTGAGAATGGTTGCCATGTGCTGACTGGGAGATAAATTTAAAATCTTGGGACCCTCTGATAAGCCTCTCATACCATGGAAGCACATAGCTGAATCAAGCTGATTCTCTGAGCAGAAAAATGATAACCGTTTTCATAATTGATTCAGGAACAATTTGAAAATGCCAAATACCTTGGAAAGGAAATGATGATTTTGATGATAATGTTGTGTTTGTGGAGAGCTTGTTTTCCCCTTAGAGGGCTTGAAGTTCCCTATTCTGACTCCATGTACTTGACATGTGCCCTCTGAAGGAGATGAGAGCACACACAGATGCTGCGTCACTGATGTCTACCACACAGCCTTATTTATGCAGAGGAATGTCAGTGTAGCCCAGTTCAATGAAGAGTCTGACTCCATGTTTTGATGTTAGAGTGCTGGCATCTCTAAAACCATCCTTGGCCCTTTCTGGCTCATTTCTCCACAGGCTGATAAGAAAGCCTGGGTGCTTCCTCCGTTGGCACAGGTGGGAAGTTCAAATCACTCAAGCTATCCTTCACAGCAACCCATACACCAGCCTCAGCCCCTAGTCCCATACCAGTCTTCTTTCTCTGCTCCCACTGGTCACTTTCAGACCTACTTGAAAGGCCTGCCCTTCTTTCCCCAGAAAGCTTCATTAAGGAAATAATAATTCTTTCCACACCCTGTGGCATCAATCTTGACATTCCAAACAAGTTTTACATGGGGGTCCATCCTGTTTTCAGAATGGCCACAACACACAGATGTGGGTTTGTATCAAAAGGAATCAGGGTTTCTTGGAGAAATGGTTGACTCCAGGTCCAAGTCAAAAAAAGTACGAGGTAAATCTTGAATATTTTGTCATGCCCTAAGGCAACACAGTTCTGAAAGACTAATGGGGTCATGTCAAAAGAATAACAGAAGCCAGGATGAAAAGTCTTCCACCTGCCAAAATGGAACAATTTGAACACTGAAGAGAGTAATGGTGGTAATGGACTATATCACATTGAATATAAGTCTACAATGATACAGAGAGAAAGAGAAGAAATAAAGGGGGAAAGGTTTTTCTTATATGAGATTATTCAGTAATAAATACAGAAAAAAGGAAGAAATTTTTCAAAATTACCAATTTATAACCAATTATGATTCAACCTGATATCATTAATAAATATGAAAACTTCTGAGCAAAAAGTTGGGGAAACAAGATATTCCCATGGCCTCAAAGTATATTCCCACTGAGTATGAATTTTGATTGTCAACAAAAACAAATTCTTATTTTTATCAGATGTACTGAGAACAAGTAAGCATTTAGGGGTGAAGTTGGTGTCTGTAATTCACTTACAAATGGTTCATCAAAAATAAATGTGTGTATGTGTATACATTTTATATATTCTTAAATGGATAAGATTAGCCAAGAAAAAAAGGAAGGAAGGAAATTAACACAAATGTGGCAAAATGTTAATATTTTGATGAATCTGGATGATGGGTGTTTATTGTTCTTTTCTTTCAACATTTTTATAGATTTTTAAAACTTTTAAATAAAAAATTAAAGGCCCAAAATGAGCATCAACAGAGACAAGTCAACTGCAGAGAACAGCAGATGACACCAAAACTCCTATGTTAGTTTCCTCTGAAAGTTTAATAGATATCAACAGAATGCAAACTTTTTTTTGTACGTGGAGATAATTCTTCATGTATAAAATAAGTAGCAATTATTATCATGTCAAAAGACCTACGGCACAGCAACACATGCTCATGAATCAGTGCTATCTTTCTCTACCTCTGGTATCTATTTGAATTAATTTGCCCTGAAAGCAGAGTTAATATGTGCTCTCTGCCTACAAGGACAAATAGACAGCTGATTTGGAAATCAAAAGATTTATGGTTGCTGCAAATCTCCTTATTGTGGGACCTCATTAATATCAGATTTGATTTGAGAGCATCAAGCTTGAACTGCAAACGAACCGAGACTTCCATGATTGGAGAGCTATTGGCAAGACTCACCTGTGATTAACATCTCTTTGCTCAAATAAGAGCGACTGCTTGAGGATGACATTTCCGAGTTGTACAGGTTGTCGTTATTACATCTGAAAACAGCAGTAATTCCTTGTCTTACTCCGTGCCCGGAAAAAATAATTGGCATGCTCATTATCTTTTCAGAGCCTGGAGGAATTTAGCCTGTTAAGACTATGGGCAAATGAATAGTTACCAGCTCTTTTTGACTTTGTAATGCCTTTCCACAATGTGTTATTATGCTGTCCTTTGTCAATTTTTTCCCTTCTGCATTAATTTTTTTTATAAGATGGCAACTTATTTTCTTTTTTTTTTCTACTGAAAGACTCGGTATGGGCAGGGACTACCAGTCAGTGTAGCATTGTAAACTAAGGTAAAACACATTTGTGGAATTCTCCAGCATCCCATATTTCATCCTGGACCCATGTGAGATGTGAGTGTTACCATCATATTCTCTGTTGATATTTACAACATGGCATTTGTGTGGGGGGAGGGTGTGCTTTCTTGTTTGTTTGGTTTTTAATGTTCCTTGGATTACAGTCTTTATTTTACAACAAATCATTTCTCTATGGTAGAGAATACAACTTGCTCAACATAAAAATAAAAATCCATAAGCTGGTTTAATGGACTCAGTAAATTTAAGCAATAGGAGTTTGGGGGATAAGTGAGACTCCCTTATTATAAAATGATTATTCATCTCTGAAAAATGGAAAATTTCTGCTGAGGGCATACTTTAAAAATAAAAACTATTTTCTCAAGATCATATGAGTTTTTCCACATATTGAAAACAGAGAAATCTAAAATCAAGATTCTGAAAGCACACATTTAAATCAGGACTTGACCACAAGCTTTGTGTAGCTTTTGAATACACTTCCTGGCTTCTTTGCACTGTGGTTTCATGAAATGGGTATAATAATCCCCACTCCACAGGGATATTGTAAAGTTTAGATGAAGATGATATCTGTCAAGGAGTGTGGAAGTATTTAGCATCCAATCCATGATAGCTGGATTTGAATCTGTTGAGAATTACTAACATCTAAATAATTAGTAAGCAGAGAGAATTCACGCCTTGACAGATTGTAGCTAGACAAGCAGCCTCACATTTAACTGAAGGGAAGTGAGGGGGTAGGTTCTGGTTCAGGAGCTCAATAGTATCAAGGTTAGGAGGCATTTCTGTAGGTTGCCTTGCCTTTACTTCAGTCACAAGACAGGGGCTACATCTCCTCTAGCTGAAACAGACTGAATTAGAGGTCCCCCATCTGAAAGTGGGAATGGTGGCCTCATGCTGAGAGTGGAGGCTTGGGGGGGCTTCGATCCCTACCCTGACAGGTGCCAAAGAAACTGGGAGCAGATTCTGTCCATTTCTCAGGCCTGTCCAACACAGGCTAACTAACCTGCATTTGAACACTTCTCACCTTTTGTCTCAATGCACAGCCTCTTCCCCTTTAAAAGTTCTGTCAATTTCAGGAATTTCTAAGATGGGACCTTTGAAACATTTAAATTTCTTCTATCTTCCTTCAAAGCTGGCTTTTAATAAAATCTATTTTTCTACCAATTTGACTCCTACTGTTTCTAGAGCAAGGACTACCACCATTATAGCATATTCTCCCTGCTTCCACAGGCCATATAAGATCTACTTGGTAACATTATCAAATCTGTGATCTTTGGAGGAAGAAGAATGACTCATATTGGTCCCTTTGATCATAAATAAAAGTGATTTTTCCAGAAGCCCCAGTAGACTTATACTTCTCTGGCAGAACTGTCACATGGCTTGTCCTTCTTGTTATGGACACCTGAAAGGATATTTACTTTCCTAGCCTCTACTATGAGTGGAGAAAGGGAGGAGATGGTTAGGAATGGGATTTGGGTTAACCAAACAATGGTGAATACTACACAGGGTTATTTGAAAAAGTAGGGAGGTATATGAAACCCCGGGCTTTAGATAACTCCATCAGCTTTGCCAGTTACCACTTGGTGACCTGCTTAATGTCCTTTAGCTTCTTTATCTAAAAAGGATTAATAATCATCTTTTAGTGTAGCTATAAAATTATGACATATTTTAAATATGCTATAAATTATGTTATATACATACAATATTAATCTATATCTCCATTATCCTGATACATTTTAACTATGTAATAAATTTCATTTGCTAGAAAAATATTTTTTAAGCATTTACGTTTCTTTAAATTTTGTGATGTCATCTTGGCATTTATATAACCTGTAATGAGTTACCATTATATTAGATACTTAAATGTATTTAAGTAACAATATTGGAAAGAGTCCAGGAAATGTGAGATAGAAAATCCCAAAGGCCTAAGAAAAAGATCAACACTATTGACAACTGTCCTGAGTAGTATTAGAAGTTTCCAGTTTGGCTAATGTATTCTAGACAGGAATCTCTATGATGATACCCTTAAGGGATGATTTTGAGTCTTCATTAGTAAGTTTGATAATTGTAAACAAATTAAAGTGATGATTTGGATCATGAATTAATGGGGATAATTTAAGTTTAATGGATTTAAGAGAGTGCTTCTTCAGCATAATTTTCCCAGTTAAATTTTCTGTTTGAAGAATTAAGTGGTTGAAATATTTTAATTATATTGGTTGAAAAAGATATTAAAAAGAAAAGTTTTGATGCTTATATCTTATGGAACAACATTTATCAGCCCTTTTTGGAATAACACCAACAATATGAGATAAGAACATGTTTTATACCTTTAAAATACACTTAGTTTAACATTAAAATTTCTTATGAATGTGGCCACTTAACTCTTAGCAAATGAGCATTTCCTTTAATCTAGGGCAGCCACGTAAAATACAGGATGTTCAGTTATATTTGAATTTCAGATAACAATGGATCTTTTTTTATATTCTAAATGTGTCCTAAATATTACATGGGATGTGCTTAGGCTAAAATAATGTTAATTGTTTCTCTGAAATTGAAATTGAACTATAATCCTGTGTATTTTCTCTATGTGGCAACCCTACTTCACATAAATCTGAACAGCTGCTTCAGTTATAGGAATCTGGTTGTGTCCTCCATTCCAAAGGATAAACAGACTCCTAGTCTATAGTCCTATTTTGTTTTCCCCAACAACAAGATGGTTTACCTTTCTGGATCCAGGGGTGGGAAACACTAACTATCCGTGAGTGTAGTCAACCTGTTAGCTGATGAACAGTTCTTAGCTAAAATTAATTTCATTTTCTTTGAACTTGCTAAATAGGAAAATGACCTGAGAGGAGGTGTAAAGGGAACATACAAAAGTTTCTGCTGTAGATTTGAACGGCAATCATATTAAAGAGAAATGTGTGACAAAAGACATCATAAAACAAATCAAAAAGAAAAAAAAAAGACTAGAAAATATTTGCAACACACATGAGAAAGGAAAATGCTCTCAAGATGCAAGAACTGCCTTCTGATAGGTAAATATAAAATATACAGTGTGATGCCATGTATTTTCTCACTCAGTGGTGAAAAATATGTGTTGATGACATCCAATGCTGACAAGAGATGTGGGAAAATAAACACTTGAAATTGCTAGTAAGAAGTGGAAAAGGAATAACAGAAGGTCTGCCTTGGGTTCCCATGTGGAATCAGGTTAGTGAGGATAAAATTGGCAGTAAGGATTTACATTGTAAATATCTTGTTAGAAAGAAGTATGGTATTTTATGTTCAAATATAAAACATACAAACCTTTGACCCCCAAATCCTATTTTCTGGTACCTCTTAGATAATATAAATGTAAAATATATTAAAACATAAGCATACACGTTCTGGTCATTTTATTATGTTATGTGATAGTGGCAAAATACTCCAAGACAATGTCAGAAAACATTCCTATAAAGAATCAGATAAAAAAACATTTTAAACTTTTCAGGCCTACAGCTTAACTCTTCTGCTGTAGGGTGAACTAATATTTGATAATATGCAAATAAATTTGATCTATTCTAATGAACCTTTATTTTCAAAAACAGGCAGCAGGCCAGATTTGGCCTATGGGCCATAGTTTACTAACCTTTTCCCTAAGTGACTGTGATTTATATTCATCAGTATGGATTGTTGAATAAATTATGGAACATTATATGCCATTGAAAAGAATTAAATTTGTGTCTATCAACTTAGATAACATGGGCATTCATTAGTCATTGTAAAGAAAGAAAACCTAGTTGCAGAGTGATGTGACATGATCAAACTTTTGTTACAACAGCACAATTCTAAGGTGTGTGTGTGTTTGTGTGTGTGTGTGTGTGTGTGTGTGTGTGTGTGTGAAAACACACACCAAACTTAGTATTTAAATCCTTGGAGGTGGGTGGGAATAAAGTGTTAATTTTTTAAATGAAGCTTTCTTAATGCTTTACTACATGCAGTTACAGAAACAACAAATAAATAAAAATCTCACAAAGCAACTGGTTTTCATAAATTATCAGGAAGAGGCACTACAGTTCCTTTGAATTTAAATATTGTATTTCTAGCTACTATTTTTAATTCAGCTAGGAGAGGCTCTAAAGAAAGGGGACTTAATTTTATTTAGGTTTTATTGTAGCAGAACATATTTCAAATTTTTGTGTAATATATAGCAAACATGTTTTCCAAGTGGCATTTATAATGATAATATTGGATTATCACATAAAATATTCTACTAAATAGCTGAGCCATGACCTATGTAATTCTTCTCTACTGATAGGCAATTAAGACTATTTTCTTTGTATTATTTTGAGTGAAAAAATGTACGTGTGTCAATATAATTGTTTAAAAAAAATTTATTCACACTAAAAGGTTTTATCTTATTTACTCAATATAATTCTCTTTCTGATATTTGCTTACGTGACTCAAAACCACTAAGTATATTGAATGAATAAAGAATAAAATCTGAGAGTTCATACTGAAAGTGCATTGGATTTCCAGGCACAAGAGCTGGGTTTTTGACAAGGATCCACCACCTCTGCTGTGATTTCACACAATGCTTTTTTGAGCCCTTTATGTATTTAGGTTCTTCAATTTATAATGGGTGGTAATCCCTCATAGGGTTTTAGTTTGCTATCAAATGAGGTTATTTATGTGAAAGCACACTACAGATATGAAGTTTGATTAAGAGTCAGAAAATGAAACTAGGATCAAATTCAAGAGAAGTATCTATAAAATCAGGTCTAATGTTGACATTTAAGAATGTTCTACAAATTTGTCCATTTTATTCAACTTTTCAATTTAATAGTGCATAGTTTAAAGTCATTCATTTGTTGTTATATAGTGCTTTTCTACATAAAATGACTTGTAAAATTTGGAGATAATCAGTTAGAACAAGTATTAGAATTTAGTAAATTTGCTGGCTACATCAAACTAAGTGAACAAGGTTTCTCTAGACCAGCAATATTCAATCAGAAAACTGCAGAAAGATAATATTCTATTCATAATAACAAAATTACAAAGTAACCAGGAATCAAGGAGACCTAGGATTTGTAAAACGTATATAGAGAAATTTACTAAACTTTAATTTCAGAAAAGTAAAATTATGAGTTTTATACAAATATAAAAAGTCAAAAATTTAAGACGGATAAATAAATGAGGGAATCAGTAAGATTTCATGATCACTTCAAAGAACATTTAAGAAGCCAGAGATTCATGCTTAACTAATAAAGAAATATTATGATAAGATTGGTGGAATTAGCTATAAATCTACGTCCAGCAAACCACAAATTGGGGGGGGGGGGGTTATTTGTGTCACCAGGCACAAGATTATTTGCACGTGCTAGACAAAATTCTGAAAGTCAACATGTGATTTTACTAAATCTGGGCCCTTTTATTAATAGTAAATAATATGCCATAATAAACCTTGTATAGCCTTTGTCTCCAGGTGACATTGAAAAGATATATGCCACCCACATTTTTTGCTTTATTTCCAAGTTTTGACTAATTTTCTGACACATTTTGAGATTCTAGTGAAGGGCAGAAAAGAGGATCTAAATAAATACAGTGGAATTTCATACTTTTTGATGTGAGAACTTAATATTATAAAGGTATAGATTTTCTCCAATTCTGTATATAAATGCCATGCAACTTTAATTAAAATTCCAGTTAAATATTTTCAGAAATTCACTAAACTTGAAGTAAATATGTAGAGAGAAATAAAAGCCCATGGTTTTCTATTACTTGGAGATAACTCATAACAATGGAGACCTTCCTTCCCTGCCAGATATTCAAACATACTACAAGGCCAGAATAATAAAAACAACGCATTGTTGGTGCAAGATCAGATAAATAGGTAAATGGAATAAAAATGTACACAGAAAGGCTGACATGGGAATTTAATAAACCTTAAAGGAATACCACAAAATCAATGGAAATTATTGATTTTTTTTAAAAAATTGGCTCACTTTATGGAGAAAAATGAAATTGGATTTCTATATAATACCACATAAAGACCAAGGGTGCCCTCTAGACAGATTAAAGATTTAAATAGAAAAAGAAAAATTATAAAGTTATGATGAGAGATTTGTGAGTCAATCATTATTATCTAGAAATGGAGAAATACTTGAAAAGATGTCAAAAAGAAAAAACATGAAGGAAAAGATGGATCAATGATTATGAGTACCTTAGAATTAAGACTTTACATTCAATGAAGACGACTACAGGTCAAGTTGATTGATAACCGAATGGGAAAAAGTATTTGCAGCTACATGAGGATAAATTAATAATATTCCTCAGTCCTTAGTTGGAGGCACATTATCATTATTTATCCATGTGTGATCCTCTACGTTTATTTATTCCTTTTTTGGAGGGAGCACAAGGGATGGAACTCAGGGGCACTCAACCCCTGAGCCACATCCCCAGCCCTGTTTTGTACTTTATTAGAGACCGAGTCTCACTGAGTTGCTCAGCGCCTCAATGTTGCTAAGGCTGGCTTTGAATTAGTGATCCTCCTGCCTCAGCCTCCCCTGCTGCGATTTATAGGCATGACCATACACCATACCCAACTGATTTATTGCATTTTTATTCATTTCTAAAGTAACCATTCTGTTGTGTTTATTCCTTTTTTTCTTAAGTCTGATTTTTACTGGCATTTATTCTAAAGCATGAAAATCCTTGCAGATCCCATCCTGACTTTTGTGGGCTAAGCACTATGTTTTTTAAATAGGCAAGGAATTGGAAAGTCACAATGACTTTCTGTAAATTGACAAGTCCATCCCTTCAGTAGGGAAACAGGTAAGGAATATGAACAAGTTATTTATAGAAAATAAAATTCCCCAATATGGGAGTAGGAAGGACAGTAGAATGAATCAGACATTACTTTCCCATGTGTATATATGATTATACGACCAGTGTAATTATACATCATGTACAACCAGAAGAATGAGAAATTACATTTCATTTATGTATGTTATGTCAAAATGCATTCTACCATCATGTATAACTAATTAGAACAAATTTTAAAAAACTCCTCAAATCAATAACTTTGGGGTTTCATGCTGAAGATAACACCTGGAGAAATGCAGAATAGATTAACACCATGAAACTTCCCCAAATTAGGAAGCTAAATGGTGCCGAGTGTTATCAGAGAAGCAGGTTCACAGGAAGCCTTGTGAGGGAAGAGACTGGTATAGCCATGCTGAAGGATAGCCTTATATGATGTAGGCACATTGATCATACATGTGCTCTACATCCCAGAAATCCTACTTCCAAGCATTTAGCCCAAAGACACATTGATAGCATGAACTATATAAAGATATTTATTGCAGAGTTGTTTACAGTTAGCTGCAGTTTGCATAGTGTAGATAGGCAAGATTGGGAAACCATATACCAGGGGGCATTATATAGTAACTAGAAGGAACATATCTGATGTGTACACAGGTATGATTGTATTTTATAAAGGTTGTATGTGATACAAAAAATAAGAAAATGAATGAAAGCTATAAGGATTTTCAAACTTTATAAAAAATGCCAGTATAATTACAAATCACATTTGTAAAAAGAAACAAATATGACAGACTGGTTACCTTGGAAATGTAAATAAAATGGGATCAATAAAAATTAAAACTAGTGTCTGACATGGATCAGAGATGATAATGAGTTTTAAACTTAATATTATTAATTCATCGCTGGGTAGCAAGTGAACACGTAAAAGGAATTTAATGAAACCTTACAGTATGCTTACATGCACTACTGATGAAGAGGCAGGCTTGCTTACTCTGTGCTGCTGTTTAAATTCACTGCATGACTCACTGGGTATGGATAATCTGGGAGACTGCTGTGGACTGATACAGGTTTCCACATGCTTTAGGATCAGAGATGAGCAAGTAAAATCCAGGAAAGAAGGGATAGAGACCAATCAAAACAATTCTAGTCTCTGCTTTTGTGCATATTGTTATATGACAAAAATATTTAATATTACTTTTACTATCAAGCACCCCTATGTTCCTGCATTTCTCCCTTATTTATTTGGTAAATCATCTTTATGTTTAGTAACAACCTGTGCTTCTATGGTTTTTCCAGTTTGCAAATCTCTTTGATGAAGCATCCTGTTATTTCATCTTCACGACTCAATTGGGGGCCTTATCATGCTTCTTTTGCAGTTCAGAAACCAAGGCCTAGAGAAATCAAATAATTTTCAAAATGTCATATATCTGAGAAATGACAGAAGCAGGACTTAAAATCAGGCTTTCTGGCACCAAACTCGCTTTTTAATCCAATATTTCAGCTTGCTTTAATGAAAGGAAATCTTGAGCCCTAATTAAATTTCAAGTAATTTTAAAATATTAATGAAATTCTCATAGAGTTCTCTTTTTATTTATGCAGAAATTAACTAAGAATTAATTTGTGAAGAATAGATAGATAGGACAACCAGAGAAAAGCAATTTCTATGTGGAAGCCTGAAAAGAAGTGATAAATAATATAATTCCCTGGTCATCCACTGCTGTTTGGAAACCGTGGTGTACTTTTATAATAAATTCTGAATTTCAAGGAATTTCAACTTGTCCAAATGCATCAGGCTATAAAATGCAAAAACCTGCAGTGTCATCCCAGATGCAATTCCCAAAAAAAGAAGCATGTGTAGCATTAAACTTCTCAAAATCAGAAAAATGTTATGCATATGTGCAGTTCGATTCTGCAAAAATAACATATATGGAAAAACTCATTAAAGTAGAACATACACTCTGAAGAAAAAGCAACAAGATCCCACCCCAGAGTGATTTATGGGCTTTCTCCTTTATCACTTACCTCTGACACCCAATATCCAGTGTCTCTGAGTGCTCATTTGCCATACAAAAATTGATGATTTCATAAAAATCCAAATGTTATTATTTCACAATTCTCCCCCACACCCTTCCATATTTTTTAAAACAAAGACAAGAAAAATGTCTGATCTAATCTCATTTACTTTTTTAGTTTTTATTAATGCTCTTTGATTATATAGTATAATAGATTTTGTTGTGACATATTCATAAACGCAAATGACTTGATTATGTCCACCCTAGTCCCCTCATTTGCCCTGTCCTCCTCCCTTCTGATCTCCTTCCTCTTCTCCAGTTGTCTCCTTGCTACTTTCATGTTATCTGTGATTCCAGATATAAGGGGAAATATGGGATACTTCTCTGAGTCTGGCTTACTTCGCTTAGCATTATGATCTCCATTTCAATACATTTTCCTGCAACTGACATGATCTCATTCTTCTTTATACTTAATAGTACCCCATTGTGCTCATGTGTGCCCACATGAATTTTCTTCATTCATTCATTCATTGATGGACACCTAGGCTAATTATATTACTTGGTTATTGTGAATTGTGCCACAATAAACATGGGTATGCTGGTATTTCTATAGTATGCTGACTTTAATTCTTTTGGATATATACTAAGGAATGGTATAGCCAGATCATATAGTAGTTCTACTTCTAGTTTTTTGAGGAATCTCAACACTGATTTTCATATTGACTGTACTACTTTGCATTCCCATCAAAAGTGTATAAAAGTTCCTTTTTCTCAGCATTTATTGTCTTTTGCATTCTTTATGACAGCCATTCTGATCAAGATGAGAATTAAATCTCACTATAGTTATTATTTTCATTTCCCTGATGTCTAAATATCTTGGACAAATTTTCATATAATTATTGGTCATTCATACTTCTTTTGAATAGTGTCTGGTCATTTCATTTGCCTGTTAACTGATAGGGTTGTTTGTTTCTTTGGTATTAAGTTTTTTGAGTTCCTTATGTATTCTGTATATTATTCCTCTGTCGGAAGAATAGCTAATAAATATTTCTCACAAGCTGTAGGCTGCTTCCCACTCTGTTAACTGATATTCTTCACAGAACTAGAAAACACAATCCTGAAATTCATATGGAAGGAAAAGGACCCCAAACAACCCAAAACAATACTGAACAAAAGAGCAATGCTGAAGGTATCACAGTATCCAATTTCAAAATAGACTATACAGCCATAGTATCAAAGACAGCATGGTTCTGGCATAGAAACAGACCAATGGAACAGAATAGAGGACACAGAGACAAACCCATGAAGCTAGTCATATGATTCTTGACAAAGGTACTATAAACAGGCTGGAGAAAAGATGTTTTGTTTTTATTTTTTTATTATTAGTTGTTCAAAACATTACAAAGCTCTTGACATATCATATTTCATACATTTGATTCAAGTGGGTTATGAACTCCCATTTTTCCCCCATATACAGATTGCAGAATCACATCGGTTACACATCCACGTTTTTACATACTGCCATACTAGTGTATGTTGTATTCTGATGCCTTTCCTATCCTCTACTATCCCCCCTTTCCCATCTTCTCTCTCTACCCCATCTACTGTAATTCATTTCTCTCCCTTGTTTTTTTTCCACTTTCCCCTCACTTCCTCTTATATGTAATTTTGTATAACTATGAGGGTCTCCTTCCATTTCCATGCAATTTCCCTTCTCTCTCCCTTTCCCTTCCACCTCTTGTCCCTGTTTAATGTTAATCTTCTTCTCATGCTCTTCCTCCCTGCTCTGTTCTTAGTTGCTCTCCTTACATCAAAGATGACATTTGGCATTTGTTTTTTAGGGATTGGCTAGCTTCACTTAGCATAATCTGCTCTAGTGCCATCCATTTCCCTGCAAATGCCATGATTTTGTCATTTTTTAGTGCTGAGTATTACTCCATTGTGTATAAATGCCACATTTTTTTTTTATCCATTCATCTATTGAAGGGCATCTAGGTTGGTTCCACAGTCTAGCTATTGTGAATTGTGCTGCTATGAACATCGATGTAGCAGTATCCCTATAGTACGCTAGAGAAAAGATGTTTTTTAATAATAATAATTGTGCTAGGAAGACTGGATATTCATATGTTGAAACTAGATCCCTGTCTCTCACCTTGCCCAAAAGTCAATTCAAAATGGATCAAAGACCTAACCTAAAAGTTTCAGACTCAAAACTTTGAAATTACTAGAAGAAAACATGGGAAACACTTCAAGACATAGGAACAGGCAACAACTGTGTGCATAAGCCTCCAATCGCTCAGGAAGTAGTAGCAATAATAAATGAATGTGGCTTCAAAAACATTAACAGTGAAGAGACAGGCCCGTCCTCTGTTTAAACTTATTTTACACACTGCCTCCACCACCAACACCCTGAACTTCACCCACAATGGGTATACCCAGGTCCTTCACTTGCACAAACCCATCGTGTTCCCTCTCATCATAGGCCCTGTGCCTGGGCTTCCTCAGACCACAGTGTTCTTCTTCAACTCCTTTCACCACTTAAACTCCTCACGTACAACATCATTTCCTCAAGAGATGCCGCAGATTGTGTTAGCTCCTGTTGCTACAGTTCCTCAGCCCTGGGCCTCCCTCCTTTGCATCACACACAGAGTCTATAACTGCATATTCATTACAATGTGTATTGGCTTAATTTCTGTCCTGTCCTCTCAACCAAACTACATTTTCCTCTCTTCACCAATTCCTCACTCTGCCCCTACTATCACATTACCTGTCATGGGCATTAGTCATTTATTTTTACTCTTCTGTACCTTTGGACACTTTTCCTGTTTAGGAGAATTACTCACCTTATGAAGTCACCCCTCACCGTGGAGAACCCAGAAACTTACTTCCTCAGTCACCATAACTTACGTCTGGCTGCAAACATGTGACCACGACTTTGTAACATGTGCATGCGTCTTGCTTTATGAAATAGCAAGGTGGAAAAGCACAAGGCAGGAGAATCCAGGAGTTGGCTCCAGTGACTGGAGTCACCAGTGGGGGTTGTATTGCTGGGCCTCATAGTATTGTTGGTGCTAGCACAGCCGTGTATCATTTTGGTTATTGTTCCTTGAATGACCTTCAAACCTGCTTTTGGGACTTTCCCAGAGATTTGGAGATTTATATCCCTTAATAAAGTTTTTGTTGTTGTTGCTTTTTCTTCTGCTTTGACCAGATGGAACAGTTTCCTTTGTCTGCAACTAAGAACCTCTGAATGAATGTATAATGGAATTTCTGTACTGCCAACACAGATTGGATGTTTTGATATCTATGCTATTGTCTGAAGTTATTGAAAAAAGGGACTTAAATTGTAGAAATGATCTGAGTGTCGTGTAGAAGGTTGTTATGTGCTGAATATTTTAACTGTAAAAGGCTACAAAATGTGCTCAGATTCATGTAAATATATGCACTGCCTGGCTAATCCATTGCTTAAAAATCTTCTGACAAGTAGTTTAGCATCCTAGGTAACCAATTCCATAATAATTCAGCTCTTCATGTTTTCTATTCTTTGTTTTATTGAACATTGCTAAGATGAAAGAAAAATATTAGATACTTTTGTGTCAGGATTTGTAAGTACTTCATTCATTGTTCCATGATGAAAGAAGATATTTCAAATTAAACACATAAATTGAAAAAAACAGATGGATATGTGCTGTAATTCTGTGAATCACATAGAAAGATGCAGTGAATTTTTGTATCTTATAAGAAAAAAAATTCACCATAACTACATATTTTTTCTAGTATTGAATGTTGGAATACTGAATGATAGTTCTGGAAGAGCATGAAATACAGTTTGCCTTTTATTAAATGTGATGACTGGAGTCACAGGCATGGTAACCTAAGAGTTTAACAGCCTTTCCTTGAACCTATGACTGGGCCTAACTAGAACTCTGTTATATAGCAGGGGCTTTGAAACGCTAATGCCTCTGAGACTTAGAATTGGGAGGCACAGCTTGCTGAGAGACAGGACTGGTGAGGAATGTGAAGAACTGGAGTGTGCACAGTTAAGCTGAAGATATTCCAAATCAAAATTTAAACTGCTGTCCTGGCCAACAGAATTCACATCTGTGGCTATTTGGCCCACGAGACGCCCCATAAGTGATTTCTGATAACGCAAGTATGGCATCAGTCCAGCTTCTAGTCAAGGGGACTTCAAGCAACTTAAGGAAATAAGAGTCTCAAATAGCTTATTATGGAGATAGCCTAGCTTCTGGTCCATTGAACACTACGTTATTAGATCCTGTCACTGTCTTCCCAGGTATAGGTATATGTCTCTTACTTAGTGTGGCATTTGAGATAGTGGCGATACAGTTGTGAACTGTATGTTAAAGTCATTCTTGATTGCAGAGGCATCTATCTGTCTTGGGAGAAAGGACAAACATTACTAGAACCAGTCAAAGAGGGAGAGACTGGTCCTTGGGGCATGGGGCATTCAGGTTGGAAGGATTTGGTTAGCATGCCACTTTCCCTGGCCTCTCCACTCCTCTTCTTTGCTGTCATAGTGTGAGGTTTTCAGCAATAATTTCAGTAATAATCTCTTCCATGTGCTCCAGGGAAGGTGGATGGGTATGGAGAGCCATTCCTCAGATTATACTTCAAGGAAAAATGTACTGTTCCAACTGCTCCAACTGCTGCATTGCTGTCAGCACACCACCTCCAGCAGCTGGCCCCTTTCAGGGTTGACTTGACTGCAAAGAGCTACTTTCCCAAGGTCCTGCCCTTCCAGGCAACATACCCAGTGATTGGATGAAAATAAAGACCTGGCCAATTTGGTCCATTTCAGTTCCAGAGCTTCCCATGTTGGGGTGGCTGAGACTATCAGTGCTACACTATGCAGATCATCCTCTCCTTCAATCCTGCTTCTACGGGCTCCCTTCCTAGGGTACTGTCTCACGAAAATTCTGAAACCTAAACTTTGTCACAGTTACCTTCTTGAGAAACACAAACGACTATAGTCACTTTGTCTAACTCCAGGGAGTGAACTTGATTATTTTGAGCAGTCACAAGATGATATCATCCACTTTACCAAAGAATGACTCAGGATTTACCAAAAGATTGACATTTCTGACCCAATTCTGGCTAATAGAACATGAGCAGAAGGCCAGTGGGAGAAGAGCTGGTTTCTTTCACATCTGTGGACTTTGGTGTGAGAGAATGTGTTGCCTGGGGGCTGTTGCAGTCCACTCTCAGGCTTAGAAGAAGCTGGCCAGCAGCCCCAGGGTAGTAGAGCAAGAAAATGGAAAGAACATGAGCCTGTGATGGCATTGTTGAGGCATCACACATGTTTTTTAAGTCAGGTTTCTGAGACTCGCTACTAAAGCATCCTCACTGAGTGAAGACTGAACACACATCTTATACTTCCTGCCTGAGGCCAGCCTCTCCCTCTTTGGTTGACTCTAAGAACATTTCCTTCTCAGCACGAGTTCCCCACAATACTTCCTTCCAAACACTACTTGTAATTATATTTCCAGAAAACGCTCTTTCTTATTCTCTCTGTTCTCTGTTATGGTTTTTGAACATTTCTGTGACCTTACTTACTATTATTCCCTACTGTCCTCTCATCCTTTTGTGACACTTCCAGATTTTTCACTTTTATGACTTGCAATCAGTTATCTCGTAAGTGTATGTGAGAATGTCAAATAATGACAGAGGCAGAGATCATAGCACTAAACCAACAGATTTATGAGAGGCATACATATAAAGGGAAACCTAATGTGACTTGCAAATGCTCATAGGCAGAGAGAGACAGCACAGAGACCTCATTGCCCCGAAGATTAAAAGAATGAAAGTACTGAATTTATTATGCCTGGTGATCCTACATAGTAAAAATAATTATTAATTACACAGATTTATATGGCATCAAATAAGGCTAGATATCAAGGGTTTATTTTTATTGATGAATTGAGACATGGAAAAATGAATTAATTCCATGCAACCAGTCCTGACCCTGAAACAGGCTGAAGCTGAGAGCAAAGATCTGCACAGAATTTGCTATGATCTTTGGTGTCAGTATTGAGTGACAGGATGGACCACCTCCTTCTGGTCCAAGTCGGGTTCAGACAACGTGTCTCTGATTTCCCCAACTTCCTGCCTACTGCTGCCTGGCAAAGGCGAGTGAATATTATAAGATTAGAAGCAGGATACAGGGAAAGGCAAGGCTCTAAAAAATAAAGAACTATAAATTGTAACCAATGACTAAGAAAATGATAGCTGGGTTTGACCGAGTCCTACCTGAAGAATAGGAAAGGGTTTTCTGTTCCTGTGCCCTGCTCTTTATTTTTGGTGATGGTAGGAAAATCTACTGTAGAAGTCTTAATCCCTTAGTAACAGCATTTCTGTGGGTTCACCTGCCCTCCCAGATAGAGGGCTGATGTGACAACTGATACTCCAGCCCTCTTTAAGTATTTCTTCCCCTTCAACACTCAGGCTTTGAGGCTGAATCTGTTCTACTTACCAGAGATTAACCTCGCAATAAGTGAACTAATCAATACCCCCCAAAATCTCTCCATCTAAGCAGGATTTTCTTGTTTTCAACTTCTTTCAGTGTAGAAAGTATTTCTTAGAAAGTATAAATAGAAAAAAACTGATGATATTAATCTGAGAAGATTGCTTTAGTCAGCTTTTTCACTACTGTGACCAGAAGGACTGACAAGAACAATGTGGAGGAGGAAAAGTTTATTTAGGGTTCATGGTTTCAGAGGTCTCAGTCCATGGATGGCAACTCCATTGGTCTGGACCCCCAGATAAGGCAGAACATGAAGGCAGAAGGGTATGGCAGAGGAAAGAAACAGAGAGAGACAGATCCACTCTCCAGGTACAAAATATATACCCCAAAGGCACACCTGCAATGACCCACCTCCTCCAGCCACCCCCTATCTGCCTATAGCTACCACCATTGATCCATTCACATGCAGATTAGGTTAAGGTTCTCATAACCCAATCATTTCACCTTTAAATTTTGTTATATTATTTCACCCATGGGCTTTTGGGAGATACCCCATATCTAAACCATAACAAAGAAATTGCTACCATAGAGCTCTATTAAGCATTGTCCACACCTTAGTGAACAGTGGCTACTTTAGCAATCTAATGGAGAAAAAATTTTACAAAATTGTAGAAGCCATCTCACATTTTCTCTCTGCATAATGAATTTCTCAGTGACTTCTTTATCCTCCCATCAAGATCATTCAGTCTGTAAAAATTTCTCTGGTAATAAAGAATCACATGACATGCTATGCAGCTTGCTTGATCTATTTAAAAAAAAAAGAAAGATAGAAAAGATAAACCATGGCTTTTAGAGAATGGGTCACTTAAGAGAGATGTGCCTGACACTCTGGTCTCAAGGTAACAGAGGAAAAGGTCAAGCCATCAAAACACAGGAAACAACCTCCCACATGCCATGATAAAATGCCAACAGTCCTCACATCAAGGGCACAGAGAGGCTTTGCTTGTCGGTAGGGGCCTTTCTTCCAAAGCAACCATAAAACAACCACTAATTTTTTTCTAACCTCTGCCCCTTCCAAGCGTAGGATTGAGAGTTGTTTTGTTTTGAATCAAGATAAAATATGACAACTTCTAGTTTCTCAGCCACTGTGTCACTTATGATGCTCAATATTTTCCACTCTCTGGTCCTTTATCATGGTGGACCTGACTTATGAGCTATAAGAAGCTAACGCTTCCTTCAGAAAACAGAAACAATATATTGCAAATAGCTATGAGTATGAGTTTTACTATTTTTTGATAACTTATTACTGTTGTTTCAAGAAAAATGGTGCTTACTAAAACATCTTCATTCTTTTATAAGAAAAAAAAATCCGAGGCTTGTGTGAATATTTATCATTAAACCTTAGTCACAATGGTAGGGCTATTGAACAAAAGACGCTAGTTTCTAAATTTTAACCTCATTTATATGTATGAGTTTTCATAATGCAATGGCTATTTTTTTCCTTTCCATGTGTTAGTTGGCTAAGGTACATCCCCAGTTATTCAACCAAACATTAATCTATTTGTTTCTGTGAAGGGGATTTGCAGAAGTCATCAAAATCCTTAATTGGTTGGCTTCAAGTATGTGCATGTGCATGAGAGAGAGAGAGAAAGAGAGAGAGAGAGAGATTAGAAATTCTCAGGTAGGACCCAGCAGCTTTGGCCCCTGTCTGACAGTTTGCCCTACAGACTTCAGTCTTGTCTACCAACCTCCACAATTGCATAAACCAATTCCTTGCAATAAATAAAATATACATATATATCATCTATAATATCATCTATAACCTATCATCTATTTCCTACTGTTTCCACTTCCCTAGTTAAGCCTGACTGATACAAACTTTGGAACTTAAGTGAGACACTATCAAAACAGATTATGGAAGTAGCTTTGTATGAATGCAGTAGGTAGTTGAAATTTTTGAGGAACATGACAGAAAAACAGAAATTAAACCTACTTACTACACACAAGAAATCATATTTAGGCCTTGAAATTCAATGAAACAATACCCTTCTTTATAAAAGAAACTCCGGCTTTTTCTGATAATTATTTTTTAATTCTATTTTATTTTCATTTGTCTTTTAAAATAATACTGGTAAGTCTATGCATGTGTGTGTGCTAAGAACTATAAAATACCAACCTAAATTGTCCATCTGTTCTATAATGACCCAGAAGAAAGTGTAAATAACATTATTGGCTTTATTTGTTATTATTGCAGCTATGTATTTTAGTAACTTCATTTAATATTTTACTGAGTCTTCTTGGATCCTCCATGAACTTTCTTAAGACATTTGTTTTTAAACTTGTATCATCTCCTCTTTGAAAGCAGTGCCATAGGTCATCCCCAAACTCCCTCTTAAAGTTTAGTCTCTCCTTCCAATGGTACTCCCAGCGCCTGCCTGATCACGCAGCCTGTCCTTAAGGACTGGAACTTGTGGAACCATCTACTGAAGGAAACAATGCACCCATTCTGTTGTTAAGGTCCTCCTCAAAATGCATAAAAGCATGCCTCCTCACCCACAGATGAGGAAACTGAGGCACAGAAAGCTATTTAGCTAGCTCTCCTTACTTAGTTTGCTAACTCCGTTGGCAGTGTGTGCTCTGCTGGCTTCTAGATTAGCAATCTTTCCATATGCTCTTTCCTGAATAGCTCTGCCTGGGTGTACAAGGATAAGCAGAGAACTTACGGAGGACCTGAATGTTTATTTTTTTAACTTTTTATGTTAACTAATTTCAAACTATATAGAGTTACAAGAATGTTCCAAGTACTTCCATATTCCCATAACCAAGATTCATCACTTTTTGCTATTTTGTCATAGCTGTTCTGCACTTTAAATATATACATAATATTTTTGCTAACCACTTGAGAGTCTGTGGCATTCATCAAGTTCTTTTATCCCCCCTCGAAATTTTGATGTACATTTCCTAAGAATAAGATATTCCTAATATAACCACAGAATACCACCAAATTCAGGAAATTTAACACTAATATAACCCTTTATTCTGTCACAATGATGTCCCTTGTAACATTCCTCTGCCTCACCCCAATCCAGTACTTAGTTCAGGAGTGTGTATTGTAGTTACTGCATCTGTTTAGTATCATTTTTATCTGGAATTGTTTTATTTTTCTTGTCATTTTTAACCTTGATATTCTTGATGAGTACAAACCAGTTGTATTACAGAATGCCCCTCAGTTTGGATTATTCTTTTGTTCCTTCATGATCAAATTGAAATTATGCATTTTAGGCTCAAATACTATGTAAGTAAGCTGATGTCCTCAGACTAGCACACATGGAAGCACACCATGTTTTTACCAAAGATGTTTAATTTTGATCATTGGCTAAGGGGCTATTTGTTTTATCCAGTGTAGAGTTAGTGTTTCACTCAATACATTCTCTAAATTCTTCCTCACTCCTATTGCCCCTGATTTAGTATCCATTAATTAGTCTTACCTAAATCAATTTCCATCATGATAGTTGCATGTGATTTTCTCATAGTTTTCTAATTGCACCTTCTAGATTTATTAGGCAATATTCCACAGTTAGAAAGACCTATCTGTGTTGGTTGATTTTAGGTGTTGACTGGACTAGATTGGAAGATGACTAGGGGGCCGGGGGAGACTTGTTCTCTCTCTCTCTCTCTCTCTCTCTCTCTCTCTCTCTCTCTCTCTCTGTGTGTGTGTGTGTGTGTGTGTGTGTGTGTGTGTGAGAGAGAGAGAGAGAGAGAGAGAGAGAGAGAACATTTTCAGAGTAGATGGTGTGTGCTGTTGGACTGAGTGGAGGAAGTTTACCCTCGACATGTGCAGGTACCATCCAGTTGATTGGGGCCTGGATGAAACACAAAGGTCCAACAGTGAATCATCTCTTTCCCTTCCTGAGCTGGATGCTTTTCTGCCCTGGGACCTCAGAACCACCGTCTTTCCCAGCCTTTGGACTCTGGGACTTGCACCACAGGACTCAGGAGCTCTCAGGCCTTGTTTGGCTTCACACCAAAAGTTATACCATCAGTTTCCTTGGTTCTTGGACTTAGACCAGTCCACTGTACCGGCTTTCCTATTGGAATGGGCATCCCTGTTTTCCTGGTTTGCAAACAGCCTATCATAGGATTTTTCAGCTTTTACAGTTGTATGAGCCAATTCTGCTAATAAATACCCTCTTAACTCTCCATCTCTCCATCTATCTGTCATCTATTTATTATCAGTATGGGCTAATGGATTCTTGTTTTGTTCAATGTGTTATAATCCTATTTATTATAGTGCTCAAGTTTTCTCTGGCTTGGCCAGTGGGAACCCCTTCAAGCTGGCTCCATGTGACCTTTTGGTATGTCTCATTTTTACTTTTTGCTTTTGATTTAGCAATTCCTCACTTTCTGGCCCACAACGTTTCAGGTTCATCTGTACCTTCCCTGCCTCAGGCATGGAGTATTCTACTATTTCTCCTAGGACTTGCAATCCTTTTTAACAGAAAATGATTATTTAGCAATCTGGTTATCAGGTGTGCTCATTGCTCCTGGCTCTCACTGCTTCTAGACCTCTAGGCTCTCTCAATGGACGGAGCTGAGGGAAAATTTAAACAATTTCTCTTGAACTTGTCTTATTTTTGAACTGAGATACTTTTAGGGTTTTAAAGTTGTTTTGTGCTTGATGACAAATTTTTTTTTATTCTATTACACAGCTCCCTCCCAAAATGTCTGATAGGTATTTTGACTATATTTCTACTTATTCACAGCATTTCATTGCCTGGGGCTTTTGCCAGCCTTCCAGGATCCAATAATGACTGTTTTAAATTCTGTGAGCAGGACAGATCCTCAAGCATTCACATATTCCCTGACATGAGGCTTAAAGCATGGACTTACATTTTCCATCCGATATGCATTTGTTTATCCTCTCAGAATACACATGTGTTGCTCTATCACCTAATAAATATCTATTTATGGACCTAATAGAATTGAGCAAGTACTAAGTCCTGATTTGCAAAGTTTAACATACATGAGGAAGAAAAAGGAAAGGAAGCTAGTGGAGCAAAATAAGTTCTTGAATTCTCCTTCCCAGTTAAGTGACCTAGAAATGCCACTCTTCTTTCCTTTCGACAGTGGAGAAGGGATAGAGGACTGAATGTGACTGAGATGTAAAAATTGCACTGTGGCAAATGGCTGACCTGGGAGACATTACAATTTGTTGCTGTTTCTCCTTCCAGTATATCCAGCTAAGCTACCTAGAATCAAAGCCCATGACCTCAGGGTGGTTTAATAACTTGGAGTTACAAACCAAACAGCCTTTCTCTCCTCAATCTTACAAGCACTTATAATTAAACCCATTTAAGCAAGAACATCAAATACTATTTGGGAGAAATAGGGCTTGGAGAACACTACAACTATCTGGGGTCACAAATTAAGAGCATATCATTATGGGTAACAGGATAAAATAGGCTGCCTCCAGAGGTAGAAAAATATAAACCTCTAGAGGCGCTTCACAATGGACTGAATGGACACTTTTGACAGTTCATAAACATGACTTGGGCAATTGGTTGAGTTTGGTTGAGTGGGGAAGAATCAGATGATTAGATGATTTTTGTGATTTTTGTGGTCCTGTTAGCTCTGAGATTCTATAACTCTCTTTTTCAAGTGTACACATAGAAGATTTGCATCCTCATTCACATGTTTTTTTCTTTCTTAAATGTACATGACTTAAATAAACAGATTGCTTCCTCTACTGTACCCCAAAGGTGATAGAACCCTTTCAAAGTATAATTTTCTTCTAGTAGACTATCATCTCTTTTCTCATGAAAGAATTACAAGTACTTGGTAAAACTTGTGCACACCCAAAGAAAGTTTAAAACCAATTTTTTACCTTTTGAATATTCAAATTATTGTAATTTTGATTTGACAATCAAAAAACAAAGGTGTGTTCAACAGGAGAAACAAGTTTCAAATAAGGAGATAAGTAATTTATCTCCTTTAAAATCCACTGTCACAGTGTAGCCATAAATATATATGCCAATAATTTTTCGCATGGTTATCAAAGATATTCTATCTGGTTAGCTATTGCATGTCTGGGAGGTTAGCTATGCATATAAGAGGCAATTTCTAAGGTTCCAGAGTACATTTCTAAATCATTATAAACACATTAGAGTTTCCATGAGACTATAATTGTAAGAACAAGTATCTCTTAATTTCAGTAGGTACTCAAATAAATTTTCCTTTGGAAAATAAAATATAAGGTTTGAAAATAGAAGAGCAATGCTGGTTTCTCTGAATTTCAGGTGAGATGGCACATGATGAATTGTTTCTGCACATAGAAGCCCTGAAGACCTCATCAAGACTTTGTGAATGGTAATGACAGTGATAACTTATCCTGTGCTCCGGGGGCAGGTATGCTGCTGAACAGGACAAGAATGGTGTATCTCAGACAAATGCAAGAATAGCAGAACCTCTTTTCAATTACTGAAAATTAATTTCTTTAGTTAGAGAGAGGAAACCACATCACTTTACTCGTTACTGGACCATGCAGGGGACTCACACGCAGCTGCTCTGCTTGTCTATCTCACAGATTCATGGTGTCCAAACTACTCAGCTTCCTGCTAAATCTAATGATGGTTAGTAGCCCAGAGGCTGTTGATGTGAGGGAAAATCCTTATATATAATCTGAAAAGCTGAGAGTGGCATGTATTGATGTTCAAGGGAAAGATGCAGTCGAAATTACATATCCTCTTGGAAAAAAAATCACAAGTTATCATCTGCATGATTATAATTATATGTGGTTTCTATCATAACTACACGCCACTACCAACTAGAGCAAGGATTCTATTAGGACACCAAATGATTATGTGCAACTTGAAAATGTACATTTGCATGTGATTTGAAAGTTTAAAGGGAAATTGTGTATTAATATTTGGTTGTTTAGATCCTTTTTTGTTGTTGTTGTTTTGTTTTGTTTCATTTTTCCACCTAAGGGTAAGTACTTCTATGACAATTTTGTTTACTAGAGACCTAAAATTTTAAACATATTGAAAAACTGCTAATTGTGCTTGCCCTTCCCTTTACTAGAAAAACAAGTGCCAGTTTTACTTTAGGGCAATAGATTTCTGTTAAGGTCTGTAAACAAGTCAAAATAACACCTGGTATTTTGCCAGGGGAATGTTAGAGTTCGTAAACAAGTCTGGATGGTGCCTGGCAAAATGCCAGAGGGAGTGGTTTGAGAAGTAACAAAAGCGAGCCATTAAGTGTGGAGATTCCTTATTGGTTGACTGATGTATCTAGTTTATGCTAATTAAGATAAGAAGCTGTGCAAAATGTATAAATAGCTCTGTTGTCCTACAATAAAGGGCTCCTACTCCTGCTGTATCAACGTATACAAGTTATTCGTCACCCCCCGGCTATTTTGCTGCAGCTGGACTGAGGCAGATTTCCTATTCTCTGGCCAAGTAACCAGATGGGGCTCCACAATATGAATAATATAACCCTGGTTTCTAAGGATAGCATAATGTTCATTTTAGGAAAAGACACCTGACCTAAGTGGGCCAATCAAAGTATATGCCAGAGTCATAAAGGAGCTTTCTGAAAGAGATGCTCCTTAATTTCTGCTGGACTTGAACATGGAAGCCATGGACTAACTACCTTGCCACCCATGGAGTCTAAGAATAAGCCATTCTATTAGGAAATGGTGCAGAAAAAAGGAAAGAGCCTGGTTTTTCTGACCTTGTTTGAGTCCTGAAATAAGACAACATATGTATGAAATTTTAATCTATTTGATCCAATAAGTTCATTTACTTGCCAAAATAGTCTGAGTAAGGTGTCTACTCTGCACCAAAGTTATTAAAATGAAGACGGAATTAAACATGATGTCTGCCCTTATTCGTCCTTGAAATGTTCATGTGGAAAAAAAAAAGTAGAAGAAAAATAATATTTTTAGGTTACCACGCCTCAGAAACTGAGAACCTCATACAAGTGTGTAATTGTATTGAGTGTTCATACAAAATAAGTTTAATAAATCTAAATATTACTCTTTTTCTCAATTGAACCCAAGTAAGCCATAATTTTCTACCTTTTTGGAGCTTCCTCCACTTTTTATTTACAATTATTACTTCAACATCTTTTGTAAAATAATTGGCTATGATTCAATTTTCCTAAAACTATTAAGAAAGGTAAATAATTATCTAGAGGCCACAGGCCCTCATGGGGTCTTGTCTTTTCTTTTTTCTTTCTTTCTTTTTTCTTTTCTTTCTTTATTTCTTTTAGAGGAAGGAGGCTTTACAGCTTAACTTGAAGCATATACTGTGTACAATCCTAAAAATAAAAGTATGTGCATGGGAAATAAGTTTTTGACAATAATCTAAAAATGTTTTGAATCAATGCTCACCTATGAAGTGATCTGGATATAAAATTTTAGGTTGAAAATAAACAATTTCCCCTCATAATTTTGAAGACAACAATCCATTATCCTCCCACTTTGACTCATGCTGCCAAGAAATACAGTGCCACTCTTACACCCAGTCCTTGGTGTTTGCCTCGGGAGGGCCATCATCACCAGCCCTCTCCATTCAATAGACGCTATCTTAATCTCCTGTCTTCAACACAGCACTTAATTCTCACTCTACTGAGCCTGGAGTCCCAGGTCATCCTGGACTTCATTTTTCTTGGGAGTACATTTTCTTTTCTCCTGAAGGAATGAATAGGAGAGCCCACCTGGCACAGGGTATAGGAGGCATCTAGTATCTATAGTCCCACCCGTGTCTCTGCCTCCAAAGGTGCCTGGTGCTTCCAGTTCCTGAGAGGGTTCCACAGTGTTTCCCCATCTGTTTCCCTCCAGTATCCTTCTCTCTAGATTTCAGCGTTTTTTCATGCATCAAGTTATTTACCACTTCTCAATTCCATTTTCAAAAGTTTTATGGAGGTGTCTTATTTACCATCATCCCCTTTCCCACTTTCTTTATTCTTCAGGGTCTATAATGTTTTTTTATTCACTTACATTACACTAAAGTTATCTCCATATGGTCAAACCACCATTTTATATGGAACTTTCTATTTGCTGTTGGAAAGAAAATCACTTGATTTTCTATTCATTATTTACAAAGTCCATCAAGGACATAGAGTGTGCCTGACATGTTTTGGATTGGTAAGTCTCCAAGCACTGACCTTTGCATTCTAAGCCCAACAGTGTCTATTTTTGATAGGCTTAGTTATACAAATACTAAACCACCGTACACTCTCACTTCCCACATTCCTGTAAAATATCTAATCTGAGATGTAAGTAAAAGGATTTCTCTCTCTCTCTCTCTCTCTCTCTCTCTCTCTCTCTCTCTCTCTTCTCTCTCTCTCTCTGAAATAGAAATACAGCATACTTACCCCCTGCCTATAACTGGCTCATTATCTGTTTGGGGAATCAGAACTTCTATTCTTAAAATGCTAAAAACAACATGATAATTAAGTAGAAAAAGGGTATAAAAATAAAACACAAGATAGATATCACAAGAGATTGGTTGTGCTCAGAAGCTGGGCAGATCTTTCTCTGAGACAGCTTTCATAAAAGGGTTAGATCTGAGTGAAGCCAATGGATGGATAGAGTTACAGTTATTTAATTTTAGACTGACGTTTTTAAAGATTGCCATATGTTTATGAAATCCAATTTTTAACCCACTCATTTTTTTATCCTGGCCACACAGCAGGCTATATCGCTGAACTCCCTTGCAGTGAGGTGTGACCAGATTACATTGATAGAAGTGGTACACCTCCGTGTCCTGTTCCTGAAGAAACCTCTCTCGGCTCATACTGGATATTCTCTCCCTTCCCCGTGCTACGGTCAGTCCTCATTCTCTCTTTCCTGTCCACACTGACATATGGTTACACACCTCCATGGCTACTCTTTTCTTCTCTAACTGGACTTTGGGGGTTGTTTTGCCATCTTCTGGCTTCCTGGCCTCCTCTTCCCTCGGATATGGCCTGACACAAATTGAATGGGAACTATGGCAAAATATTCATTCATCCTGGAGGCACTCAGCATGTGGGACTGACTAAATCTAAAGACGGAAAATGATTTCCACTTTAAAAATTTTTCTGGATTTTCAATACCTGAATTGACTGATGTGGTTCTAAAAAGGATGGTTTCCACTGGCTTGGCATGCATGATTTGATTGAAGTGAAATATTGGTTTCCTGAGCCAATAACTGTCCCCGGGGGGGAAATCTTTTTTCTGCAAGTCCTATTTCCTTTCATTTTTAAATATTTGTTTCTGTTTCAATGTACAATTGACATATTAAATTTACACAGTGAAATTCAGTACTAACCAAGTACATGCACCAACCAATGCAAAACCGTAGAAACATCTTGGTCACAGGGGTTTATTTCCTTGGTAAGACTGACCATATTTTGTGAACATCTGGGAATCAGAAGCAATGATTTGGGGCACTAATGGAATAAATCTGAACTATATGACGGCTGTGAACTACTTGGTGGAAAAAAAAATTTTTTTAAAAAAATCTTAAAGCTACGTCAATTATAGGACACATCCAACACTTTTGCGGTACCTGCTCAATATGGTAATGAGAGTAATAAGAATAATTGGATTAAATTGTGTTCTTCCACGTAACCTGCTTTGTTTAAGTAATTCAGTGTATATAGTTGTATCTGACTAATCCAATCAGTATTTTCATGTTTTCATATTAATTACCTCCTGCATATTAAATTTTATTTCCCCCAATCATGACTCAGAGTTCCATCTTTCTTTTTAATTTATCATATTAAGAAGAATCACATGATGGATTGCATTTTCAATCATCTATGCACAGATTGCCTTCAATGACAGGCAAACCCAAGGGCTGTAGTTAGAGCTGCAGAAAAATCCAAAGACCTTTTGAATATTGCATAAGCACATATGGGATTCTCTGCTTTAGCATCCTATGAGAATGAGGCTGATCAGATTGTTCTGAAGGAAACAAATTATAGGAAAGCTTTTGCCAGAATCTATTGAAATCATCTCTGTTACTTGGGGGCTGTTTTTTATTCCAGATGCTTGTAATTAATTCCATATTCAAAGCCTGTTTTCTCAAAGAAGAAAGATAAGCTTCTTTCTAATTTTTTAAGGGTTACAGGTGAGAAAGTTTCTTAATTTATTTTCTTGTAGAAAACAAAATATAGCAAGGCAGCATTATAATCCCTTTTAAGGATTTATTGAAATGTCAAACTCTGGAGGACTAGAGCTGTATGAGGAAAATGAATAAACAGCAGATTAGCATTTAGACAATATTCTTTCATTGTTTGACTATAGAAAATAATGCCGAATAGAATTAATTTGGAATTTGGCAGGAATTTGAATAGTAGAGGTGAAGCATGCAAATAATTGAGTGAATTTGAATCTTGTAGGAACGTTTATTGGAATAAATTAAGGAATAACATGGTGACAAAGATTATTTTGGAGGTTCTAAGTACAGAACAACAAGAAAGTAAGAAAGTTCATACTTATCTAATGGTTCTCTGGAATTAAAGAAAATTATTTCTTTTTTCTTTTCTTTTAAAAATTGGATTTTTTAGCACCAGTGCAATTGAGGACTAAAATCTTTCTTTGGTAACAATCATTGAAACTACAATTTGTTGGTGAGCTGTTCAAGCTAGAAATAAAATTATTTCAAACCCTATATGCCCAGTTTCTGTCAAAAATAGATAAGGCATGTCAAAAATAGATAATCTGACCAGTTATGGAGAGCCTTGGGATAACTTTAGATAAAGAAAGGGAATATCACATTTAAGAGAAAGTTTTCTTCTAGACCAGGACCTATTCAGAAAATTTAATTACTGTAGTTTATTGGGCATAAATTGTGGACATTTCAGCTATTTCCCCTCCTCTTATTTCAGATATAATTAGAACTAGATAGCCTTTTAAAATGTCTGTATGCAAAAATGCTTATTTTTAATAAATTTTTAAATAGCCTAATTTAGGAAGCCATTTATTTCACTGATGAACACCCCTAACTTGCGTTGGATTTGGTCAGATCACACAACTGAATGGAATCAATTTACTTCATCCATTCTCCTTACTCTATGATATAACCATTTAGGGCATTATGAGACAAGCCCCTTTGAGATGTATCTTAAAATTCCATAGTCACTATCATCTTCAGTATAGAAAGTAGCGGTTTATTCTATCTAGTAGAAAAGAAAGGAAATAGAGCTTTGCTAAATGTTGTTGGGAGCAAAAAAAAAAGGGGTGGGGGGTCAAAGATCTTCTGTGGGGACAGCTCAGAGACAGGAACAAACCACAACTACTTGTGAGGACATTTGCATGAGAAGTTGTAGTCTTAAGAATACCACCCCAAAACTACTCTGTTCACAATAGCCTCAAGAAACAAACAAAAAAAAAACTTGGGAATCAGCTTAACAAAAGAGGTGAAAGACCTCTACAATGAAAACTACAGAACAGGAAAGAAAGAAATTGAAAAAGACCTTAGAAGATGGAAAGATCTCCCATGCTCTTGGATAGGCAGAATTAATACTGTTGAAATGGCCATACTACCCAAAGAGCTATAACAGAGTCAATGCAATTCCAATTAAAACCCCAACATCATTCCTTATAGAAATAGAAAAAAAGCAATCATGAAACTCATTTGGAAAAATAACAGACCCAGAATAACCAAAGCAATCCTTAGCAAGAAGAGTGAAGCAGGAGGTTTCTCAATACCACAAAGCAATAGTAACAAAAACAGCATGGTATTGGCACCAAAACAGACAGGTAGACCAATGGTACAGAATAGAAGACACAGAGACTAACCCACACAAATACAGCTATCTCATACAAAAAAAAAAAAGCGCCAAAAAATACAGTGGAGAAAAGATAACTTCTTCAACAAATGGTGCTGGGAGAACTGGAAATCCATATGCAGCAAAATGAAAAAAAACCTCTCTCTCACCATGCACAAAACTCACATCAAAGTAGATCAAGGACCTGGGAATTAGTCCAGAAACCCTGCACTTAATAGAGGAAAAAGTAGGCCCAAATCTTCATCATGTTGGATTAGGCCCCAACTTCCTTAACAAGACTCCTAAAACACAAGAAATAAAATCAAGAATTGATAAATGGGATGGATTCAAACTAAAAAAATTCTTCTCAGCAAAAGAATCAATGAGGTGAACATAAGCCTACATTTTGGAAGCAAATTTTTGCCACACACACATCAGATAGAGCACTAATCTCTAGCATATATAAAGAACTCAAAAAACTTAACAGTGGAACGAGATGGACATTATTTCCCTAGGTACATGTACGACTGCACATATGGTGTGACACTACATCGTATACAGCCATATAGAGTAAAGTTGTGCTGCAATTGTATATGATGAATTGATATGTATTATGCTGTCATATATACCTAATTAAAATAAATTAGTTTAATAAAAAAAAGAATACCACCCTACACTGGGTACCATGGCTCATGCCTGTTATCCTAGCAGTTCCAGAGACTGAGTCAGGAGGATCACGAGTTCAAAACCAGCCTCAGCAAAAGCAAGGTGCTAAGCAATTCAATGAGACCCTGTCTCTAAATAAAATACAAAAACAGGGCTGGGATGTGGCTCAGTGTTTGACTGCCCCTGAGTTCAATCCCCAATACCCGTCCCGGCAAAAAAGAATACCACCCTACTATGCATTCCTTCCTCCGCATGCCTACTGGTTCATTTGTGTGGGCACCTGTGCTGAGGATATCCTTATTCAGCCTATAGTATCTTTTTTTTTTTTCAAAGAAAAGAGAGGTGAAAATTTTTTTAAAAAATATTGTGATCAGGAGCAGAGGAGCCTGAGCTACAAGTGCAGGTGCGGCTAACTGAAAGCCACAATTTTCACCTGATGATAGTGACTTCCAGCTGCTTGAGAGGAAAATTGCTTAAGAGAAGGTGCTTGGCCTTCTGCTCACAGATGCTCACAGATGCACAATCTTATGATCTAAATAAGGCACAAATCACCAGAGAACAAGAACAGTGAGAGGTGGTAGACAGGTGGTGCTTTCTGCCTTCCTTCCCCTCTCCCTCTCCCTCTGCCCTCTTCCCTTCCAAACTTCCTCCTGCCTCCCTTTCCTTTTCTAACTTTCCCTTCTGCTCCTTCTCTACTTGTCTTCACTAGCCAAATGGCAGTTTTGCATACAGACTTGATTTACTATAAATATTTAGTACAATTGGCTGTTTATTAAATCAACTCTCTTTAGTTTGTTATTGCTATAATAACCAAAAGTGAATTAGGTAGAAAAAAAATCTCTCCAAATCCATTAATCTCCTTACCAAATCTGATAAGACAATCTCTGTCCCTTGAGTGCAATTACATTATTTAGGCATAATAACAGTGATTTGAATTTTTAGATCTCCTAAATTCAAAAGTAGAATTGAAGGCCTATCACATTAGTATAGATATCTCAAAATAAAAAAAATCACTGGAGTTAGGACATTTCAGGGCCCCTTAGTGTTTCCTGAGCATGTTTGAATATTTCTTAAGTTAGATTATTTAAATCCTGAGTATATAATTAGAAATATATTTAATTTCCTATGCCTGTTCAGCAACATAAAATAATTTTAAAAATTGAAGAGGTTAACAGATCTCTTTTCTCTATAATCCAAAAGAAACTGTCATTCAAATGCACATTGGTAGTTGATAGTAGCTAGGTCTCAGGGGATTTATCGTGAATAATCTAAATATTGATCCTGTTGCTGAGCAGGAAGTACCTCCCATGGTAAAAAGCATTTGGATGTTATAATTGAGTGTTTTCCTTATTTACACACTATCACTTTCCAGTTTAGTGCAGCCATTTACTCTTTCCAGCATCTAAGTCTCCTCATATCTTATTTTTTTTATTTTTTATTTTTTTAGAGAGAGAAAAAAGAGAATTTTTAATATTTATTTTTTAGTTTTCGGTGGACACAACATCTTTATTTTATTTTTATGTGATGCTGAGGATCAAATCCAGAGCCCCACACATGCCAGGTGAGTGTGTTACCACGTGAGCCACATCCCCAGCCTCTCCTCATATTTTAGAAAAATCTCAAATTATGTGTAGACTTAATGGGAACGGTACCCACCTCCAAACATAGAATAGCAAAGAACTAGGTCTTCTGTTTACCTGACCTTGATCGTACAGCTCAGACATGACCTAGACTCAGTGGCATGGATGCACCTGCTGAGGATTTAGAATCTTGAATGAGTACGTAAGTGAAAGGATGACTGGGTTTCCTTTGCAGAAGTGGCAGTGACACAGTATACAGTGGTGACAGTCTTCTGGCAGATGATTACTGCTATAAAGATTTGTTGGGCTTCCAGTTTCTTGATTTTTCAAATATATTTTTTCTAAGCCTAATCCTAAAGTCTCCATCAATTCTTTGTGTCCTCAATTCTTTTCAGCCATTTGATTTTTGGTTAACAGAGCCAGATTTAGTATCTGTGACTGGCCTCAATTCTTAATCTCCCCTTGTCTCCAAACTTCTTGCCATGTGACTTTCTACTCCTTCCTGTTTGAAGTGGTATTTTCTTCCTCATGCCTTGACTTTGAGCTTTGCCATAAATTTAACTTTGTCCATTGGAATGTAGGTTGAAGTGATAGTGGTCAGTATTCTGAGTCTAGACCTTAGATTACATCACACTTCTCTCGGCTTTCTGAAGCTCCAGAGTGTCATGAGAAAACCTCCTTCCAGTATTTTCTGTTCCTTAGCCTGCACCCCAGAATGAGAACATAAGGAAAAGACCTCTGTCCAACCTTCAGTGAGGAGCAAAGTTCAGCTGGACCCACAGTTTGCAGCAGCCCCACCTTGCCAAGCCCAGATTAGATGAGTTGGCCCTAAAAAGAACCATTAATGTAAGAGTGAGTTTAGCAGAAATTAGCAGAACCAAACTTCTTGTGCTATCCTGTAGATCCCTAACAAAGATTTTATGCCAATGAAATTGTGTGTTAGTGTTTTACACCATGGTGTAAATGGCAATTGTTAGCTGATATGTAGGTGCTCTATGCAATTGAAAGCATTCCAACTGATGTGGACACAGGAAGAAAGTTTATGTGTGTGAATTTATGTGATCCTATCTTTAGCTCAATAGAGTAAATTCTATGTAGTTTTAGCAGCTATGTTTTCTCATTCTCTTTCCATTGATTGGTTGAAAAAAAGTACACAATTAATTTTTTCCACCAAGGCTATTGGTGTGATTTGAATGAAAAAAGTTTGTTTCATTTTATTGCTTTACTCATAAAAGGGAAACACTGGGAGAATAGTTCTCTCTTCTGTCCTTTTCTCTATATGCTTGGAGCTGAGGCTTCAAACAACACCTGAGTATAGGAAAGATAGCTTGAAGTTGGATATATGAAGTCAGTGAATCAAACACTTAATTAGCCAATGCTGGAGTGTCCTTGTACTTTTGAGCTTTATATTGTGTAAGAGATCACTTTTTTTTAAGCTACTTGGGTTGGGCTTTCTTTACTTGCTGCTGAAAGAATTCTGACATGGGTGTGGTGTGTATACAAGTGGGAGCACAGAAGGATTGTACATAGTGGAAGCTTGGGTGGAACAGATAAAATAATTATGATCATCCCTCATGAAATGGAGGCATGTGCCCGCACATTATAAGTGGGTTGTAAACTGAGGTCACGTGAAAAACAGCCCACATCTACTTGACTTTTCCTCTGAAATTCCTGCCATGTCTTTATTTGCTCCGCAAAGACTGTTAACAAGTAAACTGAGGCAGGGAAGGGTGGCACATGCCCATAATCCCAGCAGCTTGGGAGACTGAGGCAGAAGGATCAGAAGTTCAAAGCCAGACTCAGCCACTTAGTGAGGCTCTAAGCACCCCCTGTCTCAACACAAAATTTTTAAGTGCCTTGGGTTCAATCCCTGAGCCAGTGGGGGAAAGTAAACTGAGGCACAATGAAACTTTAAAGAGTTTGGTTTTTTGTTTTTTTATTTGTTTGTCTGAGCAAACAATGATTCATGGATCTGGCAGTTCCACAGCAGAAGTGGTTGGAGAACTCTACCAAGGGAACAGGAACACAAAGAAGAGGCTTTTATAGGACACACACAGAAATAATACAGAAACTATTTGATTAGTTACAGTTATACAGTTGCCTTATCTGGTCTACATGTTAAAAAGTCCCTAGTTAGTTATTTATGAGTTTGTTAGCCACTTCTGATTGGTTGATTTTTAAGTCCTGTTTTTAATATAGACATTTATTAGAACTAGCTCAAGTTAAGTTTTGCTTATGTGTGTACATCAGTCAAGATTAAGGTCACTTATGAGGCCTAAATGGCTCAAAGATTCTTAAGCCCTAGTGTCCATTTTAATTCACTGTAACAAGATCACTAGCAAACATACCTTCATTGGTGGCTTTTTTTTATTTTTTTTATTTTTTTTTACAGAAAGTCCATGTCTAAAACACTGTGACCCATAAAAAAATTCCACTGTCTTTCACATTTGGAAAGAGTAAATATATGGTAGCTCAGAATGGCTACATATCTCATCTGAAATTGTATAACATATTATTTGAACACTTCAACCTTAAAACTAGATCCAGTTCTGACACCCAGGCCATATCTCCAATCAATTAAATCAGAATCTTTGGGAGTGGAAACCAAGCCTGAATATCTTTCAAGTTTCCCAAGTTAATTTCAACATGTAGCCAAAGCTGAGAACAACTTTATTCATCTCTGTCCCCCCATGACTGAAATCCATATTCAATGATCATAAAAGGGAGAAAAGATATAGGAAAGCAAGGGCTATGGGTATGGTTATCACCTACTGCCTGATAAAAATTACCCCACCACTTAGCAACTTATAGTAACAACAACCTTTATTATTCCAGGTTCTGTGCTTCAGGAACCTGGAAACAGCTTAGTAGGTGGTTGGTCAAGGGATTCATATGAAGGCTTGAGTGGGTTGAGGATCTGTTCTGAAGACAGTTCACTCACATGGTTGCTGATGGGTGGTCTCAGTTCCTTATGGCTGTTAGCCAAAGGCATGAGCTTCTTACTGCCTAGATTTTGAGATCATTGAGACTATCTTGGTGACTACCATGGGATAAAAATAAATAAGTGATGTGTCCTGGAAGGCTGCCTGATGGAAAAATCAGAATTGTGTCTTCCTTCAGGGACCTTAGTCAGAATCAAACTGTGCTGTAGAGCAATACTATCAACTTTTCCAAACACCAGGTCACTGGGAAGAGCCTTTGGAGCCTTTGGGTTATCCTAAATGACTTTGTCCAAAGGCACAATGCCCTTTAGAGAAGTCCACCTCTGCTTTTTTTAAAAACTAATTTTATTCATATTCAGGTTCACCGGGACTAGCAGCTGATGCTTACCAGCTAACAAATAAGATGTCATCTCCATCAGAACTGGTTCTTCTGAAAATGACAGGACTTATTATGACTTCCTTTGTATATCTATTAAAAAAAGAAGTTCTCCAACATTAAGAAGAAAAACTGCCTGAATTATATTGAAATTGGATCTTCCCCCTCACTTTTTGCCTTTTTGGGTGTGTAGAAACACGTGTTCTGAAAAAAGCTCACTCCAATGTATGACAACTGGTTGCCAGGTGCCCTGAGATACAGGGAAAGGCAGACAGATACAGAATTGTACAAAATGCAATTTATTGGAAACCTAGTCACAGAATATAGTTTTGGGTGACAGCACGACCCATGAATCCCTGAAATTTAGGTCAAAGTTAAGGGCCTTATAAAGTGGCCAGTTCATAAATGATTTCTTTATCTAAGCCAGAATGTACCCATTGATCTCAAGTCAAAGATGCCAGGCACATTCCTGGCACTGAGGGCACCAGGGCCCTGGATTAAAGCTCCACATGCCCCTCTAATGGTTTTGTTTATTTATAGCATGCTGGGAAAGTCTGGAGAAAACAGAACAGGGTTGTTCAGAGATCATGCTGTTAAATTCAAGAGGACCACCGTCAGGAGAAGCTGAGTCCCTATCCAAGGGGCTGCAATGCAGTCTAGCTTCTTCTCTTCTCTATAATCCCTCACTCCTAGAGTCATTTACTCTGTCCCAGCCAAATATCACCTTTATACTGTTGTTGCTAAATTTGTGTGTTTAGTCTAATTCCCCTAACCGGGGCCAGATTTGAATAGCTAATTGCTTATTTGGCTTCTTTCTCCTCCTGGATGACTAGTAGTAATCTAAAATTTTATTTGTCTAAAATTAAATTCTTGATTCCTTTCCCTATGCATGTTCCTCTATTTTCATGTCTTTCTTAGCGTCTGAAAATTTCATTCTTGCAGCTGATCAAACAAAGAATGTTTGCATCACCTTTAAGCCTCTCTTTCTCTCACTTCCTATATGCATCTCTAAACTTTTTTAAAGTTCTCCCTTTAAAGTATCTTTCAAACTGTTTCTCATTGCCTTCACCAACACTGTGCTGGTGCAAGGCATCCTCCTCTTTTGCATAGAACTTCAATAACATCTTAATTCATCTTTTTACCCAGTGTCCTTGAAACCTAGTTCCATAGAGCATTTAAAAAATGGGAAACCAATATGGGAGTGGAAGAGGAAATGGCATCAGATCATATTTAGCACTATTAGCCAGAATAAGAGTTTTAGAACTATGAAAGATAGAAGGATAGGCAGACAAATCTTTAAATGGTATATTAGTCAAGGTTCTCTAGAGGAAGAGAAGCAATAGGAGGTATGATTATTAAAAGGGATTTATTTGGTTGGCTTACAGAACCAGAAGCTGGATAATCCACAATGGTCATCTGCAGGCTAGAGAGCTGGAGGAACCAGTAGCAGTGCAGTCCAAGATGCTGAAGCCTCAGAACCATAGGGATCAATGATGCTACCCCAGTCTGAGAGTGAAGGCTTCTGGAAACTCCCCAGAACATTACTGGCAGAGTCTGCTTTGGAAGAGTGAATAGCAAGAGTCTGATGTCCTCAGGCAATCTCAGCAGCAATCAAGAACCCATTCAAGAAGAATCAAGCTTGCATCTGCTATTGCTTTCTTGTTCTTCCAACTTTTGTTCCTCCAAGCCACCATCCTATTAGATGGTGCTGCCCACACTTAGGAAGAGTCTCCACTTCAGTTCAGTCAACCCACATGCCAATCATTGCCAGACATACCTTCATTGACACACCCAAAAGCCTCTTAATCTTCGGCAACTCTTAATCCAATCAAGTGACAATTCAACTTAACTGTCACAAGTGGTTTCACAGTTCTAAAACTCTTATTCTGGATAATAGTGCTAAATATGACCTGATGCCATCTCCTCTTCCACTCCCATTACTTCTCTGCCCTCATCTCCTACTATCCTCCCTTACTCCACTCTGAGCACTCTCCCACGGGTCCCCTTAGTATTCCTAGCACATCAACAGTTCTCAAGTACCCTTTGAGGCCTCTGTACTGGCTTGCACTTCCTGGAATTATTTCTTCCACATCTTTTTGGTTTGCTTTTTTTTTCTTTCTTTTATACCTCAATTTAAAGTTTTCTAAGAAAGAGCCCTTTACTTCCATATATAAAGAATATTTTCCCCTACCCTATTCTTTTTTCTTCAAAATACGTGTTATAATTTGAGATATAATTATTTCACTGTTACGAGCTCCTGCAAGACAGAAGTATTATCAGTTGTGTTTTCTACTATATCTGCAAAGAATAAAACCATTCCTGGTACATAGTAGGTTTTCAATAAATGTGTTTTGAATTGAGATTACATTTATTCCTAACATCTCCTGAACCTTCATTTGAATATCTTGAGACTGTCTTCTGGTTAGCAGAAACTGAAGTAAAATCCACTTCACCTGTGAGAGGTAGTGCTGGGAAACCAGGGTAAAGTCATGGACGGGAACAAAGGAAAGAGGAAGCTTGGTTTTACATAAATATATAAATCTAAGTGCCTTCTTGGGAACTTCTTGGGCTGCTACATCTGTAATTCATTGTCAGGAGAATGAATTAATGTCATCAATTTCTTATCTTGTCCCTTCAACCAGTTGTTAGAGATGGGAAGGTTGGTTTTAAGACTGTAAAATGGTGAAGCTTGCTTTTCTGTTATTGGCAAGTTAATTTGGGTTGTTGAAGTTAGAAGATGCTGTCCACTCTCTGGCTTCTGTTTTCTAACTCATAGATAATATAAGTTGTGTTTATACAAATAAACAAGTTTGAGAGGTCAATCACCAAAGTAATTAAGTAGGATAATTTAGAGCTAGAACTAGTTTGACATTTCTGGCCAGATATAGCCAGCAATCTTATGAAGAGTTCCTTCATTTGTTTAAGTGGATACAATCAGAGCTACATTTTCTCTATAACTTTAACAATCAAGGTAAATTGAGTTTAGGAAGAAGGAAGAAGTGACTTTAAAACAATTTTTTTTTTGGCAGAGTAAGGACAACTTTTATTTTAGCATGATACTTCAGACACTCTGTTCCTTTCTTTAATCACTATAACAGAAAAGATTCACCTAGTAGGCAATCTGTTGTTCACTTTTAAAAAAATCTATCTTTTCTTGGAAATGATATTAGTCTGAAATATGTGCATGAAATGGTTTTATTCCTCTCTCATTTTTTCTGAATTTGTATTACATTTGCATTTGCTCAAAGAACTAACCTTTTTCTTTCTTGTTCTCTCTGCTTTAAAAAGAGGTAGAAATGAATTAATATATGTGTATAAAGATAAAAATTTTAGTGAAAAAATAAAAGAGTTCAATCACAACTCTGTTTTAATCCAATGTTGCTAATAAGTACTAATCTATTCTTAAATTTGAAAGATTAGCAATCTGACAGGGGCATTTTAAAGTTACAATTTTAAGGGGAAAGATTTCTGTGACTTTTTCAAATCAAGAATGAGGATAGGTAAATTGTGAGTGATACTGGATTCATATCAAATATGCTCATATTCATATTTTAAATTATATGAAATACAAATTTCATGCCAATTAAGATTAACATATTCAGAAAACAACATATACTAAATTCTATTCTTTATGTATTAATACTTGGCATGTAATACATTTTGAGTATATAATCATGACATTGCTTGGTTTTTATGCATACAAAGGAAAAGTATCATTTGTTATTTAAAATGACATATACCCAATAGTCATTCCTGACTCTTATAGTGAAAGCAATATTTATTTAACTTGGTAATCAGCATTCTCTGATTTACCCTTTCTTTGTGCTTTTTGAGACACAAAGAAAATTGCACACTCCAAGTTTTCAGGAGAAACAGCTGGAATAAATTATGAGGAGTAGGCTGATATGGCAAGCAACAAATAAGAAAACTAAATTAGGATTTTTAAAGGAACTATATTCATTGTAGGAGTGGGTTTCCCCTCTATCTATATGGGAGCACAATTCTAATCTGCAAGCTAGAATTGTTCAGCTTTTGATATTTGGATGGCAATGCAGAGTGACCCAGGCTTTAAATTAAATAACAGAGTACTCTGGAGATGGGGGTCTAGTGCTACCCACTGGGAGTTGTTTCTTCTCTGCTTTGCCCCTTCTTAGATGAGTTAGGCTAGAATATGTCTCTCAGTCCTCCAGTCAATAAACAATATGCAATCAGACATTTATAGAGTTTTGTTAATGCCCATAAACACTTTCAAAAACATATTGAAGTCGTTACACAGAACTTTGAAGTATTATCTTTCACCTTAAAATGTGTGTTGATTCTTGGATGGTCTGGCTTGTTACCAGTACCCATCTGTTTTGAAAAGAACAATGTTTTCAAGACTGGTATTGTGGAAAGAATTGGCTCCAAAAAATCAAGTTTCAGTCTTTCTTATTCCAAAAACATTGGGAATTTTTGGCAAACTTATCCATGAGTGAAAGCTGTCTACAGGAAGGAAAGAATGAAACTTGCAGCAATAACATTTAAACAGCCCACCTAGTAATCAGAAATTAACCCTGGCAGAACTTCCAGGCAAAAGAAAGTTAAGTGGGTTTTGTCCTGAATTAGGACTAAATAAACTCAAAAGTGGTCTCTAACAATTCATCGTGACCACCTGCCCTCCATTTGGGAGGTCCATAGGTTGAGGCCTGGATTACAATGGATTATGATAAGTGAATTGAATTGCTTTTGAAGCAGTTAGGAGGCAGAAAATCTATCTGAAATGCAGTTCCATCACTAGCTAGGTCACATCAGTCAAAATCAATCTTTATAAGCTATGTTTCTTCCTCTTTAAGATGAGGTCTTTCTCTCATAAAATTATAATGTGAAATGAGTTTAATATATAAAGCTCTTGTTACTTTCAGTGGCTTCTAGTAAGAATTTAAAACCGTTGGGTTTTATGTTGTTATAGTGGTTAATACGCCCAGCATCCTAAATATGAAATGAGTTAATATGAACCACTGGCCACACTTGTAAATTTCAGATATTTTATTTCCAAAAATGTTTCATCACTGTTTCTTGGCTCTTTTGGTTTTGCTCAACACTTTTCTTAAAAACTGTGAACAACTTTCTTTTTTTCCTGATTATTCAAAGAATTGCTTGTGAAGTTGCCAATTATTAATCACTAAAGCAAAAGCTGGTAAAAATTTAAATTTATATATACTATGCTACGAGAGATTCCCTGTTTTCCCAAAATGAGGGTGAAGGAGTTGATAACTGAGCCATTTCTAGCCAGGCAAGGACACTGTTGTTTGTAAGAAAGGAGATGTCCATGGTTCTCTGCCATCAGTGAAAATCACCCTCTAGGTCTTCACCCTTGAAGATTCTGGCCTGGTGGATCAGGCAGGGTCCTGTCCTTAATAGGTATCAAATTTTTTCCAGGTGCCTTTACTATGCAACCAAAATTGAAACTACTGTGCTCCCAGTAAAGAAACATGGGTCTCTACAGAGTAGTTCCTTAGCAAAATCTTAAATCTTTTTGAATCTGTACACATTTCCATAAAAAGTAATAACAAACCCTTAGGAGTTAGTCTCCTTTGTTTTTTAGGTTGCTTTAGTTTAGCTTTTAGTTGCTTTAGTTTAAATCACCACTTCACAGTGATTTAAAATTTACCTGTCACTTTTAAGGAAATTTTATTCCCCTGTGTTCATGAGTGAAAGGCTCCTACTTCTAATGTGAGAGTTAATTGGACTCATCACAGTCATGGAGTGTATTGCCCAAATGTAGACAGGCAGTCTAAACGGATCCCAGTTAGGGTGAGCACTAGTTGGACATCCTTTCTCTGTCTTTCTAAACCTACCCAGGGGGATTATTTTAGAGGCATCTGCTATCGTATTTCTTTTGCTCTTTAGTAAATGTGCTTTACATCGAGCACAGTTGCTATCATATTTAGTAACTGCTGAGTCCACAAATGAAGAGAACACGTGAGATTCTCTAAGGAGTCTCCTCGTTGAAACCCACCTTCCTGACTGCTGTCCATCTGTCTCAGCAATTTATTCACCACACCAGGACTTTTCTTCCACTCTAGTAATTTGAGAAGGGGTCTTCATTCTGGACAAGTTTGAATTTTCTCACCTCCAAAATGTTTCTGACCATCTAAGCCTCTGTGACTCTATCCTCTTCTTCATTTCTTTGTTGCTCTGGACTGCATTTCTGCATCTTGTCTTCATAACTAGCTTTAGGATATATCCAGCTTAGAAAAATCTTGTTGATTTCATGAATAAGATTACATGCTCCTCAATAAAAGTGTGATGCTAAAGATGAAGTAGAAAACACTTTGCAAAAGGAGGAAGGCTGTAGGCTAGATTTACCAAGGAAAAGCACAGGAAAGATAGAACTTGAACTGGGATTCAGGATTAGGTAGAATTTGGACTGTTAGAGGAGAGAGCTTTCTTATTTTGGGTCAGGCTTGTATAACTGTGCATGCATGTGTGTATATGTGCATATACAGGAACAAACATACCTGTAGAGCTATCTGAGATTCTAGACCTTCTTAACATGTGACTTTAGGACTTCAGAAGTTTTCCTGATATATACCAGTTTTCACCAGCTACTAGCCAATGTTTCAATTTTCCTTCTTCAAGGTGACAGCAAATCATGTATCTTTAAACCTTATCTCTAACTCCAAGTAAAGGGCTGCATATATTTTTTCTGATAAATAGACTCTTAACTGGACAGAGATCCAGAAGTTATTCATTATCAATTTTCAATAACGTGATTGGGGAGAAAGAATACTAATTTTGTCTTATAATCTTTACCACTTGCTATCTTTTTCGGAATATTATATTAGAATAAAATGTCAGTGATCTTATTCATTTAAACTATTTGTGGGGCTGTTGCTGTGGCTCAGCCGTAGCATACTTGCCTGGCATAGGGCACTGGGTTCGATTCTCAGCACAGCATGTAAATAACTAAATTAAAGTCTATCAACAACTAAAAAAAATTTTTTTAAAACATAATACTTTTTTTAAAAGTCTATTTGGTAGTGCATGCAAAATTAAAAGCTTTTTAAAATAACTGCATATTGGAAATGGACTAAAACCATTGCCAGCACTCCCTGCTCTGATAGCTACCTCAGCTGCATGATTAGAAGAACGTGAGGATACAAGAAGATGGAGAGTAAAACAGCTGCTGACCACGTTTTTGAAATAAATTACTGTCTTGGCAAAAACAAACAAACAAAAAAAGAGATGAGAGAAACAGAGAAATAGAGCGAGATGGACCAGGCAGAGAGAGAAAGAGGGAGAAAGAAGTATAAATTTTCAAGGTTAATTTTCTTCATAAAGCCTGTTGACAACAGAATTTACATTATTTTAGGTCAGGCAGTGACATGATTACAAACCATCTTCTTTTACGCTTTGAATTTGGGACACTAGATCTTTCAGTCCAGTAATTTATTGATTTATTATCTTTATTTTTTTATTTGCTCTTTTTAGATATACATGACAGTAGAGTGTATTTTGACACATTATACTTACATGGAGTGTAACTTCCTATTCTTGAGGTTCTATGTGATATGGAGTTTCCCTGGTCATGTATTCATATATGAACAGAGGAAAGTTATATCCAATTCATTCTGTCTTTCCTATTCCCATCTCCCCTCCCTAAAATCAGCATATTTCTGTGACACAGCCACATTAATGTTTATAACACATTTACTTATACAAAATTTAAAGCTTAATTTTGGCCGAGTGCCTTTAAATAGGCCCAACAGTTTTGTCTTTTCTTCTGAGGACTACTCAGCCCCCCTTACTCTCCACCGATGACCTTGCATCCTGCTTTCTCTAACCCTCCCTGTGCTTTTGTATTCAGTGTTAGCTGACACCACCGTAAATTTCAGATGACCAATGACTTTTTATAATGAAGCTCATGTAAATTGGAGAAGAGCAGAGTTTTATTAATGAAACTGATCTATTATTAAGACTGCTTCAATCACCCTTTCTGAATAGTCAGATAAAAGCCAGAAATAATGTAAATTACCTTGTCAACAGGCTTTATGAAGAAAATTAACCTTGAAAATTTATACTTCTTTCTCCTTCTTTCTCTCTCTGCCTGGTCTGTCTCTCTGTCTCTCTCTTCTCTTTATCTCTCTTTCTTTCTTTCTCTCTTGTTTCATTTTTGGCAAGACAATAAGTTATTTCAAGCCCCATTCCATTTTTTAAATAACTTCTACTGGGAAAATCAAAGTATTCCTTGGGTATATCAGTCATACATAATGAAAATTTTCTTCATGTACAACATGGAGCTGAATGGTGGTATCTTTTAGAATCCATGTATTGTGGGTTTTCTCACATATTTATGATTTCAAATTTTCCTTTCTGTTTTTCCCATGTATAGCTTTATGAATGTCATGCATGTATCTGGGTTTTTAGTGTACAAAACATGGTCAATGTATTTACTGCTATGGAATTAAATTATCTGACCTAGAGCTAACTCTGTACATATTTTAAGTTTGATATAAAGATTTCTACCTTTGAAATTCCTTAAAGGACTAACTAGGTATGGGAAACACCATACTACCCAGCTATGCCATAACTCATATTTATCCTAAAAAATTAAAAGCATCATGTTACTGTTATATATGCATACCCATGTTTATTCATAATAGCCAAACTATGTAACCAGCTTAGATGTCCATCAACAAATGAATGGAATGGTATAGAAAAGAAAATGTGGTGCATATATACAGTGGAGTTTTTTCATCCATAAAGAAAAATTAAATTATATCATTTGTAGGAAAATGGGTGAAATTTGAGAACATTACAATAATCAAAATAAGTTAAACACACAAAGAAGATCAAAGGTTGTATGTTTTCTCTCATATGTGGAAGCTAGAGAGGAAAAGGGAAAAGAAAGATAGTCAGGGAGGGTCTTATGAAAATCAAAGGGAAATCAGTAGGGTATAGGAAAGGGACTATGGGAAGGAGGGTGAGATGGAAAGTAAAATTGCTGGGCGATGACATTTGCCAAATTATATAATTATATTGTGGGCATGAATGAATCCTACCATTATGTACAATTATAGTGCACCAATAAAAAATATTGGAGAAAAAGGATTTGTCCCTTCATAGTGAATTGCACCCTAACTTAATGTATAAACAGACTGTAACCTACTCTTGTAACAAGGAACTGAATCTCAATTACAAACGGTCCACTGTTCAAACTATGTTTAAATAAGGCAAAGTAAGCCACAGCCAATTATGCTCTGTCCCTGACTTCTGTTTTTTGTTCTATCACTTTCTTTTCTTTATAAAAATAACTTACCTTTGTGGTAGGGTAGGGCATTCTGAACCATTTTTTTTCCTTTTTTTTTTTTTTTTTGGTCTAGACAGATGCCCAGTTCTAGAATTGCAAATAAAGCTAATAGAGATCTGAAAAATATGAGCCTCTGGGTGAAGGTGTTATATTGACCATCAAAAAGGACATAATTATGGCATCCGAGGAGAAGGAGGAAGCCAGGTAAACAGTGGTCTTGGATCAAAGAGGAAGGCAGTTAGAATGTGTGGTTTTCAATGACATACCAGTTAAAAAGATTCTTATTTACAAGTGATGGAAAATCAATTCAATCTGACTTAATGTTTAAAAAGTATTGATTGGCTTACAAATTTACTTAATTATAAAAATTACTGGTTTATATAATTGAAAATCCAGAGTCTTTGACTCCAGGTGTGCAATTAATCTTATCAGAAATGTTTCTTCCTCCACTTCCTTATTCTGCTTTACTGTGTAGGCTTCATCCTCAGGTGGGCTCTCTTGGGAAGCTTTGGAACTATATCTTCCCTGTTCAGCAAACTTAGTGGAAAGAGAACACCTTTTCTAAGACTTTACAACAGTTTCTGCCCTGATATTTGTGAACTCAATTTGATTAATTAGTCCCATGTGAACTAGATACCATAGTCTGGGAATGCAAAACCCTGACTGCACAGGCAGGAGTCCTGCACCTATTTTTGGAGCGTAAGATAGAGTTGGCACCACCATCCAGAACACAGTGATGAGGGAATGGGGGAGTGAGGTCCTATAAGGTAAGAGTGGGAACCCATAACAGCAGAATGAGCTATGGGCAGGATAAGCAAGCAAAACAAAACTGAAAAACAAATTAAGAACTCCACTGCATCCAGTCACAAATAAAATCAGGATGGAGAACAGTCCTTAAGGGAGTGAGGGCTTCAGGAAAAATATAAAGCAGACATAGTGTCTATGTGGGAGAATATAATGAAAAGTTATTCAGGAAATTATAATGCTAATATTCAGTTGATGGTTATTAAGAGAATGAATAGCTGAATCAAAGAACATATTTTCATGCAGATGTCCCAAGTAATTAGAAAAACATGTTAGAAGATTGATGAAACCAAAGGAATTTTAAAGTTTTTAAAGGGAGACTTAGGTCCAAATTATTCATTCTTAGCAAGAGGAGTGGGTGTATTTGTGAAAACAGAAAACATCCTTGCAAAACAACATTTGTTTTTCCATCGCCACTTAATTTATGTGCCAATCAGTAAATTTGAAATGCAGGCACAGTGACTTCATTTTGCTAACAAAATACTACATATTTGTCCAGAATAACTTAATTTGTCATGGAGAGAAAAACAAATGTATTGTTACCAAATTCCTTTAACTTGAACTACAGATGCAAATTGTATTTCTCAGAGGAATTGACTTGTTTAATATATCAAAGTTGAATAGTGTTTGTGAATTTATTTTCATTTTCTTTAATTATTTCCTAAATGATTAAAATGGAATTTGGTACCAAGATATAGGAGGATATATAACTCACAACTTTTGAGTCTTTGTAGTCTTTATTTAGTTTCACAAATAATTTTTCCTGATAATTTCGTATGCAAGTTAGAAAATTCAATGCAATAGAACCTAATTCAGAAATTATTTATTGAAAATAGGTACTGAACAGGATGAAACGAAAATTTCTCTGCTTTCAAATAAATTTAAAGTTAGCACAATACCCACGTTTATAGCAGCATAATTCACAGTAGACAAATGATGGAACCAGCCTAGGTGTCCATCAACAGATAAATGGAAAAAGAAAATGTGGTGCAATGAAGTTTTATTCAGCCATGGAGAAAAATGAAATTATGTCATTTGAAGAAAAATAGATGGAACAAGAGACCATTAGGAAGGTCAAGGATCATATGATTTCTTTCATATGTGAAAGCTAAAGAGCAAACAGGAAAAGAGGGTGGGGGCAGAGATCTAATGAAAATCAAAGGGAAATCAGTGGAGGAATGGGATCAAGGGATGAGGGGCAAGGCTGTGAGGGGGTGCTGGGGAGTAATATTGGCCAGACTATATTGTTATGTTGTGTGCATGCACTAATATGTAACAACAAGTCCCATCATGGTATACTACTATAATGCACCAATAAAAAAATGAGGGCTAGGGTTGTGACTCAGAGATAGAGCACTTGCCTAGCATGCATGAGACACTGTGTTCAATCCATATAAAAATAAAAATAAAGATATAGGGCCCACCTATAATTTAAAAATGATTTTTTTTCCTAAAATGTTCTGGGAAAAAGCAGATGATGGAAAACTACTAAGAAAATTAAAATCATTATGCCTTTAATCTAAAAAAATAAAAAATAAAATAAATAATTTCCTGCAAAAAAATGTTATCATAGAGGAAATTGATATATTACATAGTCATGATTATAATAAATCATATAATATAAATTCTACAAGAGTAGTATAAGTCAAATATTAGAGAGTTTCAGAAGAAGAAGAAAACATTTGGTTGGGGACAGGAAAGAGGAATTTTTGAAGGAAATGGAAATGTCACACATCTGTTCTAAAAATGGGGCCTTTTTTCTTACAGATCAAATTATTTCACAATTTTTTTCTATGAGAGTAAATAATAAGCAGTAAAATAGAGATTGCATTCCAGAAACAGGATAAAGACCATGAAGTGGGGGAAGACTGGAGAGCTAGACTGAAGCACATGTTCAAAAATGCATGATGACTCACAGTCCAGATTCTAGAAGGTTTGGGGACAGATTTTAAAGTGGGGCTTGTGAAGAAGAAAAGTAGTAAAAAAAAAAAATTAAAATGCCTGAGGTGCTGTGCATGTTGGAATAAGAAATGCCTGGTATCTTTAAAGAAATGGGAAAGTCAAGAGGAGTTGCCAGTTACTGTGAAAGGAGGAAGATATGAAAGGGGCGGGGTAAATCAATCTTGAATAGTTGGGGAATATCCAAGTAGTTGGGTGTATAACTTAATGGTGACATTTAGGGTAGAGAAAGATGAATATTCTGCCAGCAGATGATGAATGAATCCTTGAAAAGAATGGATGAAATTTTGGAATGATTGAAAGCTTGAGGGTAGAGACTTGGAGACTTGAAGGAAAGAAGAATGAGAGTGTTGCTGGAGTTCAGATTTCCTGTACTTTGTAGTGACCTTGTTACCAATCCCACTAACTGTGCTTTCTGTCAGAATTTTCCACTCTCTTCCATCCCTTCCTTGGATTCAGTTTTCTTAGAAGCATAGAAGGACTTCCTTATTTAATCTGATCTTGTCTGTTCGGGTTCTTACCTTGGCACTCAGATTGCTGGCAACTTGATTTATTTTTTGGCTCAAGTTTCAGAATGTTTACCCATTCTGATCTAAATGTTGATAGGTTTAAGGAAACTGACCAGAAAAAAAAAATGGTGAAGCAGGAAGCCATTGCCATGCTTACACCTGGAGGGACAAAGAGAGGTGGTAGCTATGAGAAGGTGGAGACAGTTGTAGCCATGAAACAGGATTTGTGTGACAGGGATTGTCATCTTGGGGGAGAAGATATAGCCAAGTGACTGCTCAGCAGGACAGACATAGGTTAACTCCCTGATCTTACCTTTCTGCAGCCTTCAGTCTCCTGCCGCTGCAAACCATTTACAAACCAGTATAGAAGCCAGAGAGCAAGGGCCCATTAGTCCACTTGCTGAGAGAGAAAAAAAAAAAAAAAGCATAATGGGAGAGGCAGAGGATATGTCCCTGGGGTGCAAAGAGAGGGACCTACCACATTGAATTTCTAGGATTCCTCTTCTTTCTTCTCTTAACTTGACTAAGGACATTTTTTCAGTCTTGCCTGAACTACTTAGATATTAGCCTCTTCTCTTTTTTTATGATTTCTAATAGAGAAGAATGGATATTTCAAAGACACTAAAAACTTGTCAAAATTTTCCTTTTGCTTTTCCTCCTACGTCTTAAGCTATGGCGTGTTAAACGAATTCAAAGGAGAGAAAAAAAAAATCAGAAGGCAAAAAAATAGGCAGAGACACATAAAATGGAAGATTTATTTTTATGTTTGTGCCAAAAAAACTGATACTACAAATATTTAAGAACATAGCTGAAGTGTTCTATAGTCTTCATTTTTTTAATATTTTTTTTTTTTAGTTGTAGGTGAACACAATACTTTTACTTCATTTTTATGTGGTGCTGAGAATCGAACCCAGGGCCTCACACGTGTGCTAGGCAAGCACTCTACCATTGAGCCCCAGCCCCAGCCCATATAGTCTTCATTTTGACTAGGGGAACTTTTAAAGCACTAGTAAACACCTGAACTGTGACACAAACTCTTGGCTTATCCAACATCTATCCCATTCTTCTTTCTTGCTAACAAATTCTCATTTTGTTATAGTGTCTGTGGCCATGTGCTTTAGGGAGGGCTGGCCTACCCAGAATCCCCACGGGTGAATTTTGATTATTATTAGAAAGCTAATCAAGCTGTAACAGGATACTGAATACTATTTTTTCCCCATGAGTTTCATAATTGTAATTCAGGTTCTAAAGCTGAGCAAGTGTTCAGGGACCACATATTCTAAGGAGATGTAGATCATCTGTGAAGAATTTCAAATGTTTGGTACTAAAAACAAATCTGGCAACTTCTAGTCTATCACTCACATCCACAGTTTGTAAGAAGAAGTAAGGAAATTCTCAGAGATTTCACTGGAGAGTTCCTGGAGTTCCGTGCTTCTACTTATGTCAAGCTGGGTGAGGAGACAGCATGGGCGAAACACTCAGAGGGTGTGGATGTGTTTTCCAGGAGGACAAAAAATAGAGCCACAGAAGTTCCTAAGGCCCCAGGACACCAAGAGTTCAATAGAGAGAATATATAGCAAGGGAGCTCCTGGGAGAAGCAAATATGGTCTCCGTTGATTTGGGAAGCCAGGAACTTCTTAAGGTGAGATTCTCATCAAAGATGCCCAATAAAGTGAATACAAAGAGTTTCTATGGAAACAGTCTGTTTTCTGCTCATCTCTCTTTTTTGGTGACATCATTGACTCTTTATAGTGGGAAATCATAACACTTATTTTCCTAAATGTAATTGACTTGGTTCTAGGAAATATCTTTGTAAAGATGGAATCTACGACAGAAAAAAATAAAGACAAATTCTGATAATCTTGTGTAAACAAAAACTTAAAATTCTACAAGTCAATATTGATGAGGCATCTGAAAAAAAAATTGCAACTAAAAATAAGAGCTAAAGTCACATAATGAATCTCTCCCAAAATGCTCAAAAGACAGGCAAAGTTTATTCATAAAAGCATTATAAAAAGTCAATAAAAATATGCAAATATGTTAAAACTTATAAGTTAGTACTCTGTTACATTGCTAGTCAGAGTACAAATTGGTAAAGCCAGCCTTTTAAGAAGCATCCAAATAGACACCCTTTGATCCAGTATTCAATAATAACATTTTGCCCCAAACAAATGATCATAGACACAGGCAGAGACAACTTTAAAAGAATGTTTCTAACAGTGTTATTTATATTGGTGAAATTTTAGAATAAAATCAAAACAGTACACTCATTTATTTTAAAGTTAGTAAAATTAAAAAGTAAATTCATGGACTTGAAGAAAATATCCACATCACATATATCTGACAATTGCTACAGTTCCTTAATGCAAAGAAAACCAACTCAACAAAAAAAAAAAAAAAAAAAAAAAAAAAAAAAAAAGAAAGAAAGAAAGAAAGAAAGAAAAAGAAAAAAAATTTGGCAAAATTCATGGATGTTTCTACATGGTCTTATAAAATTGTCAAAACTCCTTGGGTTACACACTGAAGATAAATGCATGTTGTTGTTGCTAAATTATTAACTCGATTGTTTAAAAAGGACATGAAACTGTAAAGTTTGGAGAGCTCTGAATAATGAACAAGAAATATACACATATTCTGAGCTGAGATCAGCAGAAATCTGAGCTACAACAAAAGACCATTCACTACTTGGCTTGGCAATTGTATCTCCAGTGCAGGTGAAAGCCTAGATTGGATTCTTGTGCCCTGGGGTCTTCCAGTCTGCTGGCTCCTGGTGCTGACTGTGTGCTCAGCCAGAACATTCTTATTGTTTCCCTGCATAGATGTTCTTGTTGGAAGGAGAAGATGCTGATCAGTAGACCTGTACTAGGCCACTAGGTTTCTAGCCACAGATTGATAGGTGTGTATTCTGCTTACTTCATTGATCTGCAGAAACACCACCTCCAGGAGAACTTTCAAGTTCCTGGTCCTGCAGTATTGAGAAGGTGACCCTGGCACAGGTAGCCATCTGCTGAGGCCCTATGTGGGTGTTAGCAGGGAGAAAAGTATTTTTGGAAGCACCTGTGAACACCCACATAGGGCTTCAGCAGATTTGTGAAATAGCAGTTTAACTGTGGTTGGAGAAGGTTGGCTTGTCATATGTTAGAATCAGGCCCATCCCATTCATAATATTTATTTTAAGTTAAAGCAGACAAGGGGCCCTATGGGTGGCAAGGACTGCCACCATTTTGAGATTTATTGCATTTTGATAACAATTGCCCTTTTCTATCATAGTGGATGGAAAGTATAATGTTTCTGTTGTTCACTAATATTCTCATTGTTTCTGGTTCTCATTGCATTCATTCTTAGGGAAAAAAAGGAGATGAAAATTGTTGGTGAAAAGATGCAGACATTGTTTTGATTGGGGAAATAAGAAGAGGGGAAGAAATAAAAAATTACTTCAGAGTGGCACTCTTTTCCATTTATTTTCCAAACTCCGATTTTTTTTAAAAAAAATGCCTTAAGAAGAATCAAACAAGAAGTTAGTTTATTATTGCTTTCAGATAACCTGGTAATTTGCCATTAAGCGAACAGAAAATAAGAACAGTGTGAACCATCAATAACAGCTCTATTTGAGAAAAATTGCTTTGTGCAGAAATAAAATTCTGTAATTTATCCCAAACTGCACTCACCAGATTCATAGCACAATGTAATCTTTGTCTATTACATATCTCTCTGGGCACCTAAACTTATGGAAACTTTTCCTCTGCCTTTAGGATGAATCATGCAACTCAGACACTATTTTATTCTTGGAATCACAGATTATATATAAAAAGCATGAAATATTTACATATATATGGAATTCCACTTATAGTTATGGGGAAGAGTATCTTAATAGTACTTTAAAGATGTTCTATTGGAGACTTTTAAATATGCTAGACAAAGTCAGAAGCCACTCTGCGTTAAAAAGATATTTTACAATTATATATTTTTACAAGTAAATAAAAATTTGAGACTATTATATATTTATATAATAAATTCATACACAACTAAAATAAATCATATTCATATAAATTGAGATTTTTTTTAGTATTTATTGAGTATTTATTTGAGTATTTATGAGTATCTCCAGATTTTGTGAAAAGTTTGTAAAACACTGACTGAGTAGAAGAAATTAACACCCTAACTCAAAATTCAGTGAGAAGCAATACTAATCTTTCATGATTTTCCTGTCAATCTTCTATGCATGAAATTTCATTTAACATTGTAAGTCATGTCTCATATATATAATTTCAAAATGTTTTTTTCATTAATATTGTATAGTAATGTTTTCAAATGCCATAAAATATAATCCAAAAACATTATTTTAAATGACTTCCAATCAGTTCATTGTTTAACAATATTGTTTATTACACTTTCCTTTTCAGGAGATTTACATTCTTTTTTCAGGTCATCATTGCAAATAACTCGGAAAATAAATATCTTTGTTCATAAACCTGTGCATTTATCACTGATTATTTTTTAATGTAAATTTCTGCCTGGGTCGAAAGAAACATGTTTTTGAAGCTCTTCGTACTAATTAAAATTTGTTTTTCAGAAATACTTTAACTTCTTATGCTTAGCCTTTGTGAATAATTTTGTTGTAAGCATTGCTCTGGTAAATAACAGTTTGCATTTTGATGCAATCAGAATATTTTAATAGCATATCTGTCCATGTTTTCATGGAATCACACTGATTTTTTGTTCTTGATTTTGATCCTTTCTTCTGGTTTTTATGTTACAGTTGCTTCCGTCTTTCCCTCTCCTTGGTTTTTCACAGGTAAAGTTTTCATTTAGTTGTGACTTTTCTAGTTATTTCAAAGATTTAATCTATTTTTATATAATCCTGGTACCCTGTCCAGTCTACTGGCAGAATAGGCAAGAAACCTGGGTTGGACACAAAGATCTTTATTGTTCCTGACACAGGAAGCAGCATGAACATCTTACCAATTCCTTTACCACCCGAGTCTCTTGGAATGACTGAAGGGTGCTGGGCATGCAGTGGGTTTATATCATAGTCAAGAAATATGGAGGTTTGGAATCTACTCTGTTACAGCCAATGGTCACCAACCCTGTTCATCTTTCACCTTGAGATTCCTCTCTGAAAACGTAACTGAGTAATTGCCCTGGGAGGAAAAAAAAAAAAGTGGTCCTGGATATTAGATCAATATTATTTTCAACAGAAAGTTCCAAAATGATTTCTGCATTTCATAATAGCCATCTTTTCTCTTATACTATGGTATCTGCACCCATGAAATGTTTTAAATTATCTTGGACTTTGGTGTATTAAGTTACCTTTTTAGAAGGTGAAGTGAATGTTTTCCATAAACATGAGGGGAAATTGTTATACTTCATGAGTGAAAAATTAGACATATAAATATAGCATTCTTGGGTTACCATCATTCCTTTTAATATGCTACAAATATTGTTTTCTTATGGCCACATATTTAGTATTTAAGAGATAAGTCTAAGATCAGTGTGTTTTTTCCTATTTTTATACAGCATGTTGTTTTGCCTCTGTGTGGGTGTAGAGGGTGCCAGGGTCTCACACGTGAAAGGAAAATGCTCTACCTCTGAGCTATCTCTATGGTCCTCCATGTTGTTTTTAACATTTTCCTTTTGAAGGGCTTAAGAGTTTTTAATTCTTAAATTTTTTTCAAAATGGACATGTTACTATATTGCTCTTTTATTTATTTGCTTTTTTATGGTATATTGTAAAGTCCTTCATCTGTTCCAAATTAATCCTTAACTCAAAGAAGACGTCTATTATTTTTATAATTGCTATGATCCCATTGCTCACTTTTTATGCTGGATTCTCAATTAAATACATATTTAGTGTTTTTTATTTATTCTCTCTTTTATCATTTTATTCTCATTAAATTTTTCTTCTATTTCATTAATTTGCTTTCTATAGTAGTCAATTATATTTTTGCTCTCATGCACTTTTAAATTTTTCACTAAATTTTTCCATTTATATGAAGTTTTACATGATCTTACATATATATAATACATACCTGAAAACTATCTGATATTATAATATACTTTTATAGACATAATGTTCTCATAAAACTTGTTGAAATCTCAAATCAAAATGTTGAACTTATGCTATCTAAATTAGGTGTATCCTGAGTTTATTAACAGAAATCATTATTTATGATTACACAAACCAATTTCTCATTTTGAACTGAATCATATAATTAATGATTTTTTGGCAGGGGTACAGAGGATTGAACCAAGGGGTATCTTACTACTGGGTTACATCCAGAGTATATATATATATATATATATATATATATATATATATATATATATTATATTGGGACAAGGTCTTGCTAAGCTCCTGAGGCTGGCCTCAAGCTTGCTATCCTCCTGCCTAGGCCTCCCCATTCACTAGGTCTTTACCACTATGCCTAATTATTTAGCAATTTTTTGTATTTCTATACGTATCCTTATAGAAGGAAGTTTACATTTTCCCATGGTAGCAAATGAGGTGAGGTTGGTAAGAAATTCATGTCCATTTCTGAATATGGAAAACGAATGTGAAATTTCCCATGAACTTTAGTTAATCCAGAAACCAACATGCATGAATATAGCAGTAGGATACAGAGAGATGAGATACTGGAGTCAAGGCAGTCAGGAATAATTCCAGTAACGAGCATTTTCTGTGTTTGGAAGGCTCCTTTTCGTGTTTTATGTGACAAACAGTAAAACTATGCAGTCAAATATATGACAAGATATTATGTTTATTCCTAAAATCAATACCTTGCACAGCTTATGATAAACAACCATTGCTTTGTCCATTTCAACTGCTTTACCTCTCTTGGACAGTAGTAGGGTTCTCCTGGGTCCTATTACAGTACCCCTCCACCTTCCTAGTCTTCCTTCACAAGACATCAGTAAAGACATGGCTTTACCCTTTCTTCCATAGTCCATCTGGTATTGCTTATAGAAAGTCCAGAAAAAAAAATTTTTTTTGGTTGTAAATGTACCTTTATTGTATTTATTTATATGTGCTGAGAATTGAACCCAGTGTATTACCCATGCTAGGCAAGCACTCTACTACTGAGCCACAACCCCAACCCCATAAACTCCAGAAATTTTTTACCTATAGATGATATCCTTCTGTAGTTTCCACAACTTTATACTTGGTTTTCCTTTTTTCATATTATATTTCTCATTTCATGTGAATTAGGATCAAGGGGTGAGAAGGTATAGTCATATTAATATTTATTGGGAAGTTCTAAAATCATTGTCTTTTCCTTTTTATTCAGCTTTATGACGGTATTATAGTGGATGAATCCATCTAATCTAGTTTCCTTGTTTCAGGAACTTGGATTCCATAGTGGTTCAAAGGTATGTAATTTTTACAAAAATTTTTTTTAAATTTACTTTTGTACGTTTCTCAGAATGACTTTGTCTGCTTAAACTAGAAAATCTTAAACAATAGCAGCACCAAAAACCAATCAGTTTAGGGTTGTTAGCATATGTTTAGCTATTACTTTCCCAAATGTCTAAAAGAATGCAGAAATCATTTGAAGTTAGAGAAATAATCTTATTTTTCATAAACATGACTATTAGTAACTCAATTATTTTGATTTGTGAATTTATTTCTATGAATGAATCTTTCTAAGCCATTAATATTAAATATTATTTAGTTATAGGTTAAGCAAATTAACATTATTGAAAAAACAAAATAGTGTGAACTTGAGGGTGTGGGTCATGGTACATGTAGGAATGAATTCATTTTCCCTCCTAAACAATACCATGGGATCATTTCCAACTCCCAAGTGTTTTTGTTGTTATAGCCAAGTGTTGCATAAGATTTATACACGGGAATCCAGAATTTCTTAACTGAGAACTACACAACTCCTTCATTTTAAACCAATATGGCAGCAATTCTTTATATAAGCTACTCCTTAAGTGTGGGTAAAAGTGCCTGACAAAATTTGTGGGTGTCTGTGTGTGAGCTGTCATGAACTAGTTGCCCAAACTGCTGACATGACCATGGTGGTTTGTCTAAAATAATCAAGAAAAGGGAGGACGTGATATTTCTTGGTTACCAGCAGTTTCCCTTTTCTTGGGCTGAGGCCAGCTTGCAGCTGTTCCAGGACATTATACCCTAACCAGATGTGCTGTCTCTTCTATTTGGTACTTGTTTATTTGTAAACTTTATAAAATGTTATAAAACGTGCCTGAGTATTTTGTAGGCACACCAGAAAAAAGAGATTTCCAAAACAAAAAAAAATCCTCTTAGTAATCTACAGAGATATTTTGAAGATATTTCCTCCTATTGTATATTTCCTTTATATAATATCACATATATTTGCATATGCTTCTTTTGATCAAAATGGGATCATAAAAGAACCACTATTTTGTTATCATCTTTACTTCACTTAAATATAACACTAAGCAATTTTTGCTTTGTACCACAGTTATTTATTCATCAAATACACATTTAATTGGCATATGCTATTTGGTCTGTGTCAAGTCCAGGCTAGGTATTAGAAGATGTAGTAAAAGAAGACAAAGCTCCTGTCTGCAGTTTTTCACAATCGAGGAGGAGGAAATATGACTAGAAAATAACCACATGGATATGTTAGAGCTATTATATAAGAAGAGTACAGGTAGGATTTTTCTTTTAGACAAGGGTATATTTGTTCCTAGTGACTTGTGAATATTTTCCAAGGCACACTTGGGATACTCAGATGACTTTAATGTAATTTATTTGCAGTTTTTAACTCTTATTTGTACTTCTTTCTTCAATCAATCTGCCCTGAAGTGGTGAAAGTGTAGTCAAGGTGCACAGGTAAGGGAAGCCTTAAGGCAAAGATGTGATTTTTGGTCTTGTGCAGCTTTCTTTCATGATAGCCTTTTCTTCCATGTTAGAGAAACACAAACCTCTCACCCACTGCAATCCTGCAATGTTGTATTGACCTAGATAAAAATATCTCTAGATTTCTAAGTAAAGGGACAATAGAAAATTTGTAATTGATGTTGAGAAAGTGAATAATGATGCCTGAGCACCATATTCTTTGGCAAGTCAGGTGGTTTCCAGTTCATTGCTTTCAACATAAATGGAGCAAGAACTAAAGTTGTTTAATAAGGGATGATCAAGAATAATTTGTGGTTAAAGATCATCAGGTTATGGAATAGAACCACCATTTGACCCAACTGTTTCACTCCTTGGTTTATACACAAAGGAATTAGAACCAGCATACTGCAGTGATGCAGCCTCATCAATGTTTATAGCAGCTCAATTCACAATAGCTAAACAACAGAACCAACCTAGGTGCACTTCAACAGATGAATGGATAAAGAAAATATGAGAAATACACATACATATGTGTATATATGTAAGTGTGTGTATATGTATATGTATATGTATATGTATATGTATATGTATATGTATGTATATGTTTATGTATATGTATGTATATAGCAATATTACCCAGCCTTAAAGAAGAAGGAAATTATGGCACTTGCTGGTAAATGGATGGAACTGGAGAATATCATGCTAAGTGAAAAAAGCCAATCCCAAAAATCCAAGGCTGAATGTTTTCTCTGACATGTGGATGCTAATTCATAATAAGGCGGGGAGGGGGACTAGGGAACAATTGAGTTACTTTAGATTAGATAGAGGGGAGAGAAAGGAGAGAGAAAGGAGAGGAGGAGGTTTGGGGGTAGGAAGGATAGTAGAATGAATCAGACATTATTACCTTATGTGTGTGTGTGTGTGTGTGTGTATGTGTATATATATATATATATATATATATATATATATATATATATATAAAATGAAATGGGATTCTACATCATGTACAACCAGAAGAATGAGAAGTTATGCTTCATCTATGTATGACGTATAAAAGTGCATTTTACTGTCATATATAACTAATTAGAACAAACAATTTTTTTTAAAGAAAGAGGCAGAGTGGAGAGGTGGGTAAGGGGAGGCAATGCAGAATGAATTCTTTAAAAACAAAATCATGTTATATGCACATATAAATTTACTACAGGGAACCTCACCTTTAGGCATAGGTAGAAAGAACAATCAAATATAAAGAAATAGATAAGCATAAGTATGTCTACTAGAGTAGAAGAAAGTATGGACCAGAAAGGAAATGCAGAGAGAATTAGGGTGGAGGTGTATATCATGAACTGAAATCAAATTCCATGCATGTATAAGTTTAACAAGATGAACCACTAACTATAACTATACAACTCTAATTTAAATATATATATATATATATATATATACACACACATATATATGTAGTACACTATAAATGCTCAAAAATTGAAATAAGATCATGAAGTTATTTTTGTAGATTCCTCAGAAGTTCAAATAATTGTGTTAATTGAGTTATTTAAAAAAAACACCATCCTATCCCATCTATAATATTTTTTTAGATGGACAGAATTTCTTGGTCCTTCTATCTATAAAAATGAACAAGAGCTATTGATACTCTGTTTCAACCTAGGAAATAGTGATATTTATCAATGGACATATGAATAATTAATTACCATAATTGCAATAGATACAGAAATGTTTTTCAATTTTTTTGATTTTTAATTTGTTATATATGACAACAGAATATATTACAATTCATATTACTCATATAGAGCACAATTTTTCATATCTCTGGTGGTACACAAAGTAGAGTCACATTCATCGTGTCTTCATACATATTTAGGATGATGATGACCATCACATTCCACTGTCTTCCCTACCCCTTTGCCCCCTTCTTTTCTCTCTGTCCCCTTTTCCCCTTTGCCTCATCTAGAGTTTATTTAATCCTCTCATCCCTCCCTCCCCCCACAGTATGAATCTGCATCCTTAAATCAGAAAAATCAATGGGCATTTGGTTTTGTGGGATTGGCTAATTTCACTTAGCATTATATTCTCTAGCTTCATCCCTTTACCTGCAAATGCCATGATTTTATTCTCTTTTAATGCTGAATAGTATTCCCTTATGTATACATACCACATTTTTCTTTATCTATTCTCTACAAAAGGGCATTTAGGTTGGTTCTACAGTTTAGGTATTGTGAAATGTGCTGCTATAAACATTGATTTGTTTGTATCCCTGTAGTGTGCTGTTTTAAGTTCTTTGGGCAACAGACTGAGGAGAGGGATAGCTGGGTCGAATGGTGGTTCCATTCCCAGTTTTCCAAGGATTCTCCATACTGCTTTCCATGTTGGCTGCACCTTTGCAGTTCCACCAGCAATATATGAGTGCTTTTTCCCCACCTCCTCACCGACATTTACTGTTGATTGTATTCTTAATAGCTGCCATTCTGATTGGAGATGAAATCTTACAGTAGTTTTGATTTACATTTCTCTAATTGCTACAGATGTTGAATATTTTTTCATATATTTGTTGATTGATTGTTTATCTTCTTCTGAGAAGTATCTGTTCAGTTCCTTGTGCCATTTATTGACTGGGTTATTTTTTTTTTTTTTGGTGTTAAGATTTTTGAGTTCTTTATATATTCTAGAGATTAGTGCTCTGTCTGATGTGCATGTGGTAAAAATTAGTTACCAATTAGTAGGCTCTCTATTCACCTCACTGATTATTTCTTTTGCTGAGAAGAAGCTTTTGAGTTTGAATCCATCCCATTTATTGATTATTGATTTTAATTCTTGCACTACAGTAGTGTTACTAAGGAAGTTGGGGCCTAATCCAACATGATGGAGTTTTGGGCCTACGTTTTCTTCTATTTGGCATAGAATCTCTGGTTTAATTCCTAGGTCCTTGATCCACTATGAGTTGAGTTTTGTGCATGATAAGAGAAGGGGGTTTAATTTCACTTTGTTGCATATGTATTTTCAGTTTTACCAGCACCATTTGTTAAAGAGGCTATCTTTTCTCCAATGTTTGTTTTTGGTGACTTTGACTAATGTAAGATAACTGTAATTAGATGAGTCAGTCTCTGTGTCCTCTATTCTGTACCATTGGTCTGCAAGTCTATTTTGGTGCCAGTACCATGTTGTTTTTATTACTATTGCTCTGTAGTATAGTTTAAAGTCTGGTATAATGATGCCACCTGATTCACTCGTCTTATTAAGGATTGCTTTAGCTATTCTGGGTCTCTAATTTTTCCAGATGAATTTCATGATTGCTTTTTCTATTTCTATGAGGAATGTCATTGGGATTTTGATTGGAATTGCATTAAATCTGTATAGTGCTTTTGGTAGTATGGTCATTTTGCCAATATTAATTCTGCCTATCCAAGAGCAAGGTAGATCTTTCCATCTTCTAAGGTCTTCTTTAATTTCTTTCTTTAGCACTCGGTAGTTTTCGTTGTAGAAGCCTTTCACATCTTTCATTAAGTTGATTCCCAAGTATTTTATTTACTTATTTATTTATTTTGTTTTGTTGCTTTTTTTTTTGAAGCTATTGTAAATGGGGTAGTTTTCCTTGATTCCCTTTCAGAAGATTTGTCACAGATATTTAGAAATGCCTTTAATTTATGGGTGTCGATTTTGTATCCTGCTACTTTGCTGAATTAATTTACTAGTTCTAAAAGTTTTCTGGTGGAATTTTTTGGGTCTTCTAGGTATAGAATCATATTGTCAGCAAATGGTGCTAATTTGAGTTCTTCTTTACCTATCTATATCCCTTTAATTTCTTTTGTCTATCTAATTGCTCTGGCCAGTGTTTCAAGAACTATGTTAAATAGAAGTGGTGAAAGAGGGCATTCCTGTCTTGTTCCAGTGTTTAGAGGGAATGCTTTCAATTTTTGTTCATTTAGAATGATGTTGGCCTGGGGCTTAGCATAGATAGCTTTTACAATGCTGAGATATGTTCCTGTTATCCCTTGTTTTTCTAGTGTTTTGAACATGAAGGGGTGCTATATTTTGTCAAATGCTTTTTTTTTTTGCATCTATTGAGATGATGATATGGTTCTTATCTTTAAGTCTATTGATGTGATAATCACATTTATTGATTTCCATATGTTGAACCAACCTTGCATCCTTAGGATGAACCCCACTTGATTGTGGTGCATGATCTTTTTGACATGTTTTTGTATTGGAGTTGCTAGAATTTGATTGAGAATTTTTGCATCTATGTTCATTAGAAATATTGGTCTAAAGTTTTCTTTTTTTGATGTGTCTTTGCCTGGTTTTGAAATCAGGGTGATACTACCGTCATAGAATGAGTTTGAAAGTGCTGCCTCTTTTTTATGTTCTGAAATAAGTTGAGAGTATTGGTATTAGTTCTTCTTTAAAGGTCTCGTAGAACTCTGCTGTATATCCATGCAGTCCTGGACTTCTCTTTATTGGTAGGCTTCTGATGGCATCTTCGATTTTATTGCTTGAAAATGATCAGTTTAAATTGTGTCTATAATCCTGATTCAATTTGGGCAAATCATATGACTCTAGAAATTTATTGATGGCTTCGATATTTTCTATTTTATTGGAGTACAAGTTTTCGAAATAATTTCTAATTATCTTCTGTATTTCTTGTAGTGTCTGTTGTGATATTTACATTTTCATCACATATGTTAGTAATTTCAGTTTTCTCTCTCCTTCTCTTCATTTGCCTGACTAAGCATCTGTCAATTTTATTTATTTTTTCAAAGAACCAGCATTTTTGTCAGTTTTTTCAATGGTTTCTTTTGTTCAATTTCATTGATTTCAGCTCTGATTTTAATTATTTCCTGTCTTCTACTTATTTTGGTATAGATTTGTTCTTCTTTTTCTAGGACTTTGAGATGTAATGTTAAGACGTTTATTTTTTACTTTTTCTTATTTTAAGGGAATGAACTCCATGCAATGAACTTTCCTCTTAGAACTGCCTTCATAGTGTCCCTGAGATTTCAATATGTTGTATCTGGGTTCTCATTCACCTCTAAAAAATGTTTTAATCTTCTCCTTGATGTCTTCTATAACCCATTGTTCATTCAGTAGCATATTATTTAGTCTCTAGGTGTTGGAGTAGCTTTTATTTCTCATTTTATCATCGATTTTTTATTTCATTCCATTATGATCTTATAGAATTCTCTACTTTTTTTATATTTGCTAAGAGTTGCTTGTGGCATAATATATGGTCTGTTTTAGAGAAGGATCCATGTGCTGCTGAGAAGAAGGTGTATTCTCTTGTTGAAGGATGAAATAGTCTATATATGTCAGTTAAGTCTAAGTTATTGATTAATTATTGAGTTCTATAGTTTCTTTGTACAGCTTTTGTTTGTAAGATCTATCCAGTGGTGAAAGAGGTATGTTAAAGTCACCCAAAATTATTGTGTTATGGTCTATTTGACTTTTGAACTTGAGAAGAGTCATAGATTCTCCATTGTTTGGGGCATATATATTTATAATTGTTAAGTCTTGTTGGTGTATGGTTTCCTTGAGCAGTAGGTAGTGTCCTTCTTTATTCCTTTTGATTAACTTTAGCTTGAGGTCTACTTTTTTTGATATGAGGATGGAAACTTCTGCTTGCTACTGCAGTCCATGTGAGTGGTATGATTTTCCCAAACTTGCACCTTCAGTCTGTGGATGTCTTTTCCTATGAGATGAGTCTCTTGGAGGCAGCATATTGTTGGATACTTTTTTTTTAAATCAAATATGCCAGTCTGTGTCTTTTGATTGGTGAGTTTAGGCCATTAACATTCAGGGTTATTATTGAGACATGATTTGTATTCCCAGCCATTTTTGTTTATTTTTGGTATTTAACTTGACTTGGTTTCTCCCTCTGCTGATTTTCATCATTGTTTTTCATTTCATCTTTGTAGAATATTTTGCAGAGAATGTTCTGTAGTGCAGGCTTTCTAGTTGTAAATTCTTTCATAGAAAGTTTTTATTTCATCATCAAATCTAAAGCTTAATTTTGCTGAATATAAGATTCTTGGTTGGCATCCATTTTCTTTCAGAGCTTGGTAGATGTTGTTCCACAATCTCCTGGCTTTGTGAGTCTAGGTTGAAAAAAATCTGCTGAGATACTAAGTGGTGTCTCTCTATATATGATCTGATTCCTCTCTCTTGTTGCTTTTAAGATTCTATCCTTATTCTGTGTGCTACGAATTTTCATTTTAATGTGCATTGGTATAGATCTGTTGAGATTTTGTACATTTGGTGTCCAGTAATCCTCTTGTATTTGGTTTTCCAATTTGTTCTTCATGCTTGGGAAATTTTCTGATATTATCTCATTGAAGAGGTTGTACATTCCTTTGATTTGATACTCTGTGCCTTTCTCTATCCCAATAACTCTTAGATTTGGTCTTTTGATGCTGTCCCATAACTCTTGGATGTTCTGTTCATGGTTTCTTAGTACCTTCACTCTGTGTTCAACTTTACTTTCCGGATTTTATACTTTGTCTTCATTATCTGACGTTCTTTCTTCCAAGTGATCTAGTCTGTTGGTTATGCTTTCCATTGATTTTTTTAAAATTTATTTGGTTTATTGTTTCCTTCATTTCAAGGATTTCTGATTGGTATCACTTTCTTGAAGTAATCTTTTGCTACCTGTATTTGCTCTCTTATCTCTTTTTTGGAGTGATCAATTTTTGCCTGTGTTTGCTCATTTTTTAAATCATGGATCATTTTAATTATGTACCTTCTGAACTCCCTCTCTGACATTTAATTAACTTTGCTGTCCATGGGTTCTGGTATTGTAGTATCCTGGTTTGTTTGGGGAACTTTCCTCCCTTGTTTTTTCATGTTGTCTATATGTCTTCCTTTCTTGCATTGTAGATCTGAGATATTACATTTTCAACCCTATATTCTTGTAGTACCTGTGCAGATTGTCTGTACCTCATCTTGATGTTGGGCCTCCAGACCCTGCTGGTGTCTCTCAATGTATACTACTCCAACTAAAGTTGATGACTGCAATAGCCTAGGTAACTTGAGATAATAGTGGAGGTGCCCCAAGATGGATGCAATGTATTACAGAGATGGGGTTGAAAGGGTGGGCCTCACACTGTCTTTGGGATGCCTTCTGGGAGATGCAGCTGTTTCTAGGCCCTGTCTATTGTCAAAAGGAAGGAGCTACTGCATAGGGAAGTCTATAGTGATGTCTGCAGTGTCCCAAGATGGAAGTGGGTTAGGCTTGAGCTCCCAGGTGTGTGTGCGTGGGGAGGCGGGGGAGAACTAGGACCTACCCTTGGCTTGGGCCCCATGTATGTTGGTGTGAGTGGATCTGGGCCAGACCTGAGCTCTGGCGGGTGTCTGCTGATGGCGGGATGAACCCAGGCCTGCTATGAACCTGGATTCTACACAGATCAGTCTGGGCCAGGCCTGAGCTCCTCTGGCTGAGGTCTGCTGCTCAGAAGAGGTGGTCCTGTCTAGATACAGAAATACTTTTGAACATTTAGAATCTTTTGCTTACTGAAGAGATGGATAACATGATCATGAAAGATATTTAAGCATAAAATTATTATATCAGGATAAATTTCTGTTGGTGGTATTAAATAGAAATGCAGTCAACTAGGGATAGTAGGAACATAGCTCAACATTGTAAAAGCTATATACATCAAACCAAAAGCCAACATCATTCTAAATGGAGAAAAGTTGTAAGCATTCCCTCTAAGAACTGGAACAAGACAGGGATGCCCTCTTTCATCACCTCTAACAACATAGTCTTTGAACCTCTAGTCAGAGCAATTAGACAAAAGAAAGAAATTAAATGGATATGAATAGGAAAAGAAGAGCACAAACTATTCCTATTTGCCAACAACATGATTCTGTATTTAGAATACCCAAAAAAAAAAAACTCCACCAGAAAACTTCTAGAACTCATAAATGAATTCAGAATAGTATCAGGATATAAAATTAACATCCATAAATTAATTGCATTACTATACAACAATGATGAATCAGCTGAAAGAGAAATTAGGAAAACTACCCCATTCACAATAGCCTCAAAAAATATGAAATACTTGGAAATCAATCTAACAAAAGAGATGAAAGTCCTCTACAATAAAAATTGCAAAGCACTAAAGAAAGAAACTTAAGAAGAGCTTAAAAGATGGAAATGTCTTCCACATTTTGGATAGGCAGAATTAACATGTCAAATAGCTGTACTATCAAAAGCACTATACAGATTTAATGCAGTTCCTATTAAACTCCAATGACATTCTTCATAGAAATAGAAAAATCAGTCACGAAATTCATTTGGAAAAATAAGAGGCCCAGAATAGACAAAGCATTTCTTAGTAAGAAAAGTAAAGCAGGAGGCATCACAATACCAAACCTTAAATTATACTACAGAGCTCATAGGAACAAAAACAACCTGGTATTGGCACCAAAACAGACATGAAGAGTAATAAAATAGAATAGAAGACACAAAGAAACCCACTAAATACAGTTATCGCTTATTAGACTAAAGGTGTCAAATACATACACTGGAAAAAGGCCTCTTCAACAAATGGTGCTGGGAAAATCCATATGTAGAAAACCATATGTAGTAGAATGGAATCCAACTTCTATCTCTCACCCTGCAAAACTCAATTCAAAGTGAATCAAATACCTAAGTATTAGACCAGAAAGCCTGAACCTACTAAAAGAAAATGTAGGTACAATTCTCCAGTGTGTTTAGCTTAGAAACCAACTTCCTCAACAAGATTCCTAAAGCACAAGAAGTAAAATCAAGCATCAATAAATGGGATGGCACCAAACTAAAAAGCTTCTACACAACAAAGGATACAATCAAGAATATGAAGAGAGAGCCTATAGAATGGCAGAAATTTTTGCTACCTGAACCTCAGAAAAGGCATAAATGTCCAAAATATACAAAGAACTCAAAAAGCTTAATGCCAAAAAACAAATAACCTAATCAAAAATTGGGCAAAGGAACTAAACAAGACACATATCAAAAGAAGAAATATAAATGGTCAACAAATGTACAAAAAAAAGTTTGACGTCTCTAGCAATTAGAGAAATGCACATTAAAACTACACTGAGATTTCATCACGCCAGTCAGAATGAAAATTATCAAGACTACAAGTAACAATAAATATTGGTGAGGATATAAGGAGAAGAGTACATTTGTACAATTTGCTGATGGGACAGCAAATTGGTGCAACCACTCTGGAAAGCAGTATGGAGTTTGCTCAAAAACTAGGAATGAGTTGGGCATGGTAGCACACACCTCTTATCCCATCAGATCAGGAGGCAGAGACAGGAGGAACTTGAGTTCAAAGCCAGTTTCAGCAGCAGTGAGGCACTAAGCAACTCATTGAGACCCTTTCTCTAAATAAAATACAAAATTGAGCTGAGAATGTGGCTAAGTGGTCTAGTGCCCCTGATTTCAATCCCTAGTACCAAAAAAAAAAAAAAAAAACACCTAGGAATGGAACCCCCCATTTGACCCAGTTATACCACTCTCAATAGATATCCAAAGAAGTTAAAATCAGCACAATATGGTGATGCAGCCACATCAATGTTTATAGCAGCTCAATTCATAATAGCTAAGCTGTAAAGCCAAACTGGATGCCCTTTAACAGATGAATGGATAAAGAAAATGTGATATATATATATACATGCAATGGACTCTTGGACTTCACTCCATGTGCCTTTTGCCATTTGTTAGTTTGTTTTGTGTCCTCTTGCTTTAATAATTAATAGGCATGAATACAACTCTATGCTGAGTGCTTTGAGACTTCCTTATCAATAACTGAACCTGGGAAACTCCTACTCAGGGAAAAGCAGGAAAAATTATCCTTTACTGTATCCTAGATTCTTTAGAACAGTAAAAACAGTAAAGTCAAGACAAAAGTAGTATCTGAATGAATTACACAATAAAGATGAAATGCCAAGGATCATTAAACCAAAAGAAGGCTCCACAAAGGAGATGACAAATCCCTAGGTCCTGAAATCCTAGTGTTTAGTTGTTACCATGCAACAAGGAAAAGTTTTCCACAAGAGGGAGCCCTTGAATACAGGCTTATATCTTTTAGAGATAACCTCACTTTCTTTGCAAGAATAGACTCTGAAGGCCATGGCCATAGAATTATAGTTGAAACTGAAATCTTACTTTTTCTATACAGCCTATCCATATGCAAAGATAATTCAAGAGACGCTTTTTTATTCTGTTAGTTTTCTCTTTGATTTTTGTTTGTTTGTTTTTATAGTGTAGATGGACAGCATGCCTTATTTGTTTATTTTTATGTGGTGCTAAGGATTGAACCCAGTGCCTCACATATGCTAGGCAAGTGCTCTGCCACTGAGCTACAGCCCTAGCCCCTCTCTTGGATATTATAGTACGCATTTGCTATTTTGCTGAGAAGTGTGTGTGTGTGTGTATGTACACCTCAAAATTAAGAATGGACAGTTATAGAAATACATGAATAAATAAATGAATAATGAAATGATCATAAAGACAATATGGGACACTGTGGAATCTATCTTGTATTTTGCTAACAAGTATATAAACTTTTCAAAAATAATGCCAAGCAGAACTGCAAGAATATAATCGCATATGTGGGAGACTTAACAAATTGCATTTTATCTCGTAATCTCAATGGATGAGCTATTGTGGCATTTTGATTTTTCACACACAAGTTGATATAAAACTAGCAAAATGTGGATAAAATAATTGTCATTGTCCACAGAGAGCAAACCAATTTTATTTATTTATTTATTTATTTGGAAACATTGGTTTATTCTCAGGTCACTCTTTCTGGAAAAACTTGAAAAGAACCACTTAAAAAATCAAACATGCATGTATCCTAGCATAAAATATTGCTTATCAGCCATATACATAGATAGCTCCTCCAAGACAGTAAAGACTCTTGACAGAAATGACTCCCTTTATGGGAAAATTTAAACTAAATTTAAAAATTTATTTTTAAAAAGGGAGACAGTTTGATATAGTCTATCTTTTAAATTCTACAATATAGTCATGTTAAGAAACAACAACAAACCTTATCACATTTGTCCTACAAAACACATTATTTTATTAATTGACATTATTTGCATATTCTGTCAGATAACTCTTGCAAGCAAATCTCTCTCCCTCCAGTGCTAACAGACTCAGTCTTTGCTCTCCTTCAGGGAGGGGCATGTGTGAGACAAGGCAGAACTGTGTCTCTAGTGTGCCTCATGTTGCTCTTGCAAATTTAATTTTTTATACAACCATATACTCTCACATTCCTACTTTCTTACGCTGCAATTTGCATCTGAACTTTGTAGAAATGTTTTAAATTTAGATCCTTACTTCTATGCAAAAGAAAATGGAAGCTACTTGTGCTAACACTTCTCCAAGAATATATAAAAAGAAATATTACATTTACCGTACTATATAATAGCTTTTTAAAACAATTTTCCTTGGATTTGTTTGTTTTGTTTGTTTGTTTAGGTGAATAGGTCCACCCAACTTTTCTCTATGTTTCACTCTTTTTTACTTTTAAATAATAAAGGCCTTTATTTTCAGCTGCCACATAATAGAGCCCTGCTAGCCAACTTAATAACCCTGAATCACTCCTGATTCGTGGGTTTTTATTTAATTTTCGTGTATATACACAGACACACACTATACATGTACAGTATAGTTTACTATATATAGTGTGTGTGTATATATGTATATACATACATATGGACATATGCATAGTGTGTATATACATATATAGTATATATACATATATGTATATGTGTGTTTACACACACACACACACACACACACACACATGGCAAGGGCCCCAGAGGTACACAGCTGTGATCAATATTGTCGTCTCTCTTCCCTGAAGCCTTACTGATTCCCACAACACTCCCAGGGTCTCTTCCATGTTCTGCAGAGAAGAATGATCTGCTACAGAAGCCTCTCTCACAGGAGCGTGTTCTTTTCCTCACATTTTATCTCCTCCTCTGTGAGAGTCTTCCTTATGAAGAGCAGTTTTCTCACCCTAGTGTTCACTCTTTACCTCTGTCTCTATTCCAATACCCCCGGGGAAGTTTCATTAGTTAACATTCTTCTGAACCAGTGTCATCCATTCTTACTGATACAACTTTGTCTCAGTTCTTTCAAAAATGCAGCTTTCTCATTTCTAAGCCACTTTCTGTTAGGGTGCCACTCTCCTCATAGCTGTCACCATCTTTGTTTACTGCTAAAATTCTTAAATGAATGGTTTCTACTGATTGCCTTCATTTCCTTACCACTCACTTTTTCCTTGTTTATAAATGTCTCAATTTTTTAAATGAATATCTTCAATGATTTTTCCAATCACTTAATAAAATGACCCCACCTTCCCATTATTCAGACACTGTATTTTGTGCTTTCTGAAAATTCTCAATAATGTAAGCTTATTTTTCTCTTTGAAATATGACTCCTCTTTTTCTTAGATTTTTCCTATTGCTCATGAACTTAAACATTCTCTTATGTTTTCCAACTTGCTTTCCTCTATTATATATTCACTTTTCAGAGAACTTACTGGCAGAAGTAACTTTGAGCAGTGTTTCTAGGCTGAGTTTAAATTCTAGTGACTGCCTTGAGTCCGGCCCTCTGTTCTGAGCACCAGGGCCACACCTCTAGCACAAATACTTGAAGAGCATGCGCTCGTGTGAGTTAGGCAAATATACAGGTAAATTCAGCCTGAACTTTTGTATAAAATTTTGTAAGAATGCCAATGTTTAGTGTCTAAGCTGAGAAGATTTTAACAAAAGAATTATAATTTTTTTAAATGTTCTCTGTCAGCTTTGTCAAAGTAAAGAACACATGGAGTTTTCTTTGTCCTAACATTTATGACTGTCCCTTACCTAAGTGACAACTGAAATCAAACACCTACTTTGATTAGAGACAGGCATTTCAAAGTAACAATTAAGAGATATTGAGTTCTTTCAGTTTCAGGAGTGGGTAGGGACAACAGAGGAAGGGGTACACTATATCTTCTCATAAGGCATTCTTTAAACGTCCATCAAACAAATGAGATTTCAAAATAAATTCTCTATAGCCATATTGTTTCTGAAGATTTCATGTTTATGTTAGATTAAAAAATTTAAAGTTGTGTAACTGATGGAAAGAAATGTACACTTTAGAAAAAGCCTAGAGAATGTTAAGCATTGACTTTCCTGTGACTTAGGTATTCTGCAGTGTATTCTGATGTGTCTAGATATAAAGTTATCTTTATTTATCCCGCTGAGTGATGCCTTTGTGGAGTTGTTTCCCCATGAGCTTTATCATTTTTAAATGTAATTTTTAAACCTGTAGTGTGGCTTGTTTGTCCTATAAAAACTCCTGTGGCATAGACTTTGGGAGCTCCTCTTCGGAATGGTCCTACATTAGCACAAGCCAAGCACCCCAGGGATGGCATCAGTTATACATTGATTTTTTTCAGTCCTGAGTTTTCTGTACCTCTTAGATTTCTAAGTCTATGTAAGGTATAGGCTGGACTTTAAATTTCCCACCAGAGTCTTATTTTTTCTTTCCCAGAGAAAAGCTCATCACTCTCTGGTCTGCTGTGCTAGAGTTTTCCCAGTGTCCCCTTTCACAGTGGTGATGACTCTTGGTGTGTCCTGGCTTACAGCTGAGGTCTCAGTTGCAAACTTCCTCTTCATGTTCTCATGGCTTCATTCTGTCCCTACACAGACATTAACACTCAGCCCTAAAACCATTGAATTTAATCTCTATCCCTCACCCTGGGAGTGGAAGGTCTCCCTGAATATTTTGGTAAAGAAGAAATAATACTGTGCAATAGAGAAATTTTATCTTTCTCCTTGGAACACTATGAATAACAGATCTCTTTAACCACAATGGGCAGGCAATCATTGTGTTGAGCTAATCAGTGTGGAAACCCCACCCGCAAGGTTGCCTAAGAATTTAACCCCTTAGCATGACAGCAAAGTACAAGATATTTATTCAAGAATGACTCTGTACATCCTTCTTCAGTTCTGGGGTTGAAGAAAATGCAGCCCCAGAGGTGGAGGTAATACTGTAATGATCTAAAATCTTGAACAAACATTTTCAGTCCTGAAGGCAGAAACATGCCAAAAGAGAACCCTACGTCAATTTCCTACATAAGAACAGAATCTGACCTAGATAAACCAGAAACAATTAGGAACAGTACACATCCCTTAGGTGGCAAGCTAAACTTAGGAATTTTGTCCATAAGCAGCAGTCTGGTGGTGTTGTTGAACCAAATACGTAGGTATGAATTCTCATCCCATGTTTCACAAATCCTATGACCTTAGGCAATTAACTTCTCTCCACCTCAGCAATTCGTTTAAAATGGGGATTATATGGTCTACCCAAGGGCAATAATGGGAATTAAGTTAATGCAAAAGGAGTACTGAGTATCTGATGCAAAGCAGGTGTATGCAGTATTAGCTATTTTCTTGACAACAGTAAGGAGGAGGAGGATGTTCTGAAGCAGAGGTGGTAAACCTAAAGACATTTACGCTTAAATTCAGGTAAACTGCTATGGTTTGTATGCACCCCTCAAAGTTCCTATGATGGAAACTTAATGCCCAGTGCCAATGCAACAGTGTTCAGAGGCAGGACCTTTAAGTGATGAAAAGGTCCTAAGTGCTCTGCCATGGGTTAGTTTTTGTGGAACTCAGCCTGATAAAAGGAGGAATTCAGCCCCTTCCTCTCTCTCCTGCACTTGCTCTCTCCAGCTTCTACCAGAGAGAAGACCCAGCAAGAAGATGCAGACCCATGGCATTGGACATCCAGACTCCAGGACTGTAAGAAAGAAATTCCATTCTTTATAAATTACTGAGTCTCCCATATTGTTATAGCAGCACAAAACAAAGACATAAACCAAATACTTCGGTGTCAATGTTTATGACCTACTTTATGACCTCCATTAGGTATAGGCATACAAAATTAATGGAGAGTCATAATACCAGATGATTGTCCAATTAAAGCAAAATAAAACCAAAGCCAACAAATTTAGCAATAGTGACCCCATTAAAATAGCATGTCTATCAATCAACCAACACTCATTGAGTGATGATGGAATATTTATTTGGGTTAATTATTCAAATAAGTCAAATCAGGCAAAATGGCCAACTCAATTACTCACATGCATTATTTTACTCCATTTTGGGACCCCAAACTGGCCACAGTCACATGCCACTTGGAGAGTATTGGGGTAAATATAATTACAAAAAATCTTCCCACCCCACAAATCCTCTCCATAAAAGTAATAGAAAAAGAAAGAACTTTTATAATTGAACAAGTGTTAAAACCAGAATATGACTCACGTCACAGACAATCCACTGAAGGATTGCAAAGGCAGAGAGAAATCTCACCCTTTTAAATAGCTAAGCAGTTACAGGCCATTATGATACATGTTTTCACAATGAACAATAACTAGTTCTCAAGTGGACTTGTTAGCACAATCTATCACACATAGTTTACCCTAATTTACCTGGTAATTGGTGTGACCATCTCTGTGAGCTAATTGGCTTTGGGAAGAGAGGGAACTTCTCACACTTTTTTTAATAAAGGATAATTCTGCAACAGATCAAGGCACCCTCAGATGTTAGGCTCCTACTCTCTTACAGAAACTGGAAGATGGGGTGCTAACTCCATGCTTACATTCTAAAGCTCCAGCTCCAAAGTCCTTGAAAAAGACATTCCTGATTATAGAACTGACAAAGACCTATCTAGTTTTCAAAAACATTTGTATACATCTTAAAGAGAATAGAAAGTAACTAATTTAGAAAATTTAATTTCTAAATTAAATTCACAAAGAAAAAGGAGGGCAGAAAAATCTCTTTCCTTTGGAACCCGCAGAATTGCACCTCTTGTTTTTACCTTGTTCCTACCCATGCACCACCTGAACACTGTTAGCTCCCTTTGACAGAGGAGGTGCGAGGCACACATGAGTTAACTTCCTAATCAACGGTTGATGTTTAAAATGAAAGTTTTAAGTGTTCTTGAAATTGGCCATGGTAGAAAAGATGCTTCATGGGATTGGATTTAAGTTTTGCTTAAAATATGATATCTCTTTAATGGCATAACTTGAAAAAGAAATGAGAAAACTCCAGAGAGCCTTTTATATTAGTTAACACTTTATTAAAAGAACCTTGGGGAGAATCTCGTAATTGTTTTAATTTAAAGAGACTTGCTCATTAATTCTTTCAATGTGCAGATCATTTCCTGTGCTAAATCAGACTGATGTTAGAATTGTGTCATTGTTAACCACAATCAGGTTTGGTGGTATTTTTGCCCTATTACGAGTTTTCAAATGCTCTTACCAACTATGAATTTTGATCAACTAAATGATCTGGGAAGACAGGGAGGAAAGAAGGCAGAGAGAGTAAGTCCTGGGAGAATTCACTTTATGTGTTTGATAGGAGCCTGAGGCCAAATGTGAGAAATAAAGGATTTCAGTACAGTGGTGGTAAGAAGGGGTGGGAGTGATAAGGAAGATGTTAGGGACCTTAAGATCTGACATTCTTTTTACCCCCATTTCTAATTTAGGTTTTAGAAGACTGTTTTCTTTTAGTTTTTGCTTAGATGCAGTGAGGTTGTTGAGTTCGGTGACTGATTTATAGAATCACAGTTCAAATGGAGCTCCCTGATGGCTCTCTTCTTTCAGTCTGACATTTTATTACATGGACAGTAACCTTGGCCTGTGTGTTGTTTTAATTCAGAGTCTTATCTCACAGAACCCTTCACTATGGACAAAGTGAAAACATTTGTTTGAAATAAGCAGTTCTCCTTTTTGGTCCAGAGATATATATATAGCTTTTATGACATTTTAAAGGCATTATGCCTTACAGACATCAGGCAGTTCATTTGAAATGGCCTAAGTGACTTGTCGATGTGTTTTGCTTCACTGCTAAGCAAAACACAGGGTAGCATCCTGGCTTATCCTATATTCTTCCCTCTTGAATAAATTCAGTCAGAAAATAAGAAATTCTGTTTTTTACATTTTAAAACATTTGGTAACCTTTCAAGGAGTGTCTGTCATGAGGGTGCTATGACCCAGGAAACAGATTCAGGGTTCCACAAGTGTAAGAAGATGCAAGGTGCATTTAGGACGGTAGACATGATTTATTCACTGGTGGCCACAGCCATTAGCCAGCCCCCAGCTTTAGCTTCAGCCCCCAGCCAGTTCCATTTTAGCCCATGTCTAGCCCATTTCCATAGGCCCTTTTTATATGCATCCCAAACAAAGAAGGCACACTGCCAACAGTTACATGGGGTGGAGGGAGTGCTCACAAGTTAATGTTGATGACCTTGAGTCTATTACAGTATTTCTGGCATTGACTAACCATATCTAGTGGTTCCCAGTCCTGGCTACACACTGAAGACTACATGGTCTGCCAGAAGTCTCTCGGAAAGGGAGCCTAACCACAGGCCTGCTCCAACAGTGAAACAGTGTTTTTCTAAAAAAAAAAAAAAAAAAAAATTTAAATGTAACAATTAGTGCATCTGAACTATAGTGTGGAAATCTTTTGTGTGGAGGAAGAAATAAAGGGTTATGGTAAAAAAAGGTTTTGGTACAACTCTGTTTCTTCTGGAGTAGGTGTGGCAGAGGTAGAGTGGAAAACCAAAGTTCCTAAGAGAAGCCCCAGTAGCAAGAAGTCAGTGTCAGCCTCGATGTTCAGACAATTGAAGGCAGAGCACTTTTAAGGGACAAAAACTCACAATTCTAAACTTGGGATTTGCAGGGTTTGTTTTGACATATTACCTTTCTCCTTAAAAATATTCCATTAAATTTAGGTTAAATAAAGATTGGGTTAGGAATTGAGTTAATAAGTTTAGCCATTCCCCTGTCTTGTCTTATTTCTCAGCCTCCCTTAACAATTGCCCTTCAATAGCCATGATGTCAAAGGCACATGTTTGTTCCTTGGTGACCTCTGTGCAAAGGACAATAAATTTATTTATATGTCTCACTCCTTCTATACAGAATCTATTTGAAGAGTTGTATGTTTCAAAGAAAATAGCACTAAATATGTATATTGGTTTTCATGGTTGACTGATGTAAAAAATAGTATTTGTTTCCTTTGTTTGGGAAGCAGTGGTAGTCAAGCTATGAAGCAAGGAAGTATAAATTAGTTTATCAGCATAGAGTGGTGAATAGTTACCATTTTATTCTTACGCTTTAAAAAATGCCTATTTTTTATTTTTTGGTATCAGGGGTTTGAACCCAGGGATGTTGAACCCTGAGCCGTATCCCAGCTCATATATATTTATATATATATATATAAGCAATATATATAATTTAAAGACAGAGTCTCTCTAAATTGCATAGGGCCTCACTAAGTTGCTAAGGCTGGCTCCTGATTCTCCTGCCTCAGCCTCATAAGCCACTGGGATTACAGGCATGGGTCTCCATGCCTGACCCAATGTCTGATTCAGAGTGATCTTATTGACATTAGGATTGGGACTTGAGATAATGGGACAAACATCCAAACATGAAAAGATAGGAGGTTAGCATGTCCAAATTAAATAGCCGGTTACATGAAAATTCATTTTTCCCTTTGGAAAAAAAGCATTCTTCCTTCCATTTAGTTGTATTTTTACTCTCTAAATCAAAGGTCACATGTGTACCACGATAGAAATAATGGATGAATCAGTTGGCCACCTAACTAATATAAATATGAGAATTTGAAAATTTTTCTATTTCTGCCTAAATATTTAGCAACCTGAAGCTAATATCTGACATTTTTTCCTAAGGTTTTCCTCTTGTAAAAATGCAGTTGTACTTTGAGTAGGTAACTTACCAATATACATTTACACCTTGTTTTAAATGAAATTACCAGATAATGTCCTGAGAACTTCTTTTGGTGGCATGAAGACAGTACACCTTTGAGCTCACTGGGTATGTAGGAGGAGGAGCTGTGGTTCTGGGACCTTCTCACTGTTTTCTAAAGGACTGTTTTTGTCCTTATGTTTTTAACACATGCCAAACATCAGGCCATGTCAATGTGTGTTTTAATGCCAATAAGTGTTGTGACATATCAAAGCAACACAGTAATGTTACAGAGACAAGGAAGGAAAAGTTAATCTTAATTTCTCCTGCAATTAAGCATGGCAGTGAAAAGATGGGCAAAGGGAAGGCTTTCCATGCTGTCTATCCCATGATTCTGTGTGATATTATGTTGAAAAAAATATCCATTCATATATTCTTCCACAAAATAATAGATGAAAAAAGAGTTTTAGGTAAAGAGAGGAATATATGCCTTGTTATATTTGGTACTTAAAAGCATTATAAATATGCTATTCAAACAAATAAGTGGGTAAATTATCTTGAGCAAGTTCATAAAACAATACAAAATTTTAATGCATATTTAAATCCAGTGAGTCCCAAACTTATCATGACACACATGGAAAATGTGTGGGTCACACATTTGGGGTAATAGTAGTAAAAGATATATAAGTTTTAAGAGTCAAACAAGTGGAGACAAATGTCTCAACTCCTGAAACCCATTTTACGTTCAGGTATGGAAACTTTGCTGTTTCAACTGAGTAGAATAATAGTTGCCTTTCCTAAACTACACAATTTCTTATGTTTGCTGACACTATATTAAGTGCCAGTAATGCTTAAAAATTCAATTATAAGTTTATTTCCATAAGTTAGAATTATAAGACTGAAACAAACCCAGTATATTTAGCTTATGAATTCTATCTTCAAAATCTTATGATTAAGGCTGTGGATGTGGCTCAGTGGTAAAGTACTTTTCTGGCATGGATGAGGCTGTGGGTTCAAATCCCCAAGCACCAAAAAAAATCTTATGATTAATTTTGCTTATGACTTACAAATGCATACTTTATGATTTACAAATGCATACTTTATTAATTCTTTCTTAAAGAGATTATCAGATGAATGCCTATGTTCTTTATGTATGAATAAGTATCCTAACCCCTTCTTTTGTATGGCTAGTGAGAATAATTATCTCTTTTAGACTATTTTTTTACTCTTTGGATATAGAGGGTTCAGACTCAATATGTGTAAACAGAACTTCTTCAGTCCTGCCAATCTTGCTATTCCTGCTTTCAGTCTTTGCAAATAGCTCCACAATCTTTCATTGTATCTTAACTATCCATCTAGCTAGACTCTTTCCATTTTCCTTGCCCCTATATTGAATTTGTGATTTCACTTTGTTGTGTTGATTCTCTGAAAAAATAAATAATTATCTACAGTGTGTAAAGCAATAAGTTAGTTTCTGGTGTGCCCTTGCCCTTTCACTCATGGTGAGAAGCTATATGAAATGTGTCTCAGAACTGCCTACTCCAGGGCAGGAACCTTAGGCGTATCCAGTATGGGCTGAAGTGAGGTGATCAGCTCACATCTGAGCCAGGCTGGTCAAAGCCTTGAAGAACCCCTCAGAGGCAGTGAAGTCTAAGAGGCTGCAGATATGCACAAGAGATATCTGATACAGTATCCTTATAGGATGTCATCTGTATTCTAAAACCATGCATTTCTTTTTAAAAAACCTATATCACATATTTTTTCCACATCTTAAAAAATAGTAAATATGACTGGCAACTTTTTATGTTAGTACTTAAAATGAACTACCTCTTTGTTTTCTAACAATTATTCTTTTATTTTTTGGAGGGAGATCCATTGTGTTTAATGGATATAGTAACATAGTATTCCTATGATGGACATTTGTTTCCTATATTTGTTGTTTTTGTTTTTAATATTGCAAATATTAATGCAACAAACATTCTTAAAAATATATTCTTGCTTGTCTATTATTTATTCAGATTTTCTTCTTGGGATCTAGTGGGATATTGTTGTAATTTGTTTCATATAGGCCTTGTATATATTTCTTAAGTTTTTTATATGTGTTAAGATGATTTCTAATGTTTTTGGATATGCTATTTTTTCTTGTAGTTTCCAATTATCTCTGGAATTCAATATTGGGGTTTTTTTGTTGTTATTGTTGTTTGTCCATTTGCCTTACTATACACTACCTTGCTAAACAATTATTAGAATAGGTGATTGTCCTGACATTTCTAGGTATAGAATTGTCATATGAGGGTGAAATATGTCAAAATTATTCCAATCTGATGTTGACAACTCTTATTACCTTTTCTAGTTTTATTACATCATCTAGGACTCAGTGAACAATTTTGAGTCAGTCATTGTTTTTCCATGTTGACTATGTGTCTTCCTTTCTTGCAGTGTGGAGCTGAGATATTACAGTTCCTACCCTATATTCTTGTAGTACCCGTGCAGATTGTCTGTACCTCACCTTGATGTTGGGCATCCAGACTCTGCTTTTGTCCCTCAATGTATGCTACTGCATCTAAGGTGATGATAGTGGGCATTTTGTTGTGGTTTGTGCCTTAATAAGAATATGTGAATGACTATGCTTTGTATACCGATTAAATTAATTATATTAATGAGAATGGTGAGTGCACCTACTTCTCTGTCTCCCTGTTTATGTTGTATATTTTTTTATCTGTCAAACTTGTAAATTAAAAAAATGGCATTCCTTTGTTTAATTTGTATTTGCCTGATCATTTGTAAGCTTCAACTTATTTAATATTTTTATTGGCCCATGTGCTTCTGTGAATTGACTATTTATAGTCCTTTGGGTTAATATTTATAAAAATATATGTGTGAGCTATTTATGTGGAAAATTTTTGTTTGCTATGTTCACATTACAAATATTTTCTTCAAATGTATCAATTTAGAGTTTCTGGGGAGACAAAAGAATCTACCTTAGCTAGCTGAAGCTGAAAGGAAATTAGCCTATACAGTTTCTGGGAAGGCCAAGAAACCACCTTCAGTGAAGATCATGTAGTCAGAAGTGATACAGTCAAGAGAAGAATCCACACTCCTCTGATTCTTGCCTTTTGGATATCCCACTGCTGCTTCTACCTGTTGCTCAATACCCACAAAATCAGGACCCTGTTTCAGAACACTCATGTGGATCTGTAGAATGTCAAGTTCCTTCATGACTATTTTTGCTAGAAAAATTTAGCAGGTCTTCACCAGTTTACATACTAGGAAAAAAGGATGCTGGGAAATACAAATTTTGGATTCAATCTGGAAAAGGTGAGAGAACTATTAAAATGGAAAAGGTCCAAAGGTCTTTGTACAACCATGATGACAGATTACCACCACATCCAGTCTGCCATTTTATACAAAGTTTTGTTTTTATTTTCTTGAATCATAATAAAAGTTTGAAACCTTTCAAACATTCTGATATTTATCTGTTTATTAATTCATCCACATACATTTATAGAAAGCCCATTATGTGCCAATAGCTATGCTTTTTCATGCAGATAAAATGGTGATCCTGACTTTCTGGAGTTTGGAGTCTAGAAAGGGGAGATAGACATTCATTAAATCATCACAATTGAATAAAACATTACAAATGTTAACATTGTAGCTAAAGTGTGGTGGAGTGGTGTATTGAAAGAATGTACCAGGAATTACTGACCCACTGAAGTAATTTCAGAGTTTGCCAACGAAGTGGTACTTGACCTAAGGTTTGGAAGATTAGACATTGACTAAGCACTATAGAAGAGGACAATAAAGTGTTTCAGGCAAACCAGATAACATTTTCAAAGGCAGGAGCAGGAGGGCACTTGGCAAGTAGGAGAAAGAACATTGGGATAATTGAAGTATAAAGAGTGAGAGAAAATATAGCTCTTAGTGGTGGCTAGAAAAATAGAGGTCATGAAGTATTTTGTGGCCAACATAAGCATTTTGGTCTTTATCTAAAGACTTTGGGAAGGCTTGGCCTTGGACTACAGAGTGAAAATAGTTTGAAAACTTCCGGTTAAAACAGATGGACAAATAAGAAGGCAATTACAGTTGTTGAGGGAAGAGATATCCAGTACTCAGACAAGAAAATTTTAACAAATGTCAATTGAATTGATGAAGTAACTAAATGCCAAAGGTAATACTGGTGTGTCTTATAAGCAATAATAAAACAAAAAGAAAGGTATCTGGAGGGCATTCTGTGAAATTTGATGAGCAAATCCAATACAGAGAACAAGGAAGTGATTTTCTGCAGATAGGGTAAAAAATATTTTTATTAACTAAACATGGCTAGTTATAACAAAGAGAGCATCTAGGAAATATATACTTATTATGTTTAGTTCAGTTTATTCATTTTGATAATTTACCATGTTTATTGACTAGCTAATGATATTTACCAGTATTTACATGTTAACTGTTGAATAAAAGTCTATTAATTTATATCACAAGGTTATGTAGACTCTTCCTTAAGGAAATGTGCAGTACATACCAAATATAGTGTTAACTATCTGTTTAATAAGGTCATTTGTAAAAAGGAAATAACCTCAGTCCTTTAGTTTACTTCTTAATAGGCTCTTGTTCAATATAGTAAGAGATTTGAAATTTATCTCTAACAACAGTTCTTTAATTGAAAGTCATACCGTTTGAGGTTCCATGGTAGATATCAGGATGAAAAGGGTTGACTAAAATAAATAGAATATGCTTATAACTTTTTGAATCCTAGAGTATCAGTAGATATCCTATAGATATCTACTGAAGTGATCTAGTTCAGAAATAAATGAGCAGGAAAGCCCTTGTAAAATCATCTTTAATAACTGGAAAAAAAAGAAAAAGGTAGAATGAGGAAATAAAAGTCAAGCTCAGTGGATGTGATAAAGGGATCCATTTTGCCTCTGTCTGAAGTTAGCCCTGGTCTGAGTGTTGCCTTCAGAAGGATGAAGAGAATTAAGGCGCCCTTGAACATCATAGTCCCTAGAGACTCAGTGGCTTTGGTCTTTCTTCAGTCCAGGTGCCCACAAGTACCCAACCTTCCTAATACTGGGCAAACTCCAGTGTCATTTACCAGACTATTGTGAAGCAATAGTCTATCATGTGTCCACAGGTCTCATGAGACTCTATTCTCATGTTAGAAACCCAGAGATTTTACTTTGAAGTGATCATTTATATTGACTTATAGGAAAAGGAGACTGTTGGTCAACATTATTCTTTAGGTAGTCCCACATGATGGAATTATGTATTTTCATTAAACTAAGCATCCACAGAGAACATTTTATTTAATAACCTTGATTCACTAGTTTAAAAAATGAATAAATAAATTGAGGCCTCTTAAGGGGGAAGTAACCCCTTTAATTATAAAGAAAGTAAAAAAAAAATAAACTATCATAGGATTCAATTAGTAACCTTTGCTTTTCTACAGAATATAAAAAAGGAATGAGTTGGGCTCAGCAGGACTGTGACTTTGATAAATTTTTTGGATTCACTCAGCTGCTCTACCTCATGCCAAATTTCCTTTATCCTTTCATACCAGGTAATAGAATTGTCCCTTGGGGGCCAAGGAATCAGCTTTCTGGACATGAAAGGAATATTCCCTCTGTTGCTGAAAAAACATACTTTTGCTAAAGTATCTTTTTAAATACAGTATAGAAAGAAAGGGTTTTAAAAAAAAAAGAATTTGTGCCTTGGCAAAAGATGTTAAAAACCAAACCTAAAGGGAACACACTTAAGCCTGAGGAGTCAGAAGGCAATTTAGTGTTGTAATCTGTAATCTTTTTTCGTATATCCCCATAGCTCAAAATGCTATGGATGTCAGTGTAAATAAATGACCTTGGATCAAAAGCAACCATAAAAGCTACCAGCAAGTAAACACAACATTTATAAGCATAGCACAGAAAATGCCTGCCACAGACCCCAAATACTTTTCTTTATCAGCCCCACAAAATAAGGCAAACTTCTAGCCATACATCCAAAAACAAATGAACACGAGCCAAGTGTGGTTTCCTAAATTATTTATATTTCTTCTTTGAAATGTTAACCAGGGAGCCTGATATTAGAGCCTAGAGGAAACTGGTAAAAAAAAGGCAAGTATTGTAGTTGAAATAAAACTTGATTCTATGAATTCTTGTTCATTTTCTTTTCTTTCTCTCTTGGTTGTGGTAGTGGTTTAATCCTTTGGTGTCCTCAAACTTTTCTTGTCAAAGCAGCATCATGCTGGAAGTATGATCCTCCAGTGATGTTCTCCCCACAGGCACACCAACTTGAACTGCTATTCCCACACCAAACTACCTTCCCAAGAACTAAGGAAACCAGGTGACAGACCATAGTGCCTGCTTTTAGTATGATACGATAAAAAGACATACTGAAGAAGAAAAGAACTGCCCATGCCAACCTTCCCCTAACTCCGTGCAGCCTGCTTGGGACAAGGGAAAGAGAATTAAGCCCAGACCTTAGAACCAAGCCCTATTCCTGGGCACACCATAGTGAAACCCAGTGCTGGGGAAAGCCCCATATTCTACTCTCAGGCCAATACCTGCAGACTGAGCCTCTAGAGCTGTATTAAGCCAAACAGCTGACTGTTTTTGTTATCTCTCCTCCAACCTTAGGCACCAGAGTAGGTAACAGGACCCAACTGCTAGAGAACAGGGAATGAAAAAAGCATCGGGGTACCAGGCCTGATGTGATGAGACCAAGCACCCGGTAGAAACTGAAAGCCCTATATGCAGGCAATTGCTCACAGATGAAATCTCTATACTGGCCCCAGAATCAGACAAACATCTGTGTAATAGTGGGACAGACCTGAGTTTCAGCCCACATCATTTCTAGTCTTAGGGTGGGCCGAGAGTATGACCACCTCCCTCCAAAAACTATGCAGGTAACTGCTGCTGGCTGTGAGACACAGAAATGACCCAGCTTAGCATCAGCCTGTTGGCTAAGTGACTGATTTCAGCACAGTACCCCAAACTTAGGCAGCATAGCAAGCTACATAACCCCACTCACAGGGAGCAAGACAGGGGGTAAGATTAAGACTTTGTCCTGGACCTCAGTGCTGACTGGTGAAACCTAACAGCAGGCAGATACTAATAGTTTCCATCCCCAGGCCTGCCTGTGGGTGGAACATTTGGAACAGCTCCAGTGCCAGGGGGAGACATGAACTTCTATTCAAACTAGCATCACTGATCTTGGTCCACCACAATAGGCAGCCCACAGCTATGTGCTATTTGCTCCTATTACAGTGTTCTGCTAGTCATGGCTGGCTTTAGGGTCAGGATATGACACTGCTTGAAGACTTGTGGCTATAGATGTGACATACGAGCCTGAGGCTGGTCCATCCACAGTGACTCTGCCCAGAGTCAGGCAGAATCCTGCAGTACCTGGTCACAGACTGGTATCTGTGCGTGAGGCATGTGGGCCTAACCCAGCCCCAGGCAGAGGCTTTTGGGAACAGACTACTCTTTCTGGGTACTCTCCTGGTTCTTTCTGAAGAATACACTAACGGTGCATTTTAGGAAAACCAGGACTTAGATTGCCTTCAACACTGAAACAATGACATTCACTGAAGTGACTACAGGCAAAGAGAAAATGAGCAGCCTGCTTAGAATTTCTGGGAATTCAAGCCATATTAGGAAGACTGGAATAAATAAATACCTAATCTTTCAATGCTGAGACGATGTCATATTTCAACAAACATCAACAGCCTTCAGGAAACCATGACCTCACCTACTAAGGTGCTAGAGACTGACCAGAGAGTAAGTCATATAGGAAAGCTCTCAGAGTTTTAAAAATAACTATTTTAAGGAAATTCAATGAGCTTGAAGAAAAATATTTCAATATACTAACAGAGAAACAGCAAGGAAATGGAAGCAAATTTTAAAAATCAAACAAATTCTTGAACTGAAAAATACACTCAGAAAAATTAAACACGTGATGAAAGGCATCTATAGCAGGATAGATCAAATAGGAGAAAGAATTCATGAGCTGGAGAACAGACTATTTGAAAATATAGGTAAAAGAAAAAAGAGTGAAGAGGAAAGAAGAAGGGTTATAAGAATTATGGAACAACAAATATTGGGGGTTCAAGAAGAACTTGAGAATGCCAAAGGGGTACAAAGCGTATTCAAATAAAAAACAAAACCTTCCAAATTTAAAGGATATAAATACTCAGATGCAGGAAGTTAAAAAAAGAGACAAATTTAACTCAATCACTTCTCAAAGGTGGAAGAGAAAGAGGACATTTTCAAGACTACAAGAAAAAAGAAACTCATAACATTTCAGAATGTCCCAGTTTCCCTCACAATAGACTTCTTAGCAGAAATCTTACAGGGCAGGAGAAGGTAGCCTGAGATGGTACTTAAGGAGTTAAAAAAAAAAAGAAAGAAAGAAACTGTCGACCAAATATACTGTATCCAGAAAAGCTATCCTTTAGAATGAAGAAGCAATAGACATTCCCAAACAAAAACTTTGATAACATATATATACCAGACCTGTTCAACAGAAATGATAAATGAAGTTCTTCAAACTGACAGAAAGGTGTGTTAATGAGTAAAAAGAAAATATAATGAGGTGTAAAATTTACTGGTAAAAGTAATTGCACTAATAAATTAAAAATACTCTAATATTGTAAGGCATGGTGCATAAACCATTTATATATTTAATATGCAGGCTAGAAAATCAATTAAACAAAATAACTACAGATAGATGAAGTGACACATACCTGTAATCCTACGGACTAATGAGGCTGAGGCAAAACCATCACAAGTTCAAGGCCAACCCCAGCAATTTAACAAGACCCTCAGCAACTTAGTGAGACCCTGTCTCACAACAGAAAATAAAAAGGACTGGGGATATAGCTCGGTGGTAAAGTGCATTCAATCTTCAAGACCCACAAGATAATACTACATTAACATTTTTTAGAGGTCATGTAGAAAGATGTAAATCGGGACATCAAACATTAAAAATGTAGATGGAAATGGAGTATTAGCAGAGTTTCCTTATTAGCATATTTTCTCTTATTCATTTGTTTGTTACTGTTCTTAACATGATCATGCAAGTTGCTACCATTTAAAAAATATCTTGTTATAATAAAAAGATAGCTTTTGTAAACTTGATAGTAAACACGATGTAAAAATCCATAATAGACAAGTCAAAAATAACAAGCAAGAAATCAAAACACACATTAAGTCAAAAGCAGTCAGAAAGAGTCAAAGAAGGTCATTGTACGACAATAAAGCATTCTAACTAGTAACAGCAATTAACAATTCTAAATATATGCACTCAACATCAGAGAACCCAAATATATACAGGAAGTATTAATAGACCTAAGGGAAGTGATAGACTACAATACAATAATAATTGGGTACTTTTTACACCCCACTTTCAGCAATAGATAGATAACCCAGACAAAAGATCAACAAAGAAAAGCATCCTAGATCAAATGGACATAATAGACTAATCAAGAAAAAGAGAAGAGTTAAATAAATAAAATCAGAGACAAAAAGGGAAACCTTCCAACTAATACTACAAAAATACAAAAGAAAATGAGAGATTATTATACACTATATGCCAACAAGTATAATGGTCTAGAGAAAATGGAAAAATTCCTAGATACATACACCTAAGCCTTAATCATGAAGAAATAGAAAATCTAAAGAAATTAGTAGCAAGTAATGAGATAAAAGCAGTAATAAAAAAAAAAAAACTTCTGCTATGAGAGTTGCAGTTGTAGCTCAGTGAAAGAGTTCTTGCCTAGCATGTGTGAGACACTGGATTCAATCCTCAGCACTACACAAAAATAAATAAATAAAATATTTTTTTAAAGTCTGCTATCATAGAAAAGCTCAGGAGCAGATGAGTTATTTGCTGAATTCTACCAAGTATTTAAAAAATAGCTAATAAAAATCCTCTGTAAGTTATTAAAAAAATAGAAGAACAAGGAATTCTTCCAAACACATTCTACTAGGACAACATTACCCTGATACCAAAACTAGACAAGGACTCAACAAACCAAGAAAACTATATAGATCAATATCCTAGAGAGGCATACAATCAAAATCCTCAACAAATTTGATTAACATAATGAAGGACAAAAACTTTATTTAATCATTTCAATTGATACAGAAAAAGCATTTGAAAATTCAACATATCTTCAAAACTTTAAAATGAAACACTGAACAAATTAGGCATAAAAGAAATATACTTAACACAATAAAAGTCATTTATAATAAAGCTAACACCATATTATTATACACTGGGTGAAAGCTGAAAGTTTTGTCTCTCTGATCTGAACAAGACAAAGATGCCCACTTACATCATTTTTAGTTAACGTTTTGGAAGTTCTAGCCAAAGAAATTCAGCAAGAGAAAGAAAGGACATCCAAATTGGAAAGGAAGTCAAAATGTCACTGTTTGCAGATGACAAGATCTATTATATATAAAATATCAAAAACTCCACCAAAATACTATTAGAACTAATAAAGGAATTCAGTGGTGTTGCAGAATACAAAATCAGCATACAAAATTAAGTAACACTGCTATATGCCAATAGCAAATTATCTGAAATAGAAAACAATTCCATTTACAAAAGCTACAAAAAATAAAACACCAAGGAATAAATTTATTTTGGGGATTTTCTCCTTTTTTAAAATTTTTATTGGTGCATTATAATTATATATAATGGTGGAATTCATTGTTACATATTTGTATGTACACACAAAATAACAATATAATTGAGTCAATTTCACTCCACAGTTCCTTTAACTGTGCAATGTGTACAAAATCATACCACGTCTTTTTGTTGTTGTTCTTCTTTTTAGATATACGTGACAGTGGCGTGTATTTTGACATATTACATATACATGGAGTATAACTTCCCATTCTTGTAGTTGTACATGATGTGGAGTTTCACTGGTCTTACATTCATATATGAACACAGGAATGTTATGTTCCATTCATTCTACTGTCTTTCCTATTCCTTTCTCCCCTCCTTCCCTTCATTCCCCTTTGTCTAATCCAATAAACTTTTATTCTTCCTCTCCCTACCCTCCCTTGTTGTGGGTTAGCAACCACATATCAGAGAGAACATTTGGCCTTTGGTTTTTGGGGACTGGCTTATTTCACTTAGGATGATATTCCTCAGTTCCATTTATTTACCAGCAAATGCCATAATTTTATTCTTCTTTGTGACTAATATTCCAAGGAATACATTTAACACACAAGATGAAATTACAAAACATTCAATGGAAAAACTGAAGAAGTCACAAAAATGTGGAAAGACACTGTATGTTAATGCATTGGAAGAACAAATATTGTTAAAATGTCCATACTAACCAAAGAGATTCACAGAAACAGTACAGTGCCTACCAAAATACCAATAATATTCTTCTCATAACTAGGAAAGACAATTCTAAATATACACTACCACAAAAAATTCCCAAATAATTAAAGTGATCTTGAGCAACAATAACAGGAAGCATTATACTACCTGACCTCAAAACATACTGTGAGTCTATCCTAATAAAAACTGCATAGTGATATGAAAAAATAACACATAGACCAATGGTGAACCCAGACATCTATAGCCAGTTGACTTCCAACAAAAGTACTAAGAACATACATTGACAAAAGAGAGCCATCTTTTCAATAAAAACTGCTTGGAAAATTGGATGTCCCCATTTCTCATCGGTTAATTTACAAAAATCAACTCAAAATGTATTAAAGGCTTAAATGTAAGACCTCAAACCATAAAATTACTAGAAGGGGATGCTTCTGGGCATTGCAGTGGATGAGAACTTTTTGAGAACACTTGGTCCAAAAGCATAGAAAACAAATGTAAAAATAGACAAACTGGATTACATCAAACCAAAAAGCTCCTGCACTCCAAGGGTAACATTCAACAGAGACTAGAGAGGTCAGAGTACAGAGACAAACTTGGGAGAAATTACTTGCAAACTGTACATTGACAATATATATATATATATATATATATATATATATATATATATATATATATATATATATATTATTGATTGTTCAAAACATTACAGAGCTCATGATATATCATCTTTCATACATTTGACTCAATTGGGTTTTGAACTCCCATTTCTACCCCAAATACAGATTGCAGAATCACATCTGTTACATACTCACATTTTTACATAATGGCATATTAGTGAATGTTGTGTTCTGCTACCTTTCCTATCCCCTACTATCCCCCCTCCCCTCCCCTCCCATCTTCCCTCTCTACCTCCTCTGCTGTTGTTCAATTCTCTCCCTTTTTCCCCCTCCCCCTTGCCCCTCATAACCTCTTATAATTTTGTGTATCATACCATTTCGATATGCTTTCCCTTCTCTCTCCCTTTCTCTCCCCCCATGCATCTTTGTTTACTGTTAGTCTTTTCCTCATGCTCTTCCTTCCTGTTCTGTTCTTAGTTGCTCTCTTTATATCAAAGAAGACATTTGGCATTTGTTTTTTAGGGCTTGGCTAGCTTCACTTAGCATAATCTGCTCTAATGCCATCCATTTCCCTGCAAATTCTATGATTTTGTCATTTCTTAGTGCTGCATAATACTCCATTGTATATAGATGCCACATTTTTTTTATCCATTCATCTATTGAAGGGCATCTAGGTTGGTTCCACAGTCTAGCTATTGTGAATTGTGCTGCTATAATCATTGATGTGGCCGTATCTCTATAGTGCGCTCTTTTAAGGTCTTCAGGGAATAGTCCGAGAAGGGTGATAGCTGGGTCAAGTGGTGGATCCATTCCCAGCTTTCCCAGGAATCTCCATACTGCTTTCCAAATTGGCCTCACCATTTTGCAGTCCCACCAGCAGTGTACAAGTGTACCCTTTTCCCCACATCCTCACCAACACTTATTGTTGTTTGACTTCATAATGGCTGCCAATCTTACTGGAGTGAGATGGTATCTTAGGGTGGTTTTGATTTGCATTTCTCTGATTGCTAGAGATGGTGAGCATTTTTTCATGTACTTGTTGATTGATTGTATGTCCTCCTCTGAGAAATGTCTGTTCAGGTCCTTGGCCCATTTGTTGATTGGATTATTTGTTATCTTATTGTTTAATTTTTTGAGTTCTTTGTACATTCTGGATATTAGGGCTCTATCTGAGGTGTGAGGGGCAAAAATTTGTTCCCAGGATGTAGGCTCTCTATTCACCTCTTTTATTGTTTCTCTTGCTGAGAAAAAACTTTTTAGTTTAAGTAAGTCCCATTTGTTGATTCTTGTTATTAACTCCTGTGCTATGGGTGTCCTATTAAGGAATTTGGAGCCCGACCCCACAATATGTAGATCGTAGCCAACTTTTTCTTCTATCAGACGCAATGTCTCTGATTTAATATCTAGCTCCTTGATCCATTTTGAGTTAACTTTTGTGGCTGGCGAGAGAAAGGGATTCAATTTCATTTTGTTGCATATGGATTTCCAGTTTTCCCAGCACCATTTGTTGAAGATGCTATCCTTCCTCCATTGCATGTTTTTAGCCCCTTTATCAAATATAAGATAGTTGTAACTTTGTGGATTAGTCTCTGTGTCCTCTATTCTGTACCATTGGTCCACCTACCTGCTTTGGTACCAATACCATGCTGTTTTTGTTACTATTGCTCTGTAGTACAGTTTGAACTCTGGTATCGCTATACCTCCAGATTCACACTTCCTGCTTAGAATTGCTTTTGCTATTCTGGGTCTTTTGTTTTTCCATATGAATTTCATGATTGCTTTATCTATTTCTACAAGAAACGCCGTTGGGATTTTGATTGGCATCGCATTAAACCTGTAGAGAACTTTGGGTAATATCGCCATTTTGATGATGTTAGTTCTGCCTATCCATGAACAGGGTACATTTTTCCATCTTCTGAGATCTTCTTCTATCTCTCTCTTTAGGGTTCTGTAGTTTTCATTGTATAAATCTTTCACCTCTTTTGTTAGGTTGATTCCCAAGTATCTTATTTTCTTTGAGGATATTGTGAATGGAGTGGTTTTCCTTATTTCCATTTCAGAGGTTTTGTTGCTGATATACAGGAATGCCTTTGATTTATGCGTGTTGATTTTATAACCTGCCACTTTGCTGAATTCATTTATTAACTCTAGCAGCTTCTTTGTAGACCCTTTTGGGTCTGTTAAGTATATTATCATGTCATCCGCAAATAGCGATAATTTAATTTCTTCTTTTCCTATTTTTATGCCTTTAATTTATTTTGTCTGTCTAATTGCTCTGGCTAGTACTTCGAGAACTAAATTGAATAGAAGTGGTGATAGAGGGCACCCCTGTCTTGTTCCAGATTTTAGAGGGAATGCCTTCAGTTTTTCTCCATTTAGGATGATGCTAGCCTGAGGTTTAGCATATATAGCTTTTACAATGTTGAGGTAAGTTCCTGTTATCCCTAGTTTTTCTAGTGTTTTGAACATAAAGGGATGCTGAACTTTGTCAAATGCTTTTTCTGCATCTATCGAGATGATCATATGGTTCTTGTCTTTAAGTCTATTGATGTGGTGAATAACATTTATTGATTTCCGTATATTGAACCAGCCTTGCATCCCAGGGATGAATCCTACTTGATCATGGTGCACAAGTTTTCTGATATGTTTTTGTTTTCGATTCGCCAGAATTTTATTGAGAATTTTTGCATCCAAGTTCATTAGAGATATTGGTCTGTAGTTTTCTTTCTTTGAAGTATCTTTGTCTGGTTTTGGGATCAGAGTGATGTTGGCCTCATAGAATGAATTTGGAAGAGCTCCTTCTTTTTCTATTTCTTGAAATAGCTTGAAAGGTATTGGTATTAATTCCTCTTTGAAGGTTTTGTAGAACTCTGCTGTATACCCATCCGGGCCAGGGCTTTTCTTGGTTGGTAGTCTTTTGATGGCTTCTTCTATTTCTTCCTTTGTTATTGGTCTGTTTAAATTGTGTGTGTCTTCCTGTCTCAATCTGGGCAAATCATATGCCTTAAGAAATTTATTGATATCTCCACTATCTTCTATTTTATTGGAATATAGGGTTTCAAAATACTTTTTAATTATCTTCTGTATTTCTGTAGCATCTGTTGTGATATTGCCTTTTTCATCCCGTATGTTAGTAATTTGAGTTCTCTCTCTTCTTCTTTTCATTAGCATAGCTAAGGGCTTGTCTATCTTATTTATTTTTTCAAAGAACCAACTTTTAGTTTTATCAATTTTTTCAATGGTTTTTTTGTTTCAATTTCGTTGATTTCTGCTCTAATTTTAATTATTTCTTGTCTTCTACTACATTTGCTGTTGTTTTGCTCTTCCTTTTCTAGATTTTTGAGGCGTAGTGTGAATTCATTTATTTGTTGGTTTCTTCTTTTTTTGAGGAATGACCTCCAGGCGATGAATTTCCCTCTTAAACTGCTTTCATTGTGTCCCATAGATTCCGGTATGTTGTGTCTGTATTATCATTTGACTCTAAGAATTTTTTCATCTCCTCCTTTATATCTTCTGTAACCCATTGATCATTCAATAACATATTGTTCATTTTCCATGTGGTGTAGGGTTTTTCCTTCCTTCTTTTATCATTGATTTCCAATTTCATTCCATTATGGTCAGATATGGTGCATGGTATTATCTCCACCCCTTTATATTTACTATGAGTTGCCTTATGGCATAATATATGGTCTATCTTTGAGTAGGATCCATGTGCTGCTGAGAAGAACGTGTATGCACTTGATGATGGTTGATATATTATATATATGTTGGTTAAGTCTAGGTTGTTGATTGTGCTGTTGAGTTCTATAGTTTCTTTATTCAGTTTTTGTCTAGAGGATCTGTCTAATGGCAAGAGCGGTGTGTTGAAGTCACCCATAATTATTGTGTTGTGGTCTATTTGACTCTTGAACTTGAGGAGGGTTTGTTTTATGAACGTTGCAGCTCCATTTTGTTTGGTGCATACAAATTGATAATTGTTATGTCTTGTTGGTGGATGGTTCCTTTTAACAGTATATAGTGCCCTTCTTTATCCTTCTTGATTAACTTAGGTTTGAAGTTGATTTTATTCGATATGAGTATGGCTACTCCTACTTGCTTCTGAGGGCCATGTGAGTGGTATGATTTTTCCCAACCTTTTACCTTCAGCCTGTGTATGTCTTTTCCTATCATATGAGTCTCCTGAAGGCAGCATATTGTTGGATTTGTTTTTTTTATCCAGGTTACTAGCCTATGTCTCTTGATTGGTGAGTTTAGGCCATTAACATTTAAGGTTACAATTGAGATATGATTTGTACTTCCAGTCATGCCTCTTTATTTATTTATTTTAGTTTGGCTAGTTTTACTTTTTGGTTATTTTCCTCCCCCTTTACTGAGATACCTCCTGCTATTGGTTTTGGGCATTATTTTTCAATTCCTCTTCTTGTAGTATTTTGCTCAAAATACTTTGCAGTGCTGGTTTTCTTGCTGCGAATTCTTTTAGCTTTTGTTTATCGTGAAAGATTTTAATTTCATTGTCAAATCTGAAGTTCAGTTTTGCTGGATACAGTATTCTTGGTTGGAATCCATTATTTTTCAGCGTTTGAAATACATTGTTCCAGGATCTTCTCACTTTCAAGGTCTGTGATGAGAAATCAGTCATCAACCTAATTGGTTTACCCCTGAATGTAATCTTCCTCTTTTCTCTCGTAGCTTTTAATATTCTCTCCTTGTTCTGTATGTTGGCTATCTTCATTATTATGTGTCTTGGAGTTGGTCTATTATGGTTTTGAATGTTTGGGGTCCTGTAGGCTTCCAGGATTTGGCAATCCATTCTATCTTTCATCTCTGGGAAGTTTTCTACAATTATTTCATTTAATTTGCTGTCATTTCCTTTGGTTTGAATCTCTGTGCCTTCTTCTATCCCGATGACTCTCAAATTTGGTTTTTTTATGACATCCCATATCTCTTGAATAGATTGCTCGTGGGATTTAAGCATCTTTTCTGTGTTGACTATACTCTTTTCAAGTTGAAAAACCTTGTCTTCATTATCTGATGTTCTGACTTCTACTTGATCAAGTCTATTTGTAATATTCTCATTTGAGTTTTTAATTTGGTTTATAGTTTCCTGCAATTCTAGGATTATTGTTTGATTTTTTTTTTAAGATCTCTATCTCCAGGTAGAGCTCGTTCTTTGCCATTTGAATTTGTTTGTTTAATTCATTTTCAAAATATACTTTTATTTCTTGGACTTGCTGTCTCACGTCTTCTCTAATATTCCTTTCCATTTGAGTTAGGTATGCCTTGAGTTCTTTCCCTATCCCTGCTTCTGATGTTTCTATGTCCTCCTGTAGAATTACGTTGTCTTGCATTGTTTGTACTCCTTTTTTCCCTTGTTTTCTCATGTTGTCCACGTTACTTTCCAGCTCTTTTTGATTGTCGTGTTTCTGCTCTCTTCTATAGTTTTGTTTTGGTTCTGTATTACTCTGATGTCTCTCCTTTGTGTTGTTAAACTATGCCTGCTAACATGGATTCCGCTGGGAAGGAATTCCGAGCTCCAGTGACGACACTACTCTGCTATGGCGGGCCCCAGGCTCCTTGCCGGGGTGTCCTAATGGGGGAATGTGACTGGACTATCTCTGTTTGGTCTCCAGCCGCCCAGTATCTCAGGCCGAGGGCGGGTGATTGGTCGCCTGCGGGCGGGCGTTCTCCTACCACCCAGTTATGCGGGCAGTGGGTGAACTGTCACCGGCGGGCCTGCCGTTTCCAGCCGCCCAGTCTCGAGGGCCTTGCCTCTAGTCTCCTGGTTTCTCCTGCTAGTCTTGGTTTCTCCTGCTAGACCAGATTTCCCCTGAGTGATGGTTCTCGGCAGTTCAAACTGTACTCTGTGTGGAGGGTGACTATTGGGAACCCGGCACTCTATTGTTTTGTTTCCATTGTGGCGGATGGGACTATACCGCTTCCTTCCCCGTCTGAAATCCCGTACTCAGCCCTGGGGTCAGTGTGGGCTTGGCTGGCGGGATTCCACCTAATCGCAGTCACTAATCTCCCTGCTTGCTAATTAATCGCTTCTCTGCGGCGCCCATTGACAATATATTGATAACGAGAATATCTAAGAAACTCCCACTAGGGGAAAAAATCAGGTATTGTATGTATTTCTCAAAATAATACATACAAATGGCTAACAGGTTTATGAAAAAATGCTCAGTGTCACTGATGATTGGGAAAATGCAAGTAAAAACCATGTGAGATATCACTTCACCTCAATAAGAATGGCTATTATTAAAAAAAAAAAAAGATAACAGTTGGTGAGACTATGGAGAAAAGGGAATATTTGCATGTTTCAGTGGGAATGTAAATTAATACATCCATTAAAGAAAATTGTAGATTTATCAAAAAATTAAAAATAGAACTACTGTATGATCCAACAATCCCACTATTGATTATATACTCAAGGGAAATGGAATTAGTATATTGAAGAGACCTCTGCACTCCCATGCTCATTACAGCCTGATTCATAATAGTGAAGAAATGGAAATAACCTAGCTGCCCATCAGCTGATGAATGAATAAGGAACTTGTGGTCCAAATACATAGCTGAATATTATTTAGATGTAAGAAGAGTGAAATTCTGTCATTTGCAGCAACATGATGGAACTGGAGTTCATAATGATGCAAAGTGAAATAAGGCAGGCATAGAAAGACAAGTACTATATGATCTCACTCATCTGTGGAATCTACAGCGTTGATGTCATAGAAATTGAGAGTAGATTGGTGGCAAGCAGAGGCTGGATGGGAGCGGAATGGAGAAAGTTATTCTTTGGGCAGTAAATTACAGTTAGGAACAAGAAGTTGACGTGTGCTATTGCACAGTAGCGTAGCTATATATAACCATAATATACTGAACATATCAAAAATCTAGACAAAAGGATTTTGAAAGTTTTCATCACGAAAATGATAAGTTTGTGAGAAAATGCATGTGTTTTACTTGAAGTTATATGATGAGCACTGGAATTAAAATATTACAATGGTACTCATTAATATACAGAAATGTTATGTTTTTATGTATCAGTTAAACAAATTCTTAAAATGTGAAAATGGAATGTCATCCTCATTTCACCTTCTCCTTTTGTTAGAATGGCTCTTCAGTGATGGTTTCTCATTCCCTTTGGGTGGGCAACATCCTCCAAGAAGGAATTACCTGAGTGACTCAAAGCAACAATCTCTTTCAGTTATCAGGGACTCCTGATGAGTGAAGGCAGGATAAAGAGGAGAAGAAAAATGGGTCTAGAAACATTTGATTCATCTGCATTCATACCAGTAATTTCTGTGAAAGAGAAATCTATGTTCATTATTCTAGAATACTTTCATTCATTGGGTTCTGTAACCCAGACTCTTCCCCAGGCTTTCCACCAAAATTTAGCTAGTTGACCTTCTGTTGTGCCTCTTGGTTCTATTTACTTCATTTGCATAAAATCATATAATTAATGGGAGAAAATAACCTACAAGCAGAACAAGAGGGAATGATACCTGTACATTGAAAACTTACCCAGTGTTCATTGATAACGGGTCCTTCTGTCCTTCCAGACACCTTGGAAAGTGCTCATCTCAACATCTTTTAGCGTGGACCTTTGTTTAATCATGGTAAATGGGTTATGAGTGGGGGTAATCTGAATTGTTTTGGAACCGCAAAAATTGTCTCTTTTCCACTGCCCTGTCAATCATGGAGACACAAGATCAAAGCAGCCCACAAAGGGAAGACAGAAGCCTGGAAGTCTGCCATACTGACAGCAAATTTTACATGAGAAATGAACCTTTATTATGTCATATTACTAAGATAGTAGAGAATTATTCATTCTTGCAGCATAACCTAGCCTAGCATCACCATTACACTGAACCTTCTAACTTAATTAATTAAACTCACATTTTTTTGACTCACTAATTTTTAGGGTCACAGAAAATAAACCCTCTGCATAAGGCCTGTTTCTCTATCTGGTTTATGTTCCCAATATTTTTCTGAATGGCACACACTTTCTAGAATAAGTGACACATTTTATTGCTGCTAAATAAAAATAAACCAGGAAATTAATAATTATAATGTTTCTTCTACAAAACCTGTTACCAATTAAATATTGAATAATTATTTCACAATCTCCTCTACTTATTCCTTCTGTGCATCTAATCAAAATCACCTGTGCATAACTTATAAACTCATCAAAGATACATAAGAAAATGTTTTGTCAACAATAAAGTTTCGGTGCCATGGTAAGGGATTCATTATATTATTGATGATTGCTCTTAATTCTTGTAGGACCCTGCAGATATGAGCAGCAAACTATAGGCAAGATTTATATTCAGTAAGTCAGAATTTCCTTTTAGCTACTACCTAGCTATTGTCCTGGCTTCCTTCCAACTTCTTGTCTTCCCACTTCTGTTTGATTAGGTCCCAGAAAAGACAAGCACAGTGTTCGACAAAGGCTCAGGGGGTGGGAACCTGCTCCTAGATGACAAGATCACAACTGACATTTGTAGAACTTCTGACAAGTTTAAAGTACATATCATACATTGTCTTTAGAGTAAACATAGCAGTTAAGTTGAGATGGCCGTTAGTCTTTTGATGCTATTATTGCTATTATTTACTATCTCTAATAGAGACAGAAACATATACAGAAAAGTAAAACTAAGTTACATGACTTGGCTGGTGTCCCATACTTAGTAAGTGGCAAAGTGTGGACTTGAACCTGGATCATTTAACTCTAATTCTTTTTTGTTTTGTTTTGTTTTCTATGGACCAGCCAGAATGCCCACTGAAGGCTTGGCATTAGAAGAAATGTTCTCATCACAAGTAACTGATAATTGTGAGTCTGTGACATTCTTCAAGTTTTTGCAGAGTTAAAGCTTGATGATTATGCTCCCCAAGGCTTGTGCATGCTAAGCACATGCTCTACCACTGAGCTGCTGTGTTCCCTGATGCCTGAGTATCAACTTGAGCTGTCGTCCAACCCACAATACAGTTTTATACTATTTATCTTCAGGTTTCATTTTTTCTTCTTAGTTTTTATTCATCCTGATGGGCAAAATCTGGTGTTAATCTTTTTCTCTTAGTGTTCTTTGTTGAGAAGTGTTTTCACTGTGGGACATCTTCTCTCACTACTTTATAGGCAGCTTCCTTTTTCTCAGTACTGAACACTGTGCTAAGGGATGTAGAGTTTATTTTATCTTCTTTGAGTATTTGAAGTTCTGCTAAAAAAAAAAAAAAGACCAACTACCCAGGGGCATCACCTTTTCTGGTAGAGTCCTATGCTGCTAGCTCAGATGAATGAGGGCCATTTAAAACCACCTTTACCAGGTTTCTCATGAAAAGACTCTTATAATATTACAGGTTTTAAATTTTTATTTTAAAACTTTCTTTTTAAATCATTAAAGTTTCATTTTATCTATAAAATGTCTTTGTTGAAAAATAAAAAGAAAGAATAGTTTATAATACAAAATGAGATTTTTTTCCCCTCACTTCATTCTATCCCCAATCCTGCTCATCAGAGACAATCATTTTAACTCTTATTTTTAGTTATTCTAGGCATTACCTTCATAACTCTAAATATCATGCTTATTCTTGTGGAGGTTTTTTTTGTTTTTTCTGGCTGCTGCTATTACCTATGTATTTAAGGATGAGAATTTATTTCCCTTTCAAAATTTCCATCTCTTTGTCCCTTTTATCTTCTTTACATGACTTATGATTTTTTACATTTAAAAATCATCCACTATATTGCATCCACTTTCACCATTCTCTTTTGAATCTGTGCTCTGTAAGATGAATATTTTAGAGTTTGTTTTTTTTTTCCCACTCATCTCTCTTTCCATTACTCAACTTCCAGCAGCTGTAACTCTACCTTTTTAATTGAAAACTTTCTATTAAAACTTTACAATTTGTTTTGTAGCCATAATTCTGTGCATTTTATAGGTTAATTCTTCCTATCTGAAAACCAATAACAAGATTTTATACTATTGTGAGTATATAAATATATTTCCATTTTCTTCTCTGTGGATCTAATCCCACTCTCCCAAGCCACCCGAAGGAAAGTGCAGCCTCGGGGGCAAATGGAGCATCTCTTCTTAAGCTTCGGAAGTTTCTCAAAAATCATACACATTTTAATTGACCACATTTGTGGGTCATGACTCTGGTACATAGTTTTCCCTCACCCCTAGGACATTTTATTATTTTTTCTTTCTTCAAATTGTTCTGTTTTTCTGTAGCTGGATGTGACATGCCCAAGTGTAGATATCTTAGTATTTATGTTCCTTGGTGTTCTTGGAAACCTCCTGGATCTGTGGTTTTGTGTTTGTCATTAATTTTGGAAAATTCTCAGCCATTTTCATTTCAAATATTTCTTCTCTTTCTTTCTCTCTCTTTTCCCCTTCTGGAATACCCATTATATATATATATATATATATATATATATATATATATATATATATATATATATATATATATACCATAGTTCTTGGATTTTCTATTCCATCTTTTTAATTTTTTAAATTTTTTGCCCTTAATCTTAGATGTTACTATTGATGTGTCTTCAAGTTCTTTGATTCTTTCTTCAATGGTATCTGTCTTCTGGTGATCTTATTGAAGACATTCTTCATTTCTGTTCTAATGGATTTGCTTTTTATTTCTAGCATTCTTTTTTAATATTTTTAGTTGTAAATGAACACAATACCTTTTATTTTATTTATTTATTTTTATGTGGTGCTGAAGTTCGAACCCAGTTCCTCACATGTGCTAGGCAAGTGCTGTAACACTGAGCCACAATCCCAGCCCCTCTAGCATTCTTTTTGATAATTTCTTTGTTCCAACCTCTTTACTTACATTCTTGCTTGTTGAATACTCTTTTCTGTTATAGCCCTTAGCATATGAATTATAATTATTTAAAACTCCCATTCTAACAACTTCAAAATCTCTGCCTTTTATGCTCTTTTTGAGATTCGTTCTGATTACTCTGTATTTTGATACCGTTTTTTCCCCTGCTTGGCATGTTTTGCAGTTTTTGTTGAAAGCCAGATATGATAAGTTGGGTAAAAGGAACTGGGGTAGATAATCCTTTATGTGAGGCTTTATGTTTATTTGGCTAGAAATTAGGCTGTGTTTACTGTGGCTGAGTATCAGAAGCTAAAATGTTTTGTGTTCTAGTCTTTTATCTCTCCTGCTGTTTAGTGATTGATTTTATTAGAGACTTTCAAAATAGAGTCTTGGCCTGCAGTTATTTCAGCTTTAGTACCATATTAGTATACTATATTAGCACAATGTAATTTTCATATGGTGATAGGGTGTGGGAAATAGCAAACTGTTCTTTTAGCCCAGTGATTACATTCATTCTTAGTGAGCCTCAACTAGGTATTTCCTTTTCCCTACGTGAAAGGGTACAAGGGATAGACTTGGGCTTTTTTTTTCCCCGAGTTCAGATGGATTTCAGAAAAAGTCCAGTTGGTTCTTGTAAAATAGTTTCCCTTGTGGGCAGGCCTTGTTAAGGAGAATAGGGAGATCTCTTGGCTATTTCAAAATGGTAGTTTTGCCTGTGGCCTTTCCAGAAGCCTAATATTTCTCTCAGATCTTTACAATGAGAACCTGGTAGAATTTCTGAAGGTAAAACTCAAGAAAGTATGGAACCCTCTTGAGACTAGTCATCCTTAAGAGTTTATAACTCTCAAGCTAGTTGACACTGAGATGCCTACAATTTGTCTATTGCAGTTTGAAGTGTTTCTACCAATACTGGCTGCAGAGTGGTCTTTCATTCCAGGGATTCTGATCTGATAAGCCATGATTGTCTGTATCCGTCTCTCTCAATTTGGGGCAGCAGTTTGGCCTAGAACCTCAGTTCTCTCATGAATCTAAGAAGACCTGTTGATGTTCTATTTGTTCCGTCTTTCTCTTGTCATGAGGATGGGAGTTAAGACTTCTGAGCTCTTATGTCTCCGACCAGGAAATGAAACCTCCTTCCCTTCTTCCTTACAAAAGAGCATCCTTCACATGTCTTCAAAATCAGTTACCATCTCAGTCATATTATCTGCTTATATGTGACTCCCTTGCTCCAGAAGGCCTCACTCCTGAAGCTTGTCAACACCTGTCCCAGCCTGGACCCCCTGCTGTCTCTCAAGGTCCCCCACACACTTGCCTTGAGGAACTTCCCTTTGCCGCACATGCATTACCAAGTCCATGTCCTCCTATTTATTTAGTTTCTTTTTTATCTGCTTGAATATTTCTTGAAGTACTTTGCTCAGAGAGTATAAATGGAAAAATTTTCAGATTTCTCATGTGTATAAAAATGTCATTTTAGCCTTCCTTTCCCTAATATGATAATTTGAATGGGTATTAGAAGTTTAAAATAATTTTCAGTGTAGTAGATAAGTTCTGGTGACAATATAATTATAATGTCTTTAGAGAGGTCACTTTTTAAATACCAGAAATTCTTAAAATCTTTTTTACTAGGGATATTTCAAAATTTCACAAATGCGTGTGTTTAAGTGTGGGATTCTTCTCATTCATTTGCTCAGTATCCAGGGGCTGTTCCAATTTCATCTCTCTCCAACTCTGATAAATGTTCTACTCTTTCTTTGATAATTTATTTTAAAAAAAAAAAACTTGACTCTTCATGACTAAGAATGAAGGGATAAGTTTGAGCTAATAGTCAATGTACACTTTCTTTCTTTCTTTCTTTCAATGTACATTTTCTTCTCTTGATGTACAAGAAACATTGTTCTCTCTGTATGCTTTCCACCTTTCCACCTACAGGAGAGTTCTGCATGAGGGCAGGGCTTCTTAACTGTCAGCTTTGTTTTCAGGTTATGTGGACAGCAGCCATCAAGGAGACTCTCAAGCGCCCAATGAGTGCTTTAATCTGGGAGTACCAGCTCCTATCTGGAAATTTTTCTGTTGTTACTTAGATTTCATTAAGGCAGACCTCTATTTTTGTTTTCTACCAAGTATTGTGGCCTGTGAATAGGCACCAGAAAACAGAAGTGTAATTGGTGAGGAGCCAGAGGTAGTGGCCAGCCAAGGTTTTCTCAATCCCCTTATGTTCTGCCCCATTCTCATGTTCAGCCTCCAATACCTGAGGTTCAGCCATGAAGCTCAACTTTCTGCTTCATGATATCCAGAATTTACTTCCTCTGGGCTGAAGACCTGCCCCATTCTTTGCATTATTACTATTCTATTCATTTTGTATGTTTATTATATTATTTCAGCAGTCTTTGGTGGAAAGGAAAGATAAGTGTGGATGATTAGTCTGTCTTCATGATCCTGGAACCTTGGTTATTTAAAATTCATCTTAGTTATCTAAATGATATATGAAAAGCCCTTATTGTTAAAACAAAATCTAAGCAACACACAATTATATAGAATAAAATGTTAAAATCTGCCCTTTTTCATTCACCCACTTTCCTTCCACCTCCTCCTCATCAGTTGGCCTTTGTCATATGTAAACCCCCCTTACCACCCACTTACCTCCTCCTCTCTGGCCACTGTCATAGCTTGGTATATATCTTAGTAGGCTTTTTCTAAATGCATTTTAAATCAAGTATAATTATAAAGGTTTTTTCCTTTTATAATAAGTGAGTTTATGCTCCATGTATTATTTATGTCGCTTGCTTTTTGGAATGACTATTAAGTAATCTGCTTTTAATCTCCAGTCATAATGAAATAAATTTCTTTCTCAAAATTAATTGAAATAAATCCAGATTCAATTCTTTCCCTCAAGATAACTATTTTGGATATTATGTGTCTGATAACACTTGGTAATTATCTGCTAATCATTTTGTAATTTAGAATCTACTTATTCTTAATTAAATTATTCCTCTTAAGCATTTTTCCTTTTATAATGAAGTGCATGAAATAATATCACTTCTAGGATATTTTGTAACTTATAAAAGCATTTCAGCTTTTATTATCCTTATTTTATAAAAGATGAAATTGAAGCTCAGAAACTGATTTTTTTTTCCCAAGGTACACGTGGGTAAGAAGTAAAGCACATGAGTTTCTTGACTCATAGCACAGTACTCTCTGATCAGATCATGCTTCTTTGGTACCTGAATGTCCTACCTCCCCCAGGAGAAAAACATAACTACTAATAAGTGTGAAGGATATTTTAAACTGGAATAAAACAAACTTCATTCTTCTTACTTCATTAAGTAAGAATTTATAAGAGAGCTATATTCAGTAGCTCTAGTCACATGCACATGTGAAAAATCTTTTTACATAATAAACAAAGGTAATCTTCAGGGTATGTGTAAATCTTTTCTGTAAATCTACAGTCTGCTTTCATGGGATATGAAACACACTCAGTAAGAATTTCTTAAATGACTTGAAATCTACTGTTACTACACCAAATTCATTTAATTTGACCCCTCAGGATAACTAACTACAGGACTGTGGCAAATAGTAATACTGTAAATAACCATATAGAGAGGAGATTCTAAGTAGTTCTCATGACAGTTATAAGACAGGACAGTGTGATGACATCATTATTTAAAGTAAGCTAGGAAAAGAAGATCACATTTTTGTGTGTGTTTGTTTTTTACATCTCTGAATTTGTGGACAGAAATCCCCAGAGTTTTAAGAACTTGTGCAAGGAATAAGCACACTACCCAATGAAAACATTCAGCTGTGCTTTGGGGTAATGGTTTATAGCATATGCTCTTGCTAGCCACAACCTCTCGTCTTTTGTTTACTTTAAAGCAGATGTGAGGTTCAGAGTTTTCAATGAGCTAAAGTGGCTAGAATTTAATGTTTTGCTTTTACTGTTTTTTATTTAAAATAACCTTCCATAAAATGGTAAATTAAAGCTTTCCATTTATGACGTTAGCATCCAGAAAGTACATGTGCATGGGAATAATTGTGACAGTTGGACATGAATGGCTAAAATTTGGGTACACTGAGTTTCAGAATAAGATTAGAGCTGCCATATAATTTCAACAACATATCAACCAAGGCCAAATTTGTGTAGCTGGAGAGTCGGAAGCAGTGGGTTTGGTATGACTTCTAACTAGGCTGTGGGTAGAGGACCAAACTGCAGGCTTGGGTGAAGGTAGAGCCTTGTGAAAGCCTATCAGAGCTTTAGGAAGACCAGGGCTGGGAGGGGCAGGCCCAAGCTTAAATCCAGAAGGCCATTCACAGAGCACTTCTTAAGAGTCTCATTTTTAAAAAATCTCCATTTACTCTTTCATGTACTCTGTTCTGGTTTCCACCTATCTCATGATACTCTACCAATGCAGCTCTCACGTATTCAGTAATTACTTTCTGAAGACATTCATCAATACTCATATTACTTGACCTTGTCCTAGCTTTCACTGTGTGTTTTCTTTCCACCATTTCACGTCTACTCCTTTTGCTTGGCTTCCAGAGAACACCATTCCCCTGGTTTTGACCTTTTAAATCATACGCATTCAGGAAGGCAGTCAAAGAGACAGAAATCACCTTTGCAAGCTGATTCTTATCTGTCAAGTAAATGCTGGATTTCCTCAAAGCTGGGTTCTCAGGACTTTCACCCCAAACAATCTAACCCATGGTCAAGGCTCAATTCCCCAACAAGTAGTTGCAGTGAACATCTCCTCCAGAATCCAGACGCATTGACCTGTTCATCTTCTTGACAACTTCACTTCAAAGATATCTGAAAGTTCCCTCTAAATCAGCTCTTGATCTGTTTTTATCTCTACTCCATGATTCCCATGTCAGACCTTGTCTTTCTCTCCTGTTTTCATCTCAATACATGTTGCTGTATTTCACACATTACCAAAGCCAGAAACCTAGAGTTACCCTAATAACTCTGGACCCTTATATCTTATATCCAATCTTTCTTTTTTCTGCTTTAATATCTCTTACAGTTATCTCTCTGTCTCTGGATCATCACCACTGCCATTATCCTATTCAATCTACCTACCATCTTCCCTTTGGAACTACTACAATGGGTTCTATGCCCTCCTACCTCTTTTCCTCTTCTATCTATTCTCCTTCACCCATTCTTTTGTTCACATTGTGGTGAGAGTATTTATTTCAAGAATTAACCCCTCTATCTCCTATTTAAAATCTTCAGGGTTTCCCATTGCTTTTAAAATAAAGGTGCAAATTCTTAGCAGTTCTAGACCCAGCCACTTCCCTCTAAGGCCTCATCTCATCCCCACTTCTGCCTCCTTGCTTGCTGAACTGGGTGGTAATAATCCTCCCTCTGTCTATACTATTCCATTTGCCTGAGTTGCTTAATCTCTCTTTCTACCAACCCCCAACATCTGACAAGGTCATATGTCCTCTTAAAGGACACTTCCACAGACATAGTGGAAGGAGTTAGGTCATTGGGGCATGCCTTTGAAGGGGACATTGGGATCCCAGTCCCTTTTCCTTTCTCCTTTTGTACTACAACCACCTGTAGGGAGCAGGTCTTCTCTGCCATAATGTAAAGTGTCACCACAAATCCAAAGCAACCCAGCCTAGCAATTGTAGAGTGAAACCTCTGAACTCATGAGTCAAAGTAGAATTTTCTCCCTTGAGTTGATTATCTCAGGTATTTTGTCAGAATCACAGAAATCTAATACATTGCTAAACCATGCATTCTGAAGGGTATTCAGACCATGTTTACTTTTGGAAGATATTAGATAACTTAGTAAATGGGTCTGGAATCAATGATTAACAAAGGAAAGCAATGAAATTGGTATTAGAAAAGTGGGAAAGCAGTGGCTATGTGAAAGCAAAAGGCAAGTTACCTTTATCATCTTCATTAAGCCATGGTTCCTCTGATGAGGGTGAGTGCTTTTTCTGTCTACTGAACTGAAACTGGAGGTACCAGAGGGAGTGAGAGTACAAGTACCTACTGGCCCAGATACTTCTTTAAACAGTTCTATTCTTTTTTTTTTTAAGTTATATTCATGGACTGTTTTCAATATGAGAGTAATTTATAGGAAATGGTTAATTGTAGGAATTGATATATAAAAGCTTTGCTGGATTAAAAAATATTTTCACTAGTTGGGAAGATTTTCCAAGGGTAGGAATACTTAAAGTCCACTTCTATATTCAAATGAATAGTTTTTTATGGTATAAACTAGATCTTTTGTAATATGCTTGCCAGAAAGTGAATCTTGTTCATTTAAAAATCATCCATTTGTGTGCAAGTAAAATTGCCTGTCATGGTTTGAAAGGATTATTTATGGTTTCTAAACATTCATCTCTCCCCACTCAGCTCATATATTCCCTTTACAAAACGAAAATTTAATTCCATTTCAATGTTCTATTGTCCAATATACACACCTTGTTATGCTGTATTGTGACTTGATTACATTCAATTGTCCCACTTGCCATATTAGAAAATGACAAAGGGTATCAAATAGTTCTTAACGTTTTACTATAATATGTACTGCAGCTATTACTATTAGTGATCAACTCAAAAGATAATCTCCAGGAACAATAATGTGTTGCATTGATCCAAGAAGAAAATAGTTCACTCTAATGTACAAAAGACTAATAATGAAAAATGATTATACAATATACACTGCAAGAATAAAGCCTAATTAGGTAGAAAACATAAGCATGAAGTTTAAATGATATTTCTCTGCATTTAAGTTTTAGAAATAGGGCTTGGGTTGTGGCTCAGCGGTAGAGCACTTGCCTAACACATGTGAGGCACTGGGTTCAGGACTCAGCACCACATAAAAATAAATAAATAAAATAAAGGTATTGTGTCCATCTACAACTAAAAAAAATTGTAAATAAAAAATAAATTTTAGAAATAGTATCTTTGGCTTATATGGAATTATGTTGATACTAAACACATATACAAATAGAATAATTTAGAGATATTATTTTTGTAACTACAAAGTTCTGAAATTCCTCAATTCTTGGAATTTATTTCTGTATCTATACAATTGTATTGGCAGGAGTGAGGAACAGACTAAAATCTGACAAAATAGTCTCAAAGATGCCAATATTCTAAAGAAATTATGATACAGAGATGCAACCAGACTGAAGGGTACCTATCAGACTTCAGAAATTAGCTCTGTTTTGATATTTGGCCAAATCCATGCTTCATAGGAGGAGACACCATCTGCTTCAGGCATTACTCACGCTGAAGGATGCAAGAACAGTAATTAAGAGGAAATATTGCATAGGCTGTTACCAACAAAAAAAGAGTTTGAAGGAATTTGATTCTGGGCAGGAACATATAATTAGGAAGGATACTTAGAGTCAAAAATTTGAAGGGAAATTCATGTTAGTTTTTCAATAATGAATTTATTTTTAAAGACCAATTTGTGTTTTTCAGACAAGTGCACTCTGTAGGGTATTAAATGCCTCTTTTCCTTTCTTTGTCCTCTTCCAACATTGACATCAAGAATAATGACTTTAGTATGTTCATCTGACAATGATCTTTGAATTAGAATGGGTGTGTCTCTCCATAGCTACTCTCCTCTGCATAAAAGCAAGTGCCCCTGCAGGTTTTTGTGCCTTTAGCATATACACTCATAAGGGGCTCTTAGAGACCATTGGCTTTCCCAGAAATTAAGTCACTAATTGAAACCACAAGTTTCCATCTTATTTAAAGTTTTCCATCTTTGTATTCTAAGAACCTAACCATGAAACTTAGGCACGGTCATCTTTCCCTCAGTTTGTGCTGGCAGCATCAAGAAACAAATTTTTTGCTAGCAAGAAAGAAAGCTCTATTCTCAGATGGAAGGCATAATCATGGCAAGTCTTGTATTGTCATAAAACTAGTCAAATTGTGGTAAGATTCATGAAGATGTCAGGACAACACACCTTAACCTAGGAGATTTTGACAATAATTCCTCAATTATACTTTATTGTTTTAATTTGTTCTTTTTTAGTTATACATGACAGTAGGTTCAGTTTGGACATATTATATATATTTGGAGTATATCTTATTCTAATTAAGATCCCAGTCCTGTGGATACACATGATGTGGAGATTCACTGTGGCTGTGGTGTATTCATATATGTATATAGGAAAGTTATTTCGGATTCATTCCACTGTCTTTCCTATTTTCATCCCCCATCCCTTCCCTTCATTCACTTTTGTCTAATACACTGAATCTCTATTCTCCCCCTTCCACACCTAGTTGTGTGTTAGCATCCACATATTAGGGAGAACAATCAACCTTTGGTTTATTTAACTTAGCATGATAGTCTTCAGTTCCATCCATTTAAGAGCAAGTGTCATAAAGTCATTCTTTTGTGGCTAAATAATATTCCACTGCGTATATATACCACATTTACTTTATTCATTCTTCTGTGGAAGGGCACCTAGGTTGGATCTATTACTTAGCTTTTGTGAATTGAGCTGCAGTAAACATTGAGGTGGCTGCATCACTGTAGTGTGCCGATTTTAACTCCATTGAATATATACCAAGAAGGGGTATAACTGGGTCAAAGAGTGGGTTCACTCCTAGTTTTTTGAGGACTCTCCGTACTGCTTTCCGGAGTGGTTGCATCAATTGGCAGTCCCATCAGCAATGTATGAGTGTGCCCTTTTCCCCACATCCTTGCCAACATTTATTGTTACTTCTATTCTTGATAGTTGCCATTCTGACTGAAGTGAGGTAAAATCTCAGTGTAGTTTTAATTTGCATTTCTCTAAAACTAAACACCAAAAAATTCAACCCAATCGATGAAGGGGAAAGGAACTAAAAGACACTTCTCAAAAGAATAAATACAAATGGTCACCAAATGCATGAAAAAAATGTTCATTCCTCAATATTAATGACAATAAGAATATATTGTGATCATAAGATTTCAAAAGCATTATTGCCCTGGCTCCTGAAGAACTCAATATGATCTGTGTATGTGCTTATAAGATTGATTTTTGTAATGCAATGGTGGAATTTTGTAAAGTTTATTGCTGATCTTTTCTCCTAAACCATAAAGACAATTGGTATAATGATTATATAGTTTTGTTTTTAAAAAAAGAGCATGTGTATAATGGATAAACATTTATAATTTCAGTTGCTTGATAGATTAGACTAATTTAAAGAAAGTGATCACAAATTTATCTCCAATCCATTTCTTCCTGCAACTCCATGAAGGAAGAACTTACTGCTGCTTTTTTCCTCTAGGGTCTCTATCACCTGAAACAGGTTATGGGCTCCATACTATGAATTGTTTGGACGGTTGACTGAATAAGAAATAATGGCAGACCACTGACTAGCATTGTTCAGCAGATGGCATATGCAATGAAGATAATTATTGAGTGTATTTTGTGCATGCTCAGCATCATGTAGTATATTAAGTGGATATTAAACATAGAGTTCTGTCAACCATATTAACAGGGTAGGGGAGGAAAATGTATAGCAATATAATTTATCCATGATTGTTATAATGAATAAAAATTCATTTCTATTGATATCAAGTAAAAACTGATGAAAATATTAATCCCAAGATGGTTTGCATACAAGCACACTGCTTTGTGAAAAAGCAAAATATATATATTTATGAAAAGTTATCAGTTGATAATATATTTAAATGCTCAAGGGGGAAATTACTATATAAAACAATTTTTATTAAAGAATTCCTGTAAAACTTATGACAATGAGAGAATTTATTCTTTATGAAACTCAAGAGTTCATCATTCAATAAAGCATAGGACACAAAACAGGAGTACAAAGGACACAGAGTTATTTATGAAAAAAATAAAAATTCCTTTCATGTTGCCATACAAAGCCTTCTATCATGGAATTCTTACAGAGTGCTCTCAGAATGATATCTTATAAAGAGGGCTCTCAGAATGCAAATTTTGCAACATGAGACAAACCAGACCAAAAAAAAAAAAAATCAAACGTAATTTCATCAGACTTTTATAATGTAACTTCATACTTTGTTTTTCCTGTGAGCATCTGGATCTAAAGTCAGGTTGTGTCTACTTGTTTATGTATTTAAAAATCTATATTTTTGTCCCTGTATCTATATCTGTGTCTGTATAAGTCTATGTATCCATTTCTCTTTATCTGTGCATCAAAATCCCTGAAGGGATTTTTGATTTCAGAAATTGATCAAGGCTTTCTTGAGAGTGACAGTGCCAATAATAAGAACTATGCTCAATTCATTACACATGAATATATATGTAAAGAGTTCTAGTGTAAGAGCTTCCTGGTTTGGTTGATAGCTCTTCATCTATACAGGTGAGGAAGTAGTTTTGACTATTGTCTGGTAGGAGGCTGAGAACTGCAGGTGCTTAACAAACACAAAAACTATGGATAATCCACCTTCTGCTAGGAGCCACAGCAAAAGTATTGATACATGGTACCTTTGGTTTAGGTGACTGCCAGCTAGCCATTGAGATTATGATTATGTTAAGCTTTACATTCATATGAAAATTGGACTCCTGCTGTTTACCTCAGCCTGTTACCGGACTCAGGTTACTCATGTCACTCATGTAATGGGAGAGTTCCCATTGGTTGGGGAAGGATAGTAGGAGGGAACTTCCGGGGGAGGTGCGGGTGCCCAGTTCCGGTGACACACGTGGGTCGACCGTCTTGCTAGCAGGACGCACACAGGACGCTGGCGACTTTTTTTAATAAAGCTTTGTTCCCCGCTTGAACAGTTCGTGTTTTTGCGCCCAGCAGGGTTGCGGTGGCTCGTGCTTCTGTGCGCAGCCGGGTTGCGGCAACCTTCCAAATACCGGGGGTTCTATTCATGCACCCTACTCTGGCTTAGCTAGAGTCTACACTATGATGCCTACATCTTGCTTCAGGGCGCTTATAACTTAAATGAGTCAATATTTATAACATTTTTAAAGTATCTGATATGTTATAAACATATTCTAGGTACTATTAAAGCAAACAATAAACAAATGTATTACTTTAAAATGATAAATGTCTTATGCAATAAATTCTTATACTATGTTAGGATTTAGGAGCAAATGGAAAATTTCGTTGATGTTTCAGGGCACTAGGAAGAAACATGTTAGTAAGTGCAAATCAAAATTGTAGAATATAAGTTAAAGAGATGACTGCCAAGAACTGCAAAGAGATGGAGATTTATAAACTACCTTCTAGCTAACCATGAATTCTGATAAATGGCCGTCTGGTTTCCATCTTCCAATTTAGAGAATTTGCAGTTGCCTTGAACAGTTCTTTCTGAGGTGATTGTAGAGCTGTGACTTTAGGCCAGTGTCATCTTTTCTTGTTCTATTTTAATGAATATCAGCAGTTTTGCTTCCTAATTTGCAATGCTGGTCTTTGTACATTGTAATTGTTTTATCAGCTGTAAGTCTAGTGGTAGGAGAATGTTGAAGGGTAGTCATTTTCATGTTAACATCCAGCTGTAATAGATTAGGCATACACATTTTGAGGTTTGTTTTGTTTTGTTTTGTTTTTGTTTGGGGTGGTAGTGGATGGGGGTTGGTGCTGGGAATTGAACCCAGGGGTGCTTGACAACTGAGCAAGCCTATTTATTTATTTAATTAATTATTCATTTATTTCTTTATTTGTATTTTGAGACATGATCTCACTAAGTTGCTTAGGACCTCACTGAGTTGCTGAGGTTGACTTTGAACTTGCAATCCTCCTGCCTCAGCCTCCCAAGCCACTGGGATTACAGGTATGCACCATCATGCCTGGCTCAGGCATATATTTTTCAAAAAATAATTTAAATATGTACTTTTTCTTCTTATTAAATTTCCTCTCACTGTAGAAAAGTTTGACTGACATATTTTTCATGACTCAAAAATGGAGCATCAACCACATATATCAGACTAAGTATTAGGTTATATCATTAGAATAATCCTTCTTGGGAAATTATGTGGGAAACAGATGGTTGTTTGTCCCACCCTGGGGCAAAAGAAAGGACTAGGTGATCTTTTGAAGTTTCTTGCTGCCTTAACCTGTTAAATTTGAGATGCAGGTGAAATGCTAATTCTATTTACCACACAGAGTAAGGTATTGCTTTCTCTATTCAGTTTTTTCTTTCCACAGAGATCTTTACTAATGAAAATTCAGTACCTCATACAGTTCACAGCTCAATAATGAATGAATGCCTAAATTAATGAGAAGTTCAATTTAAGATAATTAAGTCCCATTTGGAAAACATTGGGGTCTTTAGCAATTATACTTAAAGTACCAGTGACATTAATACATCTATTTATTCAGGAAGTTGTAATTTTATTTAGTTTTCAAAGCTTCAGTTTTAGTAAATTGTATCATTTTAACAAACATTTAGTATAGCTCTAACTAGTATGTTGATGACCCCACTTGGTTGTGTGATTATAGTGACATGTTTAACTACACATGGTATATTCATATTTTCTATTTTTAAACTAGGCATCAATCATTTACCACAGATTCTTTATTGCCTCAGAGACATTCTTAGCAATGTTGTCAAGGAAACATTATGAAACTGTTACATAATAGAATGTCTCTTCGAGGAAAATCAAAAATGATATTTCTATTTTTCCCGAGAATATTTAAAATGATAATTTACAAGTAGTTCAATTTAAGTAAATAATATATAAGCAGTTCATGTAATGGTATAGCTTTGAAAATCTGTCAAGTAAAGGCTTTTTAATTTGAAGGTTATATGATTAAATGCCGTTTAAACAATGTAAAGACCTAATCAGGAGGAAGTTTTTAAAAATGACGTGATGCCTGGTTCCCACATTAAGCATATAAGATTTCAATGAAATATTCAAGATGCAGACAACATAGTTTCTATGAATAATTTAGAAATTGAAAATGTTTCTGCATTTCCATATTAGCAGACTGAAGGAGAGACAAGAGCAATAATTACTTTTAAATGTGTAAATTTTAAAGTCCATAGATATTTAATAGGAAATACCATCAAACAGTAAACATATATTCTTTATGCATTCAGGCTGCCATGTTAGAAAATAGTAGATGGAAATGAGGATGGTCACAGACTTCTATATTTTGCACTTGCTTCTTTTCTATTTTAAATTTGTCCTTGTATTGAAGGATATAAGCTTGAGTGAAAAGTCTGGAGGAAGATATTATGGAATATATATCACATAGGTTTTCTTAAAAAGTAAATGTTCATCTACAATATATCATAGAATATTTGAATTTGAAGGGATTTAAAGAGATCATTCAATAGATGAAGAAATGTGCCAAAAAAATTGCCTAAAGTTACTTGGGAACAAAGCCAGAATTAGAACCTGATTCTTACGTAGTTTAGTGGTATTTCCATGATATTGTTGGCTTAAAGAACTTGGGTTATCACTCCTCTCCTGTGAATCTTTCCCGTTAGCACCACTGATCTTAAACTGAAATGTCAACGCCACGTACCATTTTTAGATACTATTTAAATCATTCCTTGTGGGATGGAGGAAGAGAATGCATGAAGTTAAAAAAAAATTCAAGAAACCTATAAGAATTTTCAAAAGAATAAGAGTTTATTAGGTAAAAGGAACCAAGATAGTCTAAATAGAATTTGACAGTCAAAAATATAAAAATGGATAGTCTTTTGCTGGAAATAAAGTAAAAATAAGATGCAAAGGAAATTTAAGAATTACACTTTCTCTGTACATCCTTATTATAAGATGTAGCATAAACACTATTCAAGATGGTATTCTTACCTGGCTTACCTCTAGAAACAAACCCTCTGGACTAAAATTGTTAAGTAAATTCATCTAGTGAGTATCTACAACTGACTAAACGGACTCTGACCTTTTTCAGGGCAGCAAAAAGATTGATACTACTTGTCAGCAGTTAATTTTGGTCAATAATTCTATGCACTTGAAAGGATGTATAGTCTTTTGTCCTCTGGCCATTTCAAGAATTTTCTCTTTACTCTTGGTTTTCAGAGATTTGGGATATAGTGTGCAGATATAATCTTTTCTTTGATATTACCCCAATTAGATTTTACAGTGTTTTTTGAATATGTAACTTAATATGCTCTATCAGCTTTGGACATATCTCAGCCAATATGCCTTTAAATAATCTTTCTACTTCATCATTTCTTTCTCCTGTGGAACAACAAATCCATAACCATATGCTGTTTGCACTTCTGTTTCTGTATCTTTTTTTTTCCCCCAGACTCTGGCTTGACTATTTAGTTCTTTCTTCCAAGCCACTAATTTTCTCTATAGCCATATTAATAGCAATACTCATCTACTGATTCTAGAATTTCCATTTGGTTTATTTTTGTCATATCTTTAGTTATTTGCTCAATTCTATATACTTGATTATACTAGACATTTATTTTATGCTCTTGTCTCTGTATCTCCTACATGACTATTTCTGTTACCTGTTTTTTTCTCTTGAATTTGATATAAACTATCTCTTCTATCTGTTGCTTGATTTTTTTTACCAAATGCACATCAAAAATTATAGATCTAATTTTAGGATCATTATAATGTTATCATCTACAAGAGAGAATTTATACTTGTCTCTGGTACAGTTAGAGACACTAGCAATTCCAGTCCACTTTAATTCAATCAAGGGTTGAAGTAATTCAAAACTGTTTCAGTCCATATGAAAATGAATTTGTTTCAAATTCCTACTTAATTCTAAGATGTCAAACTCAGTGGTCACAGCCCAAAGTCTGGATGGTTTACTTAGGCATTCTCCCACTCCCTTCCCTTGGTTGATTGCAGATTTATTATTGATTCCAGATTAGCCTCCTGAAAGTAATTAAAGCTCAGAGCATCTTGGTCTTTTCCATTATAGTAAACAAAAAATCCTGGGACAAAAGCAGTCCTCAAATTCCAGGTTGTAAGTCTGGTTTCCTGGACTTTGTCATGATAAGTCTTTATTTTCTTAGTAGTTCTTTCATGTCATTACACAGATTTTATTTTATTTTGTCAAAAGTTTCTTCTTTTTCAGCCAACAAAATGATACGAATTACCCAGCCTTTCATAACTGAAAGTCAATCTCCCAAATTTTATCTTTAAAATTTGTCACATTTTCATGTTCTTGGGAACTTTTCATTTTTCTACCATCAAGACATTTTTGTGGCAGAGGGAATTGCTGTGCATTTTTTTTCCTCTAGTGATACAGAGCTACAACATAGCTAAAAATAAATTTAACTTAGCATTTTTACTATACTCTTCCCAAGGTTTATAGGTAGAAATTCAGTCAAATTGGTTGGAAGTCAGGGAAATATAGTATGGTATATCTTCTCAATGGCACATTTAATACTAGCATTGTTTTGGTTAATACCATATGTTTATTCCAGAAATTCAAGTGGTACTATTTCCTCATGGAACGTTTGTATTGTGGAATATAATTGGAAATTATAGTTTTTCTATTCCTAACATAAAATTGAACATTGTATAATAGTAATTAAAAACCTAGTAAGGATCAACCTTTCCAAAATTAAAATAGCTCATTTCCAGTTTTCAGGATATTGCAAATGAAAAATTACTTGCTATTGTGAGTAATTTGTTAGTAAAAATGAAAAATATAAACATATATAGAAATTTATATGGCAAATATATATGTATGCTGTACTTTATGTACACAAACTGAATTACTTAGAATAAATTAACATGCATGAAACTACCACCTGACCTGAAAACTAGAAAATTACCAATAATTCCCATTTGTCTATTTATTTACCCCATCCTGTTTTTCTTCCTTATGTCCTACTGTAACCAGTTTCCTGAACTAGTGTTTAATATACATGTGCCTAAACAATACATTGCTTAATTTTAGTTGCTTTAAAATTTTTAGAGTCTTGACCTTTTCAAAGTCAAGAAATCTACCCAAGTGTTTACTGCGAAGCTAACTGAACAGAAGACTCACACTCCAGCATCTCAGGTTCATTGTTGATTCCTATCCAAGAAAAGAGTACTTCTACTTCTTTGCAGGCTCACATCAAAACAGAGCTTCAGCATACATACTTAATAAGTACTGGTGGGTGGAATAATTGTGCTACTTTTATTGTATTTCTTAGCCAGGTCTATATATGGTTTGTAAAGACAGTTAAGTCCATGTGGACTACAAATGAACTACTATGAATTTAAAACCTAGCATAAAAATACAGTATTTGATTAGCTGTCCCAAATTCTATTCCTATTTGTGTTATTTTCAACTGCATTCAGCATCAAAGGAGGGAACTATGGAAGAGCTAACTGCTTAGAATCACATAAATTTTGCACCAAAAGTTTTCAACTACCAGCAAATTTAATTGACTGTAAGAAGGACAACATATTAACTAGGATGGTTTTTTATTATTTCAGAGACCCAGATTTTGGTTTTCCCATATGAGTTTAGAGATAGTTATTAAAACCCAAATAAAGAAACTAGATGCTTTTAGTATACAGTGAATACTGCCCAAAGCCAACCAAATTACTGTGAATCCAAAGTTTTAAATGGCAATTAAAATAGATTATGCTTCATGTATTCTCTCTCTGGAATGGCTTTATTCAGAATTCAAGAAGAGTGTCTTGTTTTAAAAATATGTTCTGAGTTTATTATTAGAACAAGGATTTTGGAAGAATGAAAGAACAATGAAGTAAAACAGGCAAATTCAATCGTAAGAAGAAAGATATTTTCTCTGGAGATTTGAATGGAGAGGTATGACAAATTAAAGAAAATAAGTCCCAGCTTAGTTGCTCTTGAAAGTGGGATTACAAAAAGACAAGCAGATAATTGAGTTTAAAAACAGAGGGAATGGAAAAGTAAGCAGTTGCATAGGTCTTATGAATATCTATGTGTGTGGTAGGAAAGGAAAGGAATCAATTAAGAAAACAGGTTCAACTATTTTTGAGCCTTCTCAAAGTAGGAGAACAGCAGATAGAAATAGAGCATTAGTGACCTACCCTGCTGTTAAAAAAAAAAAAAAAAGTATGCTGCAGAAAGATGTATTACGTAAAATTTAGAAGATTCAAAAACTAAGAAAAGATTGGGCCTGCAGTAAAGGGTGACTCTGTAGCAGAAACCAAGGTGAGGGGTAGAAGGAAACCGCCCCTGGTAGGCAAGTCTTATAGGCCTAAGGCATTCTAGCACAAACAGGAGTACTCTCTGTGGAAAGCTTGCATCCTGAACACATCTCCAGCAAATGCACCCTGGAATGGGAACTGGGGGTGGAGGCTGCAAACTGAGGTTTTAAGGAGAAATGAAATTTAAAGTTTGAATATGCCGGTCTTCAAAAAGACCTGGTAAACTTGCTTTATGTACTATTCTTTCCCAACTTTTATCCTTCTTGGGAAAAAAAGTTAAATGGCTGCTAACTAGGGCCATGACTACTGCAGATTTCAAAGTTTTGCCAAGAGTTTATCCTCACTTTCCGATCAAGGACGGAGAATGTAAAAATGGATTTTCTTCCCTTTCATATTTGTTAAGTGTAATTAATCTCCTTACGGAAGACCTTACGATTTGCTGATTTTGGACCATGGTCAAGTGATACTGTCTCCAGAAAAATTAAACTTCTCTGCTTTTCTTTTCCTTTCTTCAGACAGCACTGAACCTCCACCATGGCCTTTAGGGACACTGCATGTTGGTTTCAGGTTCTAGGAATTTTATGACTGGAAAAAATCAGTTTGTAGCTGGGATTAGATTGTATTTAAGCTATAATTCTACTAATTTTATATGTGTAATGAACTTTTTAGTCATTTTTGGTGGTGGGACCCTGGAGGAAAAGTATTTAACTTCTGAAGGTACAATACTCATTCTTATGGAACACAACCTAGACTATGGCACAACTTGGGCCTTTTCTAGAAAATACAGAAAGAACTTGGAGTAAGCAGATTCTAATCTGTACTTATTTATTTTAAACTTTAATTTACAAACCAGGATTACATTTCACTGGGGATTTAATTTCTTCCTGAGAACTTCATAGGAGACTTCTGTCATTTGTTAATTTGGGAAAAGGTACTAAGAATGATCAGTATTGCTCCATATGGGTTTTCCTTTTTGGGAGTCATTCTCACAGAAATGCATATCAGAGAGAAGTTATTCCGAGTAGGTTCTGTCTCAACAGCAGAGGGGTTTGCAGTTTTGGGGGTGTGGTTAAATTCAAATCAAGGTGAATTGTGTCAGAAGACCCATTTGGCTCCTGATTTAACCATATTCTTCAATTCCATGTCATCACTAATAAAGTTGAATTTTTAATATTCATCTCCCTTATTTCCTTCACTGTGTTTCAACCCAGAGGAGTTATAAGCACATAAGTGTGGTTATTATCCCTAGAACTCTGAGAGACATAGAGAAGTACCAAAAGATGAGCAAGGAAGAGTGAGTGTAATAGGAGTTCAATGAGCTGGGAAAGCCCTTCACAGGCCTTAGGGCATTCAGAGACAGAGGGGAGATTTGGATCCTCAAAAGCAGAATAAGATTGGTGATTTGTGACAAAGGTCCATTTTTCTTTCTCCTGAAGCAGATGTTATTATCTCTAATTCTTATAAGGACTAAATATGTAAAATGCAAGAGTACCAAAAGGATGGAAGTGTTCATTGTGTGAGCAGCAGCGGCAACTGGGGAGCTAGGAGGTGATATGAAGTGGAGAGCACATGCTCCCTCGAAAATGGGAGTTGTTCTGCATAGTAACAGCAGAATGTAGCTATAAGGGAATTATTAGATCTTCTTATTATAAGATTGGTGATTTGTGACAAAGGCAAGCAAAAATATTCTCATAGAAAACTCCCCAATTTTTCAATGTTGGCTTACATTTAGAAGAAAAAACTCTTGGCCAACTTAAAAAAGTATGATTTTTGCACTATTGTAATGGAATATATATATAGTAGTGGAATATATATATATATATATATATATATATATATATATATATATATATATATAATAAGTTCATATAATTATACTAGATAAGTACTTTACCACTGATCTACATCCCCAATGCTTTTTTTTCACTTTAGTTAGAGATGGGATCTCACTAAATTACTTAGGCTGCCCTGGAAATTGTAATCCTCCTGTCTCAGGGTCCTAAGTAGCTGGGATTACAGGTGTGTGCCACTGTGCCCAGCTGGAACTATTTCTCTGAGTATGTTGGAGACCTGACCCCCAATATCCTTAGATCTGAATTTATTAGGAGTTTACTTTATCCCAATTGGCTAAGGCAGTTCAGCTTCCTGTCTTTTGCTGTATTTAAACTTCTGCACTATCTCTTTTATTACCTCTGATTTAAGAATTCATCATACACTGCCCTAGACCAAATGTCGAGTTTATGACTCCAGCGTTCATGAGACTTGATTGGATCCAAGGAAGCCCATATGGTGAAATGTGCCATCTCAACATTTTGTCAATTATGCCAGTGTTCTTGTGCCAAGGAAAGTGATTTCTGCCTCCTAAAGACATATGAGCCAGAAAGAAGCTCTTTGATTTCTTGTTTTATGTGACATTCTGTCTGCAATTAGCAGGCTTCCAGATGTTCATGAATTTTATATTCAACTTATACAGTCATTTATGTTTCCCACCAGAACGCAGAGTGGTTTATGTTCTAGAAACTCAATTGAAAAACATTTTTTCTAACTTGAACTTGAAATGGCTAAATATTTCATGGTATAACTTCTAATTATAAATGTCTGTGAGATTAGAGGACTTTTATTTTTATCTGAGTAAGTTAGGAATTTATCCACATTCATTGAACAAACATTAGGAAAAAAATTTTTTAAGTTTGGAGCGGCTTACACTTTTCATTTCTTCATTGATCAGATTTCTTCCACTAAACTCCTAATATATTACTTGTAACTTTGAAGCTCATTATTTTTAAAAAATCACAATTTTAATGTATTATAAGCATATATTCTATTTTTTACCAAGTTATGAGATCCCCCTAGAGGGCCTTGCAATATTTAATACAGGACGTTTAAAAATAGGTGCTCAGGATTGCTTCCTTTGTGCTAATTCACTCTCCCTTAAAATTCAGAGGGAAGGTGTTTGTACATCAGGTGAGTGATTACCCTTTAAAGATATATGGGCTATCATCATTACCCATGATTTAAAATGTAGGAGTCTCTTACTTTACTTATAAAACTGACCAACCTTGTTCAAAGCAGGAGTTGGGTTAGCATGGAGTCCAGTTGATTTAAGGCAGGACAGCCCCCAAACTTACCACAATCCACTCAAGCATAGGAAGTTTTCTCTAAAATTAGTTTTATTTTAATATACAGCAGCTTCAGTATATAAACATCAGGAATTATGTGGTCCTTAACTTTATTAGGCTTCAGATATATAAAATCATATTTTTGGGAGACATCTCAGTGTAATGTACTTCAATTTTCTTCTTAATATGATTTCATAAAATTATTTTTAGATGATACTAATCTTCCAGGAATAAGAAACAATCTTATAATAAAAGGCATTTATTTTACTGAGAGTGATGAGTAAATTTTTCCTTATAATATAAAAATCTACATTTTTCTTATTTTCATTTATTAGTTCTTCCTTTGGAACAGCACAATATAAACTTGATTCTTCCTTCATACAAACTTTGAATTTGCCTTCCCTTGGTCTTCCTGCCTCCTGTTTCTCCTTTCCCTTCTAAAACAGTTTTATTAACATACAATTTATATTCCCTAAAATCAATTCATACTATGTGTAATCATCACTACTATCCTGTTTTAGAATATTTCCACCACCTTTGAAAATTCTCTCATGCTTATTTTTAAGTCCCACACCCTAGGCAAACACTGATATGTTTCCTATATGTTTCAAAATATAGATTTCCCTTTTAATAAATTTCATATAAGTGCTGGGGTTGTGGCTCAGTGGTGAAAACTTGCCTCACATATATGAGGCACTGGGTTTGATCCTCAACACCACATAAAAATAAATAAAGAAAGAAAGAAAGATATTATGTCCATCTACAACTAAAAATTTAAATAATAATAATTATTATAAAGATATTATGTCCATCTACAACTAAAAATTTAAATAATAATAATTATTATTAATTAATTAATTAATTTCAGACTGGACATGGTGACACATGCCTGTAATACCAGAGGCTGGGGATGCTGAGATAGGTGGATTGCAATTTAAAAACCAGCCTCAGCAATTTCATGAAGTCCTGAGCAACTCAGTGAGAACCTGTCTCTAAATAAAATACAAAAAGGGCTGAGGATAGTTTGAGTTCTTTATCTATTTGTATCCCTTTAATTTCTTTCTTCTATCTAATTGCTCTGGCTAGGGTTTCAAGGGTGATATTGAATAAAAGTGGTAAAAGAGGATATTCTTGTCTTGTTCCAGTTCTTAGAGGGAATGCTTTCAATTTTCCTCCATTTAGAATGATGCTGGCCTTTGGGTTTAGGATATATAGCTTTTATAATGTTGAGGTGTGTCCTTCTATGCCTAGTTTTCTAGTGTTTTGAACATGAAGAGGTGCTGTATTTTGTCAAATGCTTTTTCTGCTTTTTTTGAGATGATTGTATGATTCTTGTTTTTAAGTCTATTAATATGATGAATTATGAATTATGTTTATTGAATTCTGTATGTTGAACCAGGTACTACCACTATGCAAAGCAGTATAGAGATTCCTCAGAAAACTCAGAATGGAACCACCATTTGACCCAGCTATCCCACTCATCAGTATACATCCAAAGGATTCAACATCAGCATACTACAGTGATGCAGTCACGTCAATGTTTATAGCAGCAGCTAAATTCACAATACCTAAACTATAGAACCAACCTAGATATTCTTCAATAAGTGAATAGAGAAAGAAAATGTGGTATATATATTCAACTGAATATTACTCAGCTTTAAAGAAGAATAAAATTATGGCATTTGCAGTGGATGAAGTTGGAGAATATCATACTGTGAAATAAATCAACCCCCCCCCAAACAAAGGCTGAATGTTTTCTCTAATATGAAGATGCTAATGCACAATGGGAGGGAGTGCACCAGAGAAAACCAGAATTACCTTAGATTAGGTAGAGGAGAGTGAAGGGAGGGGAGGGGATATAGGAATAGGAAGAATAGTAAAATAAACAGATTATTAATTTATGTATGTATATATGACAGCATGACCTATGTGATTCTTCAACATGATTCTACAATCATAAAAATGAGAAATTATACCCCATCTATGTATGGTGTATCAAAGTGCATAAATGCATTCTACTGTCATGTATAACTAATTAAAACAAATTTTTAGATTTTTTTTAAAAGGCTGAGAATGTTGGTCAGTGGTTGAGTGCCCCTGGGTTCAATCTCTGATTATATGACAGTGGATTGCATTCAGTTCTTATCACGCATATAGAGCACAATTTTTCATATCTCTGGTTGTATACAAAGTATATTCACACCAATTCGTGTCTTCATACATGTACTTTGGATAATAATGTCCATCACATTCCACCATCATTAATTACCCCATGCTCCCTCCCTTCCCCTCCAGCCCCTCTGCCCTACCTAGAGTTCCTCTCTTCCTCCCATACTCCCCCTCCCTACCCCACTATAAATCAGCCTTCTTATATCAGAGTCTTTATCTGGACATATGTTTTTATTTTTATTTAGTAGATACTGAGAAATACAATAACCTCATTGTGTGGCAGGTACATGATTAATTTTTTTAAAAAACTGCTAAATGTGGCTATTTCCCCATGTACCATTTTACATATCATCTTAGTGTTATTGGTATTATAATTTTTGCATATTTTTGCTAACACTTGGAATTGTCAATCTTTTTAATTATAATCTTCTTATTGTGTTCTCAGTTTGCATTTCCCTGGTTACTACTGACACTGAAAACCTTTTTCTGTTTCTTGCTTAATATATCTTCTTTGGGGAAAACTTGTCATTTATGCACTTTCTTTGGTAAAATATGTCACATATTTTTAAGTTTATTGTCTTCTTATTGAGTCTTTTTTTCTGGATATAAGTTCTTTTTTAAATATATGATTTGCAAATATTTTCTTTCATTCTGTGGTTTGTCATTTCATTTTACTCATGATGTCTTTTTTAAGAATAAATGCTTTATAATTTTGACAAAATTTAACTATATGTTTTCTTTAAGGATCTATGATTTCAAGTACTTGCATATGCCATGGCCAGATAATTTTTTCCTGTTTTTTTCTAAAAGTTATATAGATTTAAATCTTATGTTTAGTTCTACTACCAATTTAAAGCTATTTTTATAATGATAGGTAAAGCTCAAAGCTTTGTTTTTTAAAAATACATATCCAGTTGATCAAGTACCATTTTTGAAAATATCATTCTCTTTCCACACCTCATCTAATTGACTTGCTATTCTTATCAAAAATCAATTGACTAGGGCTGAGACTGTGGCTCATTGGTAGAGTACTTGCCTAGCACCTGTGAGGCACTGGGTTTGAGCCTCAGCACCATATAAAAATAAAATAAAGGTCTATGTACAACTAAAAAAAATATTTAAAAACAATTGACCATTATATAAATGGGTTTTCTGTTAATTTCTGGGTATTATATACAGAGATCCTATATTAATTATTTTGCATATGACTATCCCAACATGATTTATTAAAAGACTTTCCTTTCTCCTTTGTATTGCTTTGGCATCTTGTTAAAAATGAACTTACCATAAAAGTTTATTTCTAAGCATTCTATTCTATTCCATTGATCTATATACCTATTGTAACATCAGTACTGTGCTCTCTAGATAATGGTGATTTTATAGTAAGTTTTGAAACTGGTAGTGTAATTTTCCACTGTTCTTTCTTTCTTCCAAAATCATTGGCCACTCTAAAACTTGTCATTGTCTATAAAAATGATTTTCAAGAGTTTCACAGGGATTGCATTGAATCTATAGGTCGATTTGGGGAGAATCGACATATAAAAATATTAAGTCTCCAATCTATGAAAATGGAATTGCTCTCTAGTTCTATAGATCATTTTTAAACATTTTCAGTTGAAGGTTTCATCTTAATGTACTGTTCTCATGTTTCCATTGCCTGTCACTCAATATTTAATTTTTGATACTAATATAAAATGAACCATTTTTGGTTAAATATATTTAACTGATACATAAGAACGTGTATACCTATAGGTATACAAAGCAATGTTGACATTATCATACAATTAAATAAAAAATAATTAGTCTTTTCCAAAAAACAAAGGCCAGATGTTTTCTCTAATATATGGATGCTAATCCATAATGTTGTGGGTAGGGGGGTGCTAGGGAAGAATGGAGGAACTTTGGATTGGGCAGAGGGGAGTGAGGAGAAGGAGGGAGCGTAGGCGTGGGAAGGATGGTGGAATGAGAGGAACATTATTACCCTACGCACATGTATGATTGCCCAAATAGTGTGACTACATCATGAACAGCCAGAGAAATGAGAAGTTGTGTTCCATTTGTGTACAATGAGTTGAAATGCATTCTGCTGTCCTGTATAACTAATTAGAACAAATTAAAAATTAAAAAGTAATCACACTCCTTTATATCTTACAAAAATAAGTACTTTTTAACAGTTATATCACCATTGATATAATCTCACTGTTGAAACCAGACTTAGCAGGAATCAAACTTCAGTGTAGAGTTCATTTCAAGGACTGGTGTGGAGGCAGAAGAATGAGCTATATTACTCTTCAAGAATGGATCACAAGCTCATTGTATAGTGTGTATGTGATTTGCTTTTCGCCAGCTGATGCTGCTGCAAAAATCTACATACATATACTCTGTTGCTTATTTATGTTCTCTTCCTCTCTTCCTCCTGTCCTCTCTTTCTCTCCCTCTTTCTCTCTCCCTCCCCCCCTTACTCCCTCCACCCCCTGCCCTCAGCTGGATTGGATACCTGTTTAAATTATTTTTAAATAAAGAGCTTGCAGTTCCCAGTCATTATATCAATTTACTCTTCCCTAGGTACAACTGTAGCCTGTAAAATTGGCATTATACCAGTATGGCAATCATTTATGCCTTCATTTCCAAGAGTCCTGTGACAAGCTAGGAATATCCATTTAGACAGCCTTCTCTATATAGCGCATACAAAATAATGATTATTCTTTGACTTATGACAGCATTTTTCTTTGCAGAACCTGTGCTATTCACAAGTTTGTAACTTTAGAATTTTATTTAAAGCCTTTGCTTTACCATTCTTCATGACCACTATTGATGGCCAGGTGCCCAGAACTATCATTTTAAAATTGTATATCTCATTCATGTGTAACACTGCTCTACTGTGCTCGGTTGGTATCTGCATGCCCTCAATTATTTTACAGACTGTAAATGTGAAAAGAACCAATGTGAGCCACTCACTGCAGCCAGGATACTTGGAATTCACTTCCACATAGCATTAATTTTTTTCATTCAAAAAAAAAAACTCATATGAAATGCTATATCTCAGGCACTGGGAGTACAGGAACGAAAAATCTCTGTTCAAAGCCCTCCAGCCAAAGACCATTGAGGATATATCAATAATCAGGTGAAGTTAGATTTACTGGCTCATTCTATGAGAGAGACCACACACCACAGAGACCTGTTAGGCTTTATAACAGGCGAGTATTAAGAATGATTTATGCTTGTGTCAGGTGGTTCTTGAGGAGGGTTCAAGAAAATGGGGTTTTCTCTGGTTTGAATACTGTCAGGGAAAAAGGTGACTATATAATCAGATATTTTAGTTAATCTTACCTAGAAAGTAGGAAGAATAAGTATTAAGGTGAGCCTACACTTTACAAAGAAGCAGTAATTATTTGCATCAGCTGGGAGAAGAGTAGGTTTGCATTTTTTGTTGTTGTTGTTTGCACTGTAATCTTATTTTTCTCTATGCTCTGACAAGATCATCCAATCTTCTCTTTTTTTTTTTGTCTCACTTTATTATAGTTGTAGATCTACCTTGTCTGATGTCAGTGCTCTGTGTGGTTAATTTCAAGAGAAGAATGACACAGTTTGGCTCTGAGTGCCAGGTCAGCTCCCAACATCAAGACCTAGCTGTTAATGCTGATGACAGTCTTGTATGTCAGTGTCTGCTTTTCTTTTTCTTATCTGATTCATTGTCTAGTGAGGAAGACAGTCCCTTAATATGATAATTAAAATAACAGCAACAATGACAGCAGAAACAATAAATATAAGAACACTAACATATACTAATTCTTACACTGGAGATATTTATCTGAACTCTTTTTATGTATTATTTCATTTAATTCTTATGCAATCCTATAAAGTACAATTATTATTACTAATCAAGGTGAAAGAAGTGAGATAGAGAGAGGTCAAATGATTTACCCAAAAAATGAAAGCAGATTTGGTATTCAAATCTGTAGGCAATCTTATCCACATTTTGCATATTTCAAAACATATACTACAGTGTGATGCATTATCGGTGTCATGGTATGGTGATGCTGGTGTCCAGCCCAGATCCCCTTTATTGGCCTGGTTCACACTCCTCCAGTAACTATGTGTAATGGCTGCTAATGGCTCATGGGTGCCTAATCTAAGAATCGCCATCTTACAATGGTGGCATCTCAATAACTATCTCTGTGAACTGCTTTTTCCTGTTCTCAAATATTGCTGAATTATGTCTGTGTAAGTCATTTCTGGAGAGATCCCTGTTTTATTATATCCCTTAATCCATCCACATTTAAAAAATTATTATCATTTGGTCAAATCAGCCACATTTTATTAAATGCCATCCGCTTATCATATGGTAAAATTAAAAAAAAAAGTTGGATACCAATATGAGAAACAGTAGATACAGTCACTCATTGCTTAATGATAAGGCTATGTTCTAAGAAATGTGTAACTAGGCAGTTTCATCATTGCATAATTACACAAACCTAGATGGGTCTAGGTTAATCTCTTGATGTGGCCTCTTGATATAATCAAGAGGAACAGTAAACACAAGCTGTGTGGAGCTGCAGATGGCATCACACAGCATACTGTTTTACAGTAGGCTTTTTTTATAAGTAGAAGGAGTAGACTCTAAAATAATGACACAAAATCTAGTCTGGTTTATGGAAATCATTAACACAGTTATTTATCATTATCAATTTTCATGTACTTATATTTGTATTGGCTATGCCATCATCATAAGACTGGCAATACAGAAGATTTATTTTCACCAGCATTGCCACAAACATGCAAGTAATACATAGCAATGCAAATTATGATGACTAGGACCTCACTAGGCAATAGAAGGTTTTCAGGCCCATCATCAAGCGTGCAGTCCATCATTGACTACAGTGTTACATGATGCATGGACTGTATTTCAAAGACCATAGTATAAATTTAATCAAAACAAAATGGCAACTTTTATGGATGGTCTTTTTTCCTTATAATCTGTTATGGGACTCACATGAAGTTCCAGAAGTGTGTGTGTGTGTGTGTGTGTGTGTGTGTGTGTGTGTGTAACAGAGACAGAAAACATGAGAGCACCAAGGATGTTAGCTTAGGAATGGGCTTCATCAACAAGACTCCTAAAGCTCAAGAAGTAAAATCAAGAATCAATAAATGGGATGGCATCAAACTAAAAAACTTCTTCACAGCAAAGGAAACAATCAAATGAAACAATCAAGAATGTGAAAAGAGAGCTTACAAATGGGAGAAAAATTTGCTACCTGCACCTCGGATAGAGCATTAATCTCCAGGATGTATAAAGAAATCAAAAAACTTAACTCCAAAAAAAAACCCACAAATAACTCAATCAATAAATGCACAAAGGAACTGAACAGGAACTTCACAGAAGAAGAAATAAGAGTGGTCAAAAAATATATGAAAAAATGTTCAACATCACTAACGATTACATAAATGCAAATTAAAGCCACACTGAGATTCCATCTCACTCCAGTCAGTATGGAAATTATCAAGAAATACCAGTAACAAGACATGTTGGCAAGGATGTGGAGAAAAAGGTACACTCATTCAGTGCTGGTGGGACTTTTCAGTGGTGCAACCACTCTAGAAAGCAGTATGGGGAATTCCTCAAAAACTTGGAGTGGAATTATCATTTGACCTAGTTAAACTACTTCTTGATATACATCCAAAGGACTTAAAATCAGCATACAATAATGATGCAGTCACATCAATGTTTATAGCAGCTCAATTCACAGTAGCTAAGCTATTGAATCAACCTTCATGCCCTTCAACAGACGAATGGATAAAGAAAATGTGGCATATATATACAATAGAATATTATTCAGCCATAAAAAAGAATGAAATTATGGCATTTGCTGGTTAAATGGACAGAACTGGAGATTATAATGCTAAGTGAAATAAATCAATCCCCCAAAACCAAAGGCTGAATGTTCTCTCTGATGTGTGGATGTTAACACACAATAAGGTGAAGGGAGGGAAGAATAGAAGTCATCAGATTAAACAAAGTGCAATGAAGGGAAGAGATGGGGGTTGGGAATAGGAAAGACAGTAGAATGAACTGGACATAACTTTCCTATGTTCATTATGAATACATGACCAGTGTAATTCCACATCATGTTTAACCACAAGAATGAGATCCTAATTAGAATAAGTTATACTCCATGTATAATTAAAATGTCAAAATACACTCTACTGTCCTGTATATCTAAAAAGAACAAATAAAAAAGAGAAAGAATTTTACTAAATACAGACTTTTATTTATTACCACTCCTTGTCCTGTGGGCTAAAATCTGAATTCACTTTAATTCTTAGGTCAAAAACCATGCTGGCCACTTCTCTGGCTTAACATTTAAAAAGCACAAACATCATGGGCAAATAAGAACCAGGTGCATCCCACCCTCTCTTCCCATCAAATGTGAAATAAAAAACCTATACAATGAAAACTACAGAACACTAAAGAAATAAATTGAAGAAAACCTCAGAAGATGGAAAGATCTCTCATGCTCCTGGATAGGCAGAATTAATATTGTTAAAATGGCCATACTACCAAAAACATTATACAGATTTAATGCAATTCCTACTAAATCCCAACGACATTCTTTATAGAAATAGAAAAAGCAATCATGAAATTTATTTGGAAAAATAAGAAACCCAGAATAGCCAAAGCAATCCTTAGCAAGAAAAGTGAAGCAGGAGGCATCACAATACTAGAACTTAAACTATACCACAGAACTACAGCAATAAAAACAGCATGGTATTGGCACCAAAATAGACTTGTAGACCAATGGTACAGAATAGAGGACACAGAGACAAACCCACATAAATATGGTTATATCATACTAGACAAAGTTGTCAAAAACATCACTGGAGAAAAAGACAGCCTATTCAACAAATGGTACTGGCAAAAATGAAAATCCATATATAACAAATGAAAATAAACCTCTATCTCTCACCCTGCACAAAAATCAACCCAAAAGTGGATCAAAGACTTAGGCACTAAAACAGAGACCCTGTACCTAATAGAAGAAAAAATAGGCCCAAATCTTCACCTTGTTGGCCTAGGATCTGACTTCCTTAACGAAACTCCTAAAGCACAAAAAGTAAAATCACGAATTAATAAATGGGATGGATTCAAATTAAAAAGCTTCTTCTTAGTACAGGAAACAATTAATAAAGTGAGGAGAGAGCCTATATATTGGGAGAAAATCTTTACCACATGCACCTCCAATAAAGCATTAATCTCTAGGCTACATAAAAAAACTCAAAAAACTTAACACACACACACACACACACACACACAAAAAAAAAATAACCCAATCAATAAATGGGCCAAAGAACTGAACAGACACTTCACAGAAGAAGAAATACAATTCATCAACAAATATATGAAAAAGTGTTCAATGTCTCTAGCAATTAGAGAAACACAAATCAAAACTAAGATTTCATCTCACTCCTGTCAGAATGGCAATCATCAAGAATACAGACAACGATAAATGTCAAAGATGATGTGATAAAAAGTTACACTCATACATTGCTGGTGGGACTGCAAATTGATGGGATCACTATGGAAAGCAGTATGGAGATTCCTCAGAAAATTGGGAATGGAACCACCATTTGACCTGGCTACCCCACTCTTTGGTTTATACCCAAAGGACTTAAAATCGGCATACTATAGTGATGCTGCCGCATCAATGTTTACAGCAGCTCAATTCACAATAGCTAGACTGTGGAACCAATTTAGGTGTCCCTCAATAGATGAATGGATGAAGAAAATGTGATATATCTATATCTATATCTATATCTATATCTATATCTATATATATATATATATATATATATTCAATGGAATATTACTCAGCTTTAAATAAGAGTAAAATTATGACATTTGCCAGTAAATAGTTGGAGTTGGAGAATATCATATTAAGCAAAATAAGTTAATCCCACAAAACCAAAGGTTGAATGTTTTCTCTAATATGCAGATGCTAATTCACAATAAGGAGGGAGGCACTAGGGAAGAATAGTGTTACCTCAGATTAGGTAGAGAGAAGTGATGGGAGGGAAGGAGAGGGGATGTGGGGATAGGAAAGATAGTAGAATGAAACAGACATTATTACTGTATGTATATATGTGACTACATGACCAATATAATTCTGCAACATATACAACTCAAAAAAATGAGAAATTATATCCCATCTGTGTATGATATATCATGCATTCTACTGTCATGTATAACTAATTAAAACAAATTTGAGAATTTTTTTTAAAAGTTAATTGTGGAAATAACCTAATCCCAGAAAAACCAAAGGCAAAATATTTTCTTTAATATGCAGATGCTAACGCATAATAAGGGAGTGGGGGTGAGGGGTTGGGGGAGGACAGATGTACTTTGGATTAGACAAAGGGGAATAAAGGGAAGGGAGAGGGAATGGGAGTAGGAAAGACAGTAGAATTAATCAGACGTTACTATCCTAGGTGCATATATGATTACTGGACCAATGTAATTCTACATCAGGTACAATCAGAAGAACGAGAAGCTATACTCCATATACATATAATATGTCAAAATACATTCTACCATCATGTGCAACTAATAAGAACAAATAAAAAAACAGCTTATTCTGGGATTAAAAAAAAACAAGTAAAGAAAAGAAAATTATACTCTGATTTTGTTTTTGAACAGTGTACAAAGGTTAAATATGTCAGTAGCAAAGTAAATTCAACAGTCTATTAAAATAGAGAAAACAATAGTGAAAAGAAGTTTACACCAGGGAGACAAGAATTGTTCATTATCCAAAAACTGTAATATATTACACAAAACTAGCAGACAAAAGAATGATGCATAAAATTATTATAAAATTTTTAAAGTTTTTATTAGTGCATTATACATAAGAGTGGGGTTCATTTTGGCATAATTATATATAATGTCTCCCTTCTTCCTCTCCCTTCCTCCCTTCCTCTACTCTACCAGCCTTCCTTCTATTTATTTATTGTTTTATTCACTGGTTCTTTATACATAGACGTGGAATTCACTGTGGTATATTTATATGTGAACACAACATAATTTGGTCAGTTTCTGTACCTCCCTTTTCCCATCTCTTCTCCCTCCCCACTGATCTTCCTTCTATTTTACTGCCTCTTGATTTTTCCTTATTTTTCTCTATATTTTACATATGAAGGAAAACATTCAACCCTTGACTTTTTGAGTCTGGCTTAGTTCACTTAGCATGATGTTCTCTAGTTCCATCCATTTACTAGAAAATGACATAGTTTCATTCTTGTCTGTGGCTGAGTAAATCTCCATTGTGTTATATACCACATTGTTTATCCATTATCTATGGACAGGCACCTGGGCTGGCTATATAACCTAGCCATGATGAATTGGGCAACTATAAATACCCATGTGCCTGTATCACTAGAACATGGTGATTTTTGTTCTTTTGGATAATTACCAAAGAGTAGGATAGATAGATCTTATGATGGATCCATTCCTGATCTTTTGAGAAATCTCCATTCTGTTTTCCAAAGTGGTTGCACTAATTTGCAGTCCCATCAATAATGTAAGAATGTACCCTTTCCCCCACATCTTCCCAGCATTTACTATGGTGTATATACTTGACGTTTTTCATTCTAGCGAGTGAGAGGAAATCTCAATGTAGTTTTTATTTTGCATTCCCCTGATTACTGGGGCCATTTAAATTTCTTCTTTTGAGAAATGTCTGTTTAATTCATTTGACATTTTTATTGATTGGGTTATTTGTGGGTGGTTTTGGGTGTTTTTCTTTTTTTATTTCTTTATATATCTTGGACCTTATTTCCTGCCAGAGGAGTAACTGGCCAAGATTTTTTCCCATTCTGTAGGCTTTCTCTTCACGTTCTTACTTCCTTTGCTCTGCAGAAGCCTTTTAATTTGATGTCATCCCACACTCATCATTTTTTAGAAATTATATTCTTTGTGATCATTAGTATTTACTATTGTAACAAAGGTCATATCATGTTCAGAAAGGGAAGAAAAATTAGAAAGCAGAAAGAAGTACAAAGCAAAGAACCTCAGGGTTTTTATTTGTATTTAATATGACTGATCATAGAAAAGTACAGTATGCTACTGTATAATTCTTACACCTAAAAGATTTCAGCAAGGTTTGTACATATAGGATCAAGGTCTCAAATATGTATCAATAATAATTAATTTCTAAATGTAGTAGAATCTCATGCACAAAAGGAACATAAAGAAAAAACACCTTGTACTGAATCAACAAAAAAAAATATATAGAACATTTGTGGAGAAATGCTTCAATGATTATTGAAGGACAAAGAAAGAAGAAAAAAGATTTAAATGAAGGAAAAAATATACTTGTAACAATAACTGATAAACTTACAAATCTACATAGGTGGATACAAAATGAACTTCTGGTATATGTCCTAGAGAAAGATTCAGAGTCCACTTGTTTATAATAGAGGAAAGTTGAGCACAATCAAACTTCCACCAAAACACATTGAAAATTTGTCAATTTGTCAATACTGATAAAATGAACTGTAATACAGAAGTAAAAATTAATGAACTATAAAGATATGTATCAAAATGGATAATCTTAAAAACATGGGGTTTTTTGTTTTGTTTTTGTACCAGGGATTGAACTCGGGGATACTCGACCACGGAGCCACATCCCCAGCCCTATTTTGTATTTTATTTAGAAACAGGTTCTCACTGAGTTGCTTAGCACTTCACTTTTGCTGAGGCTGGCTTTGAATTCACAATCCTCCTGTTTCAGCTTCCCGAGCTGCTGGGATTACAGGCGTGTGCCACTGTGAAAAACATGTTTTTTGAGGATGAAATAAATTGCAAAATAATATATGAAGTACACACAATGCTATATGTAAACTGTTACTCAAAACATTCTTATAAACACATACATAATAGTATAAAACACACATGGGAATAAAAAAAATCCAACTCAGCATATGTAAGGCAATAAAACCCCAAGGAATTTCAAATTTGTAATTATTTTTTATTTTACAGTCATCTGAAGCAAATTGGCAAAATACTAAAGTTTCATGATGTCTCCATAGGTATTTATTATCAAAAAAATCCGTCACATTTGAAATATTTCATAATAAAAACATTCAAATAACAAACAAGTCCTAGGACAGATGTTGGCTGGGGTTGAGAGCTGGGAACGTGGCACCCAGAGAGTGATGGTGCTCAGAGGGAAATGCTCTAAATCACCAGTCCCTTGCTGGAGATGAACAGAACGCACTCACATTTTCCTACCTTTCCCTCAGAGCTATGGCAGAAGCCTCCCCTGATATCTAAATATTTTAATCCTATTTTTGATGAAATTAGAAGATAAAATGCAATTACTTTTACCTCCTGAGAGTTTCAATCAAATGTTCTGATAAAACGAGAAACTGTGTCTACATTCATGGGAAAGAAGCAGACAGTGTTTGAAGTGTAAATTAGAATGACTTGGTAAATTAGGAAATAGAAGATACCAGCCTCAAAAAAAAAACGTAGAAAGGACTTACAGAGGAAGGAAAGGGAAGACAGAACAGAGAGAATACAGGTTCTTTCCCCTGCCAGCACCTCAGGCAAACACCCAGCCCAGGAGAGAGTAGGTACTGGTGTTCCCACCTAACAATCCATGCCCTACATGGACATGCAAAGAAGGGAGCCTCTCTGAAAGTTCAAAGACTGCGTACACAGAAACAGGGAGATCCTCAGTGGGATCACTACGGACAGATGACTCCTGCCCCTAAAAGTGTTTGTCAAGACAGTCACACTTGGTTATACCTCCCAGGTAGCCTGTGTGTCATGGGTGATAGCCATTCCCTTTTGGTAAGACATCCCTACCTATTTTCATTTGCCACAGTTAATTAAGTAGATTGCAGGGAGGGAAGTTTAATTATCTTGACTCTACCTGCAATCCTACCAATAGCTTAAAATATGAGCTCAGGTATGGCTTTAAACTTACTCTGAGCAGGGATTCAGAGACTCATTCAGAATTTGTTGTACCCACAGAGAGGGCTGGTGTGATTAATGTGAGCACTTGTCTTGGTCAGAAGAGAATGCAAGTCACAGGCCTCAGTTCTCTACCTTACAGTAGGGGACATGGGCTTGTCAATGCTGCTTCCTGAAATACTCGGACTCCTAACCCATTGGCTCTTGTATTGTCCACCTCTGTGCTTGCAGGCCAATGTCCATCACAGCAAGAGCAGCAATTGACATGTTTATAACCAATATCCTGACAATTTATGGGAAGTAAATCCTAGGTGTTTGAAGCAGCCATTGGAAGACAGAGTACAAAACATTCCGAGGAAAGGAGAGAAATTGATATAGACCAAGGAAAAGAGGAATGAGATAGCATTTCCAATCTTGGTGGGTTCAACAGCAGGTGAAATGGGAAAAGAGTGAAAATTAGAGTGTGCAGCGGCTGCTAGAGAATTCCCCACAGGGTGGTGTGGGTAATCGAGGGTGAGTTAATTCTCAAAATCTGAATTCTTTGAAATGACAAAGTAAGCTCAGGGGATGCGGATATTATATCCCAGATGCAGAAGATGAGAGCATGGAAGTGGTTAGGAAACAAGATTATTCTTAAGGAAATAATAACATACTTTATTGATTAAATAAAGCCCCGTAGAAGATCCCTCATAGGCTCTCAAAGAACCAGTGGGATTTTGGAGTTGGCTATTATTCAATTTAAACTGACAAAATCTCTGAATTTCAAATTATTTCCTTCTAACTCTGTCAGTTCTCTAAGGCATGGCTTTGCCCCCATTCAGATGAGGGAGATGTTACTGCACCCTCACTTTGGAAAGACGACGCACAACCTCATGCGTCAAAATCAGTCTTCAGTGCCTCAGACACTTGTTTTTCTAGTGGGTGGTTAGCAGTGATGTGAGGATAAGGTTCAGAGATGATGAGATCAAACCTTGGGAATCCAGATAAGACTGCATTTAAAATCTGAAATATTGACCTGGGGAAATATCAGAACTGATTGGCTTAAACTCCTAATGTAGCAATTTCTTCCCCCAAATCTGGCCTCTTTGCAAGTGCTATAAAGGAGTCTCATGGTCCCAGGAGGAACCTGCTCCATGAACAGCTCCAAGACAGAAATTTCCTCTGTCCTGGTGTATACCAGTAAAGGCAAAAACCAAAAGCCCATCTTCTGAGAAAACCTTCAGGGACATGCAGAACCCTCTCCAGGCCTCTGCTCAATGCCTTCAGCCTCACTCAGCCATTTCCATTGTGCCCAGTATTTCCTAGTGACTTTATCTGAGCTCAGTGGAGTTCGTCATGATCCCATATGAAATGTAGCAGCCAGTCTTGGAAAAATGGTCAGAGAAGCCTAATAAATCCCAGGTAATTAGTGCTGTCTCTGGAAAAATGCTGGTAGATATCACTAGTACTGATGTGAAATGTCACTCACAAACCACACTAGAGACAAAAGGATAGATAGGTAGATAAATTTGTTAATTAAATAATGCAGACAGGCAAGGTTTTGAAAACAATCTTTATTGTATATGATGTTTATATGTTAGACTGAGCGGTGTGGTCCCTTCATCCTCTTTTATCCTATTGGCATTCTATCTGCTATTATCTCTTCTCCCTGGGAGTGAGAAAATAAATGAGGCAGAGCAGGAAGGGACAAGAAGTGACATGAGCTCTGCCCATCAATAACCCTTCACTTTAATCTCAAAGCCTGGGGCCATCCACACCAGTTCAGTTCAGTTCAATTAAATTACAGAAAAATAAAGGTTCTAGAACTTTTCCGGGTTGGGGGAAAATCACTTCTACGTTGTTCCCTTTCCACGTTTCCCTTTCCGTCACAGGGCCATGTTCATGGGCCAGAGTGAAATCAAAGCTCAGACCAAAGACTCACAGACCCCATACCTTTGATCCTGCTGAGCACTGGTCCTCTCTCCAAACCAGTCTTGGCCCTTGAGATCATGCTGAGCTCTACCTGCCTAGAGGGACTCTAGTATTTCTTCTTAAAGTTGAGGACAGTCATGGATATAGTGGGAAACTTCCCAGTCAGAACTCTCCAACTTCTCATTTAACCAAAAGGAGGTCAAATCCCCCGAGAAGCACTGAGTGTACCACAAGCTGACGGATCTGCAGAGCCATGACAGAGCCCAGCGCATCCCTGCAGCCCCTTCTTTCTCTCCCTGCGAGTCTTCCTAAGGTAGGCTTGGAAAACTGTGCAAGCCTCAGGCCTTACCTCTCCCAAGAGAAGGCTGAACCGTCTTCAAAGATCTTCTGGCTCATGAATCTCAGTTGCTATGTGGAAATCAAAATAGAGGAAGACACTTAGTTAATGAGGGAAGGAGCTCGGCTCGCCCTTAAAAATCCTCTGAATTTCCTGCGGGAACTGGAAAGCTCAAGACAAATCCCAACTTATAGGCCAGTGAGATGTCTGGGCAGGAAGCAGGGGGCCCAGTTATGCCCCCTTCCATTATTCCCCAAGCTGGATGAACCTCCACCCCCACCTCTCCCTCATGGGGTTGAACTGGAGAGACAGAGAAAGCACAGCTCCCTTAGCAGACCCAGCCCCTGCTCACTTCCTATCCTTGGGAGAATGAAACACACAGCCTGGACATTGGCTCCAGGGTCTCTTCAGGCCAGGGTCTTCCCTTGTGGGCTGGTCCTCCTTATTCTCCTTGTCTTCTGGCTTCTCTTGTTCCTCCTCCTCCTCCTCTTCCTCCTCCTCCTCATCCTCCTCTTCTTGGGCGCTCTCTGGTTCTACATTGCTTATCAGCTGAGTCATGGTGAGATGGAAGACGTGGCAGCTGAAGCCCTCCCTGATCCCATGCTTCACATGCTCCTGGAGGATATCCATGGTGGCAAAGACCCGGCAGCAGGCCATGCATCTGAAACCATTCTCCATGGTCACCAGCCAGTCAGGTGTCTTGGCCCTGGGTCTCTCCTCCATTGCAGGTGATCCTGGCGGGCTCTCTGCCTCTGCCCTTTCCTCATGTTCTTTCTCCTCCCCGTTGGGCTCGCTGTCAGACAGGAGGTTTCTGGTGGATACATCAGAGGGGGGAGTACCTACTCGCACTTTCTCAGGAAGGCTTACTTCTTCCATCCTTGGCTGCTTTTCTAGGGACTCTGAGGTTTCCTCTGTCTCCCAGGAGACAGCTACACCTTTTTTCATTTTTACCTGCATGTAGTATATTTTCATGCCCTTTTTCTCTTTGTTCATACACAGAGAGGACACACAGGTCTTATAAGATGAATGGGTTGAGAAGGAGTTATTCTGGGAGTGGGGAAGAGTCTCCCCTCGTTTTTGAAACTGGGTTAGGGGTGATCTAGGCTTGGGACTGTCTTGTAATTTCCGGGTTCCTGGGAAAGGAAATTAGAAACATAAGAACATGCACAGAGCCTGCTGGAAACTGAGAATGCAAAACTGTGAATATGCATGGTAGAGGAGAGAGGGTCCATGGTATGATCCAGGTGTGTGATAGGTTTGCTATCCATTGTTCGTATTCTGGGGTGATGTGGGTGGTGTCATTTGTGTGTATAAAGATATTGGGGAATGTCTACACACGAGTGTTGAATCAGATAGTGAGGATTATGGCATGTATGGAATAGAGGTGGGGTTTGCATACTAGGAATATGGTATTTTGTGACTTTGCTGCTGTGTTGTTTGTGGAATGTGGCCTGTGATATAGGAAAATGGCCTTGTAGGTCATGCATTTTGGATTTGTGCATGTGCTAAAGATGTATGTATCCATGCAGAGTATGGTTATATGAGTGAGGTATACAGGCCTGAGCTGTGTGGTCCTACTGAGCTATTCTGGGGAACGCTGTCCTCTAGAAGCCACAAATCCCACATAGTTTCTCTTAAGGTCCCTAATCTGGTCCCTTAGCCTGACACCCCAAACCCAAACCTTTCAGGCCATTGTCTCTGACTTCCCACCATGATCATGTCAGGGTTCAAGATCTCCCACGGAGAGCTCTCCTAACAGTTCTGAATTCTACCTGGGCCTCTTCACAGAGTCCGGACCACCTCCAACTGCCCTGGGCTGCTTCTCAGCCTCATGCTTTAAATTCTATGCTTCCTGCACTGTACTCAAAGTCTGATACCCAGGGAGCCCCACATTCAAGGAGCCTCACACCTAGAAGTCTCCATATCCAAACAGTCTCACAATCAAGGACTCCTTCATCCAAACTCTCACATCTAAGAAGCCCGGCACCCAAAGTGTCTCATACACCCAAGTCTCACACTCAAGCATCCCTGTACCTCTACTACCATGGAAGAGCTTGTATGGAGAAGAAACACAGGAGAAGTATTCTGAGGCAGAGGAGACCTCCCCTCCTCCTAGGCTGCACATCTTGGCCACTCCAGTGGATTCAAGATGAGGGGCATCCTCTTGTGATTTTGACATTCCTGAGAAAAGTATGAAAGTCACAGTGATTTGGGGGGTTGGACATATTTGTACATCATTCACCTATCCAACAAATATTTACGAGTGTCTGACATGTGTCAGATGTGGTAAATACACACAGTTTAGAGTACGGTTCCTTGTGGATATTCCAGTATTGAATTACTCAACAGTTATTTTATTAATATCTTATTAGGAATGAATGCCTGTGTGATTTACTGTGAATATGTGTAAAGTGTAAAAATGATGTGCTTTAGGTGGGGCCAGTGTGGAGTTTGTATACATGCTGTGTTCACAATTCAGGAATAATGTGATACCTAACATTTCCTGACAATGCAGTGAGGCTTATTTGTGATGTACATTTATTCATTTATTCAGTGAACAATATTTAGTAAATAGCTTCTATGTATCAGGCATTATTCCACTATTCTAGGCTTGGGAATACTGAACAAGACAGAGTCCCTCTTCTAATTGGCACTTCTATTTCAATTGGAAAGGCAGGCACTAAACAGAAACACATATAAGTATATAATAGGACAGATCATGGTGAGAATGTAAGGACCACCAGATCTGTCAAACAGAAATACCTGATACCCAGTTAAATTTAAATTTAAGATGAATCACAGTTTTCTTTAGTATAAATTGGTCATATCGAATATTAGGGACTTTCTCATACTAAAAAGTCATTGGAGTTTTATCTGAAATTCAAGTTTAACTAGACATTCTATTTTTGGGCAACTCTAATAAAGGTGTGTCAGTGAATCTGTTTAATTTCGGTTTTAACAAAGTAGGCCTGGTGTGGCTACAGGTTGTGTTACAGATGTGGAATGACCTGAGACTGGTTCTTACAGAAATATTTAGAGGTAGTTGTAATGTAGCTATCTTTATCTGAGAATTGAAGAGATATGTGTACTTGTGCATACGAAGGTGCGCACGCACACACACACACACACATATGAAGGTGCGTGCGTGCACATGCACACACACACATACATTCTCTCTCTCCAGAGTTTAGTGTAGAAAGAGAGCAGTGTTATACCCCTGGGTTGTGTGAACATGTAATAAAGGAGTAGTATGCTTATATATGTGCTGTGTGTGGTTTAATCAAGCAGCTGTGTGTGGAAATGTGTAACATTTTTCCTGTATCAGGGTGCATATGGGCATGAGACTATCTCATGGGAGACCCTAAATGAGAACTCTGTATGTACTGTCACGTGTTTTGAGCATCACCCAGGTCTAGGCATGTTAATGTTCATTTATTACCATAACCCTGCAAACTTCCCAGTGACCACTCTATCCCCATTATCCCCACTATTCCCTCTCCTAATACACTTGTAAGGAGAGAAAATATTCTACAATGTAAAGGTAGATGGGGTAGAAGAAACCTTGGCCTTCCCCTTCCTGTCAAAGGCCCCTGGAAATATGCCTCCCCTCCAGGCCCCCATTCCAAGGGGGGGCATATTCCTACACCAGAGGAGCCTGGGCCTCATGGAAGCTGCTGGGCTCTGACTTGGGCAAATCGCTCCAGATGGATTTCTGGGATAGGATCCACTTTGTCCCACCTGCTACACATGACTACCACCCTGCCCCACATCAAGGCAACCTACTTGTTTCCATTTAGCACATCACACAACCTAGAAAGTAAATAAGTTGGCAGCTCTTTGTGTTGTTTCCCCCAGGATCCTGAGGTGTCTTGCCCCATCCATTAAGGTCTGAGTCCCCTTAAGGCATTTTCCTGCCCCTTCCCTTGCTCTGGGAAGCATCCAACCTGTGCATCCACAAACTCCAATGGCATATTCTTCCTGCCAAAGGAATAAAATCTCCATGCTTTCTGTATGTCACCATTCTTAGACAAAGTCTTAATCTACTTTTCTAACAAACATGTCATTTCCCAAGATAATTTTCAACAAGACCTTTAATTCAGCCACTAATCTTTCTTCTTTCCTAAAAGGGACAGTGTAACTCACAGATTTCTCTCGCTGTCCCCCATACTTCACAACTCCCAAGTGACCCAAAAGGAGAAATAAATAAAGAGAATATGAAAGAATTGAGAAAAAACTGTATCTGAGTTGTGTAGCTGGAAGGCCCCCGCACACACACATACACCCAATGTGCCTGGAGTCCCTAGCTCCAGGTGCCAGCCCCCAAGAGAGAAGTTCACAGACCAGAAGGGCTGACTTTCTATCTGCCTGGGGCATCTGGACTTTCTGTGCCTTTTCACACCCTTGGGACCCTTGAGATGGATCCAGCAGCATCAGCTGATAACACGTCTCCCCTTTACTTCATAGGCACCTGCTCACCTCAATCCTCATTCTTAGGGAAGCCTAAGGCTGGCAGGCCTCCCCTGTACCCCAGAGAAGCTTCCCAGCACGTACCTCTTCCCTTCTCATCAGTTTCCTGGGACTCTTCCTTTTCCAAATGTTTCCTCTTTTGTCGCCGTTTCATAATATCAGCTAGGAGAATCCCTTAGAGGATTCTTAGTGTCCAGTTCCCCCTTTTTCCTACGGGTTGGCCCTTCTTGACTCTCAGGAAATCCGTTGAAATTATTCAAATACAAATAAAAATCGTCAAGTCTTCTCTATGACTGGAGAACTCAAACCACTGATCGAACCAGCAGCCCTGCCCAGTGCTCACTATACTGCAGGGCTGTTAAGGTTCAAAGGTCACCAGGCCCACAGGAGGATTCTCTTACCTCAGTGATGACATCAGAGCATTCTGTGGCCCTCAGTCCAACACAGCCTCTTCAACTGCAGAAACCCCGATGAAAAGAACAATTCCTTTTCCTAATGGAACCTCTCTAATGAATTCAACTCTCTCATCTTTCAAATGTGGCAGAATATTTTTAGATGTTAACATGTTTCTGTTTCATTTTTTTTCTTTTTCTCCTTTTATTTCACCCTTTCCTTTCTGCCCTCAAGCAGGTAGCAGGTAGCAGGCTCTGTGTTCATCGCTCAGAGCTGGAGTACAGCAGGGCTGAAAGCAACAATAATTTGCCGATAAAATTTGACTTTTATTTCTAAAATCTTAAACCTCGTAGAAAAGAGGCAAATTACAACAGAAGTAGGATTTGGGGGGATTATGCATTCACTTCTTTCTTACTCTACTAGAATTGTCAACAAACTGATTAAATCAGAAATGAAGAGCTCTGTGGCCTGTGGAGGAGAGGGGCCCTGAAGTGTGAGAGAGAGAGAGAGAGAGAGAGAGAGAGAGAGAGAGAGAGAGAGAGAGAGAGATGGCAAAAATTCCAAGAGGAGATTGCTGCATTGTTCACACAAACCGAATGGCAAACTATCCCACTCCTGCACAGGAGTCACCAAACCTGTAGGAGCCATGACAACCAAGAAGACATCAACACAAGACCTCTTAGCTCCTATAAGTAGTGACCAGTCCCTTATCCTAGCCTTGAAATCATGGTATTGCAAGATTTCCAAATAAATCTGGGTGGAATCCACACCGGACATCAGAAGAACACTTATTATGAATTAAGTAGAATTATTTTAAAATGGCATGCTATTTCTTGTTGACAGATTACATACTCTCCAGGAGCTGCTTGGACTCTTGCATCTGAAACTACACCAAATGAGCCCACTCTAAACCTGTCCCTAGGCACAAGCCTAGGTAACACAGAGAGACACCTTGAGTTGGAGAAGGGGCCTAGACTCATGGTTAGTAGTGAAATCAATGCCTATCCTCAGAAGCAGACCAGTTTTATGTTCTAAGGGACAAGTGGGGAAGGCAATGCAAGAGGGTTTTACTTTTGTATTTTATGCTCTGAATTGTCAGAATTTTAAAACAAAAATATCTTAATACATAACTTATATAATTAAAAAATACACAGATATTGAATCTGACACTCTTAGGAAATTCATACAATCTAGAGTGAAACAGAAAATATCACAAAAGACCCTGCAGACATCAAAAAGGTAATAAGATAATCCTGCAAACTTTACAAACATAAATTTGATAACTTAGATGAAATGGACCAACTCCTCAAAAAGCACAAAACACAAAACTCATCCAATATAAAACTACAAAGAATGTACAATTTGTAATTATTAAAATCCAGAAAGCAAATTTCCATGACCACATAGTTTCACTAGAGATTCTCACAAACATTTAAAGAAAAATCAACACCAATTCTACCCAATCTTTTCCAGAAGAAAGAAAGAAGCATTCTTAATTCATTTTATGAAGCCATTGATACGAAAACTAGGCAAAGATAATACAAAAAAAAAGAAAACTACATGCCAATATCTCTCATGTATATAGATGTAAAAATCCTTAACAAAATATTAGTAAATAGAATTCAGCAATATATAAAAAGGATTATATGCCATGGCCAAATAGGGTCTATTTCCAGGGAAGCAGAGCTGATCTAATATCTGAAACTCAACCAATGCAGTCTACTACATTAATAGGCCCAAAAAGAAAAAATAACATCATTATATTGCTATAGTGTGGATCTGGTTCTGACCCCAGAGGCTCATGTGTTAAAGGCCTGGTCCCCAGGGGCAATATTGGAAAGTGGTGGAAACTTTAAGAAGGGGAGGCCTACTGGGGGTTGTTTTGGTCATTGGGGGCATGGCCTTAGAGAGTAAAATAGTTCTCAATAAAGGAACAAGCCAAACATCAATCTCTCTGGTTGGGATGCGATGATCCCTCCCACATGTACTTCCATGGCTATGTGATACTATCTGCTGTTAAATAGGCTTAACCATTGGAGCCACCTGATCTTGGACTATGAACCTCCAGTACTTTGAGGTAAATAAACCTCTTTTCTTCATAAATAGCTCTCCCTAGGTATTGTGTTGTAGAAATGCAAAACTAACATCAACTGATTTTTAAAAATCATTCGAAAATATCTATTGTGGCCAAGCAGGGTGGCACACCTATAATACCAGTGACTAAGAAGGCTGAAGCAAGAGGATCACAATGTCAAGGCCAGTTGCAGTAACTTAGCAAGATCCTGTTTCAAAACTTAAAAAATTAAAAGTATTGGAGCTAGAGGTATAATTCAGCGGTAAAGAATGCCTGGTTAAAATCTCTAATACCCCCCCATACACACACACACACACACACACACACACACACACTAAAAACTTTCAGAAAACTATCAATAGACAGGAATTTCTACAACTTGATAAAGAGAACTACATAAAATCTACAACTAGCATTATACTTAAAAGTAAAAGACTGAGTCCTTTCCCTTTAAGAATGAAAACAGCAAACCTGCCTGTTATTGCTGCTTTTTTTTTTACTCTTTTTATATATATGTGACAGTAGAGTGTGTTTTGACCTATTATACATACATAGAATATAACATATTCTAATTAGGACCCCATTCTTGTGGTTGAACATGCTGTGGAGTTTCACTGGTCGTCTATTTATATCTGAACATAGGAAATTATGTCCGAATCATCCTACTGTTGTCACTGCTCTTAATAATAATAATACTCTTAGCATAAAGCTGGAAGTTACAACTAGTCCAATAAGGCATGAAAAAGAAATAAAAAGCTATTCAAATGAAAAAAGAAAAAAACAGCAGAATAAAAAAGACATTATTATTGCAGTATGTATATATGTGACTGCATGACCAATGTGATTCTGCAACCTGTATACTCAGAAAAAATGAGAAATCATACCCCATTTGATTCAAATGTATGATATGTCAAGATCATTGTACTGTCATATGTATCTAATTAAAACAAATTAAAAAATTAAAAAAAGAAAAAAGAAGAAAGACTATTCTTATTTCTGGATGATACACTTGTATAGTAAATCTTAGGGAGTTAAAAAAAAGGAAGAAGATGAAGAAAAGGAAGAACAAGGGAATGAAGGAAGGAAGGAGGGAGGGAAAGAAGGAAGAAAGAAAGGAAGCAAGAAAGGAAGAGTCTTAAAACTAATTAATTAATTTAGCAAGGTTACAGGGTAGATTAAAGCTAGTAAATTAATTCAGCATGGTCACAGGGTAGAAGATAAACTTACAATAATCAATTATAGTAACCCCGAAGTATCCATGAGGGATTGGTTCTAGGACTCCCTAAAGATTCCAAAATCCATGAATTCTCAAGGCCCTTGTATAAAATAATATAGAATTTGTAAGTAACATATACTCATCTCCAGTATACTTAAAATATCTCTAGATTACATATAACACTTAATACACTATAAATGCATATAGATTGCTGTTATACTATATTGTTTAGAAAACAATGGCAATAAGCAGTCTGTTCATCTTCGGTAGAGATGCATTTTTTAAATATTTTCAATCTGAGGTTTGGCTGAATCCTTGGATATAGAACCTACAGATATAAATGACTGTACATTTCTATTATTAGCAATGGACACTTGGGAATCAAAATTGAAACAATATCATTGACAATTGTTCAAAAAATTAAATAGGTATAAATCTAAGAAATCATGTACAAGACTTCCATGCTGAAAATTATAAAACACAAAGTAAATCAGAGAAGTTCTAGAGACATTCCCTGTTCATAGACTGAAGGACTCAACATTAATAAAGATGCATTTCCCCACAAATTAGCATAATATAAATTTGGTTCATTTCCTATCAAAATCCCAGAAAGATTTCTTTTTAGATAGAATCATTCTATTTAAAAACAAATGAACTAAAACAGCTAAAGCAATTTCAATAAAAGAATAAAGTGGGAAAATCACTCTGTCCTATTACAAGACATTATTTAATATGAAAAGATTGTGTGGTATTAACCAAGGTATAGATGCAAAGAACAATTGAACAGAATAGAAATGATACCAGTAAAATTATATAAATATTCCCAAATGATTTTGACAAAACTGCAAAAGAATTCAATAGAGAAAAGATAACTTTTTCAACAAATGGTGTTGAAGCAATTGAATATTCATAGGCAAAAAGTAAACCTCTATCTAAACATTTTGTTGGAGGTATTAGAGACTGAACCCAGGTGCATGTTGCCACTGCACTACATCCCCAATCCTTTATATTTTTTTTATTTTGAGACAGAGACTTGCTAAGTTACTGAAGCTGGCATCAAACTTGAGATCCTCCTGTCTCACCCTCCTGAGCCACTAGGATTACAGGTGTGCACAACTGTGTACCCAACCAAACTTTTCATCTTAAACAAAAATTAATTCCAAACAGATAATGGACTTCTAGTAAAATTATATAATTTTTTTAAAAAAATAGGAGAAAAATATTCAAGATTGGTGTCAGCTTTTCATCACTGTGACCAAAATACTGATGTGAATGACTTAAAGGATGAAAATTGACTTTGGCTCACAGTTTCTGAAGATTCAGTCTGTGGTCAGCCAGCTCCATTCTTCTGGATAAGAGGTAAAGCAGAACATTGTGGCAGAGGAGCCTGGCTGGTCAGCTCGTGGCAGCCAGCAAGTAGAGAGAGAAAGGAAGGAGCTGGGGAGAAAGATAAAACCTTCCAGGGCATGTTCCCAGTGACCTACTTTTTCCAACGAGGTCCCACGTCTCAGTAATCCATTTGGTTATCAATGAATTAATCCACCAAATAGATTGATCCACTCATGAGGTTGGAGCCCTCGTGATCCAATCACTTCCTAAATGCCCCACCTCTGAACCCTGCTACGTGGGGAGTATCATTTACAATTGCTCAAAAAATGAAGTAGGTACAAATCTAAGAAGTCATGTCCAAGGCTTGTTAGACTTTCAATCCATGAGCTTTCGGGAGGGTTGTTCCATATCTGAACCATGACAAGAGCTAAGGCTGGGAAAAGAATCCTTAGATTTGAAAATGAAAGCATAATCCCCGAAAGAAAAATAAAATTAACTAGACTTCATCAAAATTAAAAGCATTTGCTATGGGAAAGGTCCTGTTAAGAGAATGAAAAGACACACGACAGAGCATGATAAAAATTTGTAAACCACATATTCAGCAAAGGATTAATTTCTGTATTATATTGTTTAAAACTCTCAGAATTTAAAGTAAATAAGTAATCCAATTAGTAAATGGAAAAAAACACATGAAGAGACATTTCACTGGAGAGAAGATACAGATGGAAAATAAGCTCATGGAATGATAATATCATTAGCCACTGGGAAAATGCAAGTTAAAACCACAATGAGAGATCTATACATGCCTGTCTGAAAGACGAAAATAAAAATCAACAATGCCAAACACTGATAAAAATAGAAAAAGTGGATTATTCATACATTGCTGGTAGGAATGTGAAATAATACTGCCAAAATGTATAGCAGTTTAAAATAATTAATGCAAATGCCATATAAACCAGCAATTGAATTCTTTGACATTTATTCAAAAGAAATGAAAAACCTGTGCACAGAACCCATTAAGGAATGGTTATAACTCTTTGTTTGTAACAGCCAAAACAATTCAGATGCCCTTCAATGGGATGATGGGTAAGAAAGCCATAGTGCATTAATCCCATGGAAAACTATTCAGCAATAAAGAGGACTTAATTCGACTGAAGCTTCAGAGAATTAGACTTAGAAGAAAAAAACAATCTAGAAAGGGGTTATTATTATTCCACTAATGAAACATTGTTTAAATGACAAAATTAAAGAGATAGAAAAGTGATTAATGGTTTCCCATACTTAAGGAGGGGGTGAAGGTGGGAAGACAGTGGTCATGGCTCTAGAAGGCTAATATAAGGGATTCTTGTGGTAATAGAATGTTTCTGTGTCTTACCTGTGTCGATATTAATTTCTTGGTTTTAATGGTGTACTGCAGTTTTGTGATTTATTCCCAATAGGCAAAAATGGGTTCAGGTTATACAGGATCTCTCTGCATTATTTCTCACAATTGCATGTGAATCTATAATGACCTATGAATAAATGTTTAATTCAAACCCTCATCAATAACAACTAGGACTAGTTATTTAAAAATTGAGGTGGATGTCTATGGGATTCAGGTAAAGAATATTCTTGCAGTTTTACTCAGCACCTGTGCAAGTCTCCGTAAAAAGCACAGGAGAACAAATCAGTTAAAACTGATGAAAACATTCCTAAACCACACCTATGGCACAAATGCACGGTGCAAGAGGTCACCTCAGAAACTGAAAAGTCTGAGCACCTTCAAACCCGAATGGACCTTGGAGTTCTCTAATTCAACCACCTTCTTTTCTTTTATTTCTATATCATCTCCATTGAGATGTTGCCCAATTCATATTTCAGTGTTTTCAATGATAGAAAACTTAACCTCCCCTCAAAGCATTTCCTAAATTTATCTATAGAATAAGCTTATTTATTCTATTACAACAAACACCCCCTCCAAAAAAGAAAGAAAGAAAATCTCAATAATTTTTAATTGCTTTTAGTTTTTAAATACATGACAGCAGAATGTATCACAATTCTTATTGAACATATAGACTACAATTTTTCATATCTCTGGTTGTATACAAAGTGTATTCACACCAATTTGTGTCTTCATACATGTACTTTGGATAATAATGGTCATCACATTCCACCATCATTTCTAACCCCATGCCCCTTCCCTTCCCCTCTAACCCCTCCACCCTATCTAGAGTTCGTCTATTTCTCCCATGCTCCCTCTCCCTATTCCACTATGAATCAGCCTCCTTATATCAAAGAAAACATTCATCATTTGTTTTGGGGGGATTGGCTAAATTTACTTAGCATTATCTTCTCTAACTCCATCCATTTACCTGCAAATGCCATGATTTTATTCTCTTTTATTGCTGAGTAATATTCCATTGTGTATATATGTCACTTTTTTAATCCATTCATTTACTAAAGGGCATATAGGATGGTTCCACAGTTTAGCTATTGTGAATTGTGCTGCTATAAACATTGATGTGGCTGTGTCCCTGTAGTATGCTGTTTTTAAGTCCTTTGGGTATAGACCGAGGAGAGGGATAGCTGAGTCAAATGGTGGTTCCATTCCAAGTTTTCCAAGGAATATCCATACTGCTTTCTATATTGGCTGCACCAATTTGCAGTCCCACCAGCAATGTATGAGTCTGCCTTTTTCCCCACATCCTTGCCAACACTTATTATTGTTTGTCTTCATAATAGCTGCCATTCTGACTGGAATGAGATGGTATCTTAGAGTAGTTTTGATTTGCATTTCTCTAATTGCTAGAAATGATGAACATTTTTTCATATACTTGTTTATTAATTGAATATTCTCTTCTGAGAAGTGTCTGTTCAGGTCCTTGGCCCATTTATTGATTGGGTTATTTGTTTTTTTTGGTGTTTAGCTTTTTGGGTTCTTTATATACCCTAGAGATTATCGCTCTATCTAATGTGTGAGGGGTACTGCTCCTAGTACCTGCCCACTGTAGGTTGGACATCACTTCAGGGCCAAAGCTAATGAAGCCACAACTATCTAGAAAATTGTCTGGTGTCATTGCAGAGGGGAAGAGAATTCTGGAGAGTCTGACACTGGCATTCAATGTTTGGGCCCAGAAGATACACACATTGCTTCCACTCAAATATCATTCACTGTGCATTTACAAAATCAAGGCTAGAAGTCACATCTTTTAGATCATAATTCACAAATTTTCCCACAGTACTGTTAGGATATTTACAGAAGAATGATGTCATTAGGATTACATGGAATTTACTTTGTTTTTTGTTGGTGTTGTTGTTTTGGTTTTCTTTTTTATAATAGATTCAGGAGGGAAGATTTAGATGTTCCCAAAACACTTGCCTTAAACTGAAAAGAAACTGGAAAAAATTTAGTTTTTAAATGTTTAGCCTGGTAAAGATTAGACATTTAGGAATCTTTTATATTCTGAACATAGGGAATACGAAGGAAACAATCTTTTTAAGACTTCCAAGAAATAGCAGAAAAAGTCTTGACTGCCACTTTGCTATTTCGATTATCTTGTTGACACACCAGGTCTTTGAGTAATAGTGGTGGCAGCAGCCACAGAGTTTTAGCTGAGATAAACGTATATATAATAGCACTGGCAGCCCCTGCAGAACCACATACTATGGTAAATGCCTTAGCACAATCCTATTTGTTCATAGTTCTGTGCAAAGTAACAAATAGTCCTGAAACATTGATTCCAAATAGCTTTTGCTCTTATTACCTTAAAGATGACTTAGCTGCCAAGTATTTGCTCCGTGATGAAGAAGAACTCATATATAAGGAAAGGATTTATGTACTGAGATATGCTTCTTATTTTGTTCCTGCACAGAAATACTGCATATCTAGAAATTAGAGTCAATCTTCCACCCTTCCCCGACATTGTGAAAAAATGACTGTGTCATTCCTTTTTTTTTTTTAATCCACTCTGGCCACATTTATTTTTTAGAGAATAATATTCCCCTGCTCAAATCTTTAATGGCTTCCTAATATGGGAAGAATGAAGTTAAAAATTGCAATCAAACCTTCAAAGGCCTGCAGAGTGGGGTCCCCTAGTAAGTTTTCCAACACTCATCTTTTAGCTTCCACTCAACTTGGCCAAACTTTCCTCCCTCAAATCGAGCTCAGGCCCTTGTTCAAGTCATTTCCCTCAGTGTACAAATTTTTAAAAGATAAGTGCGACTAAAATCTTATGTTTCACAAGAACCTTTCTGATACCTCAGTGGAAAGGCCCACACATTCCCATAGCACATTAGCTCCTCTGTGATGGTTCTTTTCATATTCTGTCTTCCCACAACACTGGACATGAATCTTTGAAAGTAGAAACTATGATTCCTCTTCTCTGAATCCTCACAGCTCCAAGCACTGATATAAGCTCCCTTACACAGCACCTATTCCTAAAAAAAGAAAAAAAAAAGGTCTTAAATAGTCAAAGTAGGGATATTCTTTCACTCCAATACAAACAATATCCCATCCAGTTCCTCTTCAATTTTTTCCTCATACCAGAATCTACATGTCATTTCTGTCTTTATCTGCAAAGGGAGAAATTTCCCACACCCATGTATCTGAAGCAAAGTAAGAGCCTCTCTTGTCTTGTATCACCTGCCCAGCTCCCTTCATCTCTGACAAAAACTATTTTTCACTACCTAAAATTTAGCCCTAGATTTTCCTTACTTAGGATATTTAACCTTTAAAGATTTTTATTGAAATATAGGTACTTTTGTGAGAAGTGATACCTTAAATTATTAGCAAGGGATAGGGGAAAACAGGCTACAGATTAAACTGATTTTTAATAGGACAGGAGCCACAGCAAAAGGGCAAAGATGAAACTGTATTTGGTAAGGAGGAAGATGTTGAGGGTGGTGGTGAGGAAGCACCAAAACAAATATTCAACTTCCTCATACATTTGCAACAGACCACATCTTCCAGAGAGAGTTCCCCTGTGTGAAACAATATATTGAGAATATGGAATGTGTGTGTGTGTGTGTGTGTGTGTGTGTGTGTGTGTAACAAAATTACTAATGTTACACTGAGTTGAGATTCACAAGAGTTCAAATAACTACTTGGTAGTCAGTGTATAATTATAAAATAGCCCAGAGATTAGAGTAAAACTTAACAATTGTACAAGAAACTTTCCCAGCAGGGACTTAGACACTGTGTAGAAATTGTAAGCAAGAGAAACAAGCTTTATAAAGCAGGCTCAGATGATTACTGGTGCCCAGGAAAACCCCTGACCTAAAGTATTAATTGGAACTGAGCCAAATCTTTCTCTAAACCAATTTCATAGGTTTTGAAAAATCTCCTCTGTGGACCCAATGCCCTTATCAATTCATGGAAGTAAATGAGATTAACCATCTCCGGCCAAGGTCTCAGTGTCCCTCCAAGAGATGGGCAGTGTTTCCACAGTGAAGAGGAATATGAATTTCTGGAAAAATCCATACTTTAAATGCCTCTTAGTCTATAAATTATGCCTTCCTGCTGTTTACAGTTCTATAAAGGATCAGAGGAAACTTGTTTCTAGGTGTGACAACTGAGATCATTGAAGATTAGTGCTGCTATAAGCACACAGTGTCTCTGAGGAAAACAATAAAATGGTCTGCCTTCTCCTCCTTTGGCTGGAATATTTACTGGTTGTCACTATAGGAGCTCAGTTGTAGGCTCTGAGCAAAAACCTATCATTCACATTCAGTCCTTAGTGGGTAAAAAAGGGTCGAAGGCTCAAGGCTGTTTGAATAATCAAAGATTCCTATCTGACATAGAGCTGGGAGCAGTTATAGCAAGCATATGGGCACCTTTAAAGACTACTTTTAAGTACAAATAGAAATTTTGACTGGTTCTCTGTCTGTTGGATTTCCCAAGATTTCTTCTCATCAAAATTTGGCAAATAATTCAAATTCTTTCTGCCCCCAGAGAGAGGAAACAGCCACAAATTTTACAAACCTATAATTAGAGTGTGAACAGGCAGCCAAGTTAGACTGCCTTACGGTTGGAACCCAAAAGTATCTGATATCTAATAAAATTATTGACAAATAACATTTATAAGAACATAATTGCATGAGATGGTGTGCTAAGTGGAAGATTACCAAGTATCTCAGGTCTGCAAGGGCCAATAGTCTAAGGCAGACATACCTAGTACGTGAAAAAGGCTAAATAAAAATGGTAGACCAAAATCAGAATGGACAAAGTAACTGCTCTGCTATTGTAGATTCTTCCCATTCCTTTTCCATCATCATTCCTCAAAACCATGGCCCATTCCTGTGACCAAGGTGGAGGCAAAGCCTGGAAGTACAATCCACAAACTGCTGAAATGCTCAGGGTTGGGAACAACTATGGTGTTTGTGAAATCCAACTCCACTCTGCTCTTGAATTTCCTCTACAGTGGCTCCACTACATAATTACCTGGCCCAAATATTAGCAAAAAATCAAATATCAGTAAATATAGGCAAAAATCAACTATCATCCCAAATATCAGCAAAAAATGTTCAGGGACCACAAAGAACTTTATAAAGAAAACACTAGGACTGGGGTTAATAGATCAGTGGTAGAGCACTTCCCCCAGCATACACAAGGTCCTGGGTTCAATCCCTAGCATCACCAGGGAAAAAAGTTAAGAAAAAGAAAGAAAAAACTCTACATCTTTGGACAAGAATAATAGAAAATTCTATCTTATAAAGGACAAATCTATGGGAAGTGAAATTGACCAAATTATATTGTTACATTGTGTGCATGTACAAATATATCACAATGAATCCCACAATTGTGAGAAATAATAATGCACCAATAAGATAAATAAATAAATGACAGGTCTATCTCTTCACAGTCTGTTGTTTGAAGTTGCATCTGTTAAAAACACATAGAACAAACCTACATTCCTCTTCCATAAGATGGCCCTTTCAGTCTATTCATAGGCTACACATCCCTGTTCTACAAATATCTAAATTTCATTTCCCTTTTGCTATCCAACTTTCTCCTAAATGTGTCCTAGATTCTTATACTTGTCTTAAAGTACATTCTCTAGAACTGAACACAGTGTTCTGAGGCCTGACCACGGCTGAATAGAACACAGTTCTTATTTCCTCTATGATAGATATTTCTCCTAAAGCCAGTTTTTTATGATTATATCACGCCACTGACTCCTGCCAAGGTTACATAGCCATGTTGAAATATCAAAGTCAAAGTTCAAAACTATTACTTATTATCAAATAATGTAGCCAAATGATATCTACACCTCTTTTCCCCACCCACAGGGATAGGCTTTGGTTGGGGGATAGAAGAGGCACAAGAAACGGTGAAAGTTTTCTCTTTTGTGCATTCCTCTTTAAAAAACTAAAAATTATATGATTTGTTCAAGATTCTTCCAAATATCTCCATATTAGAAATTATATTCTCAAAATGTTGGTGAAACTTGAAACTTGGTGAAACACCTCCATAAAACTTTAACTCTTACAAAAGGATATCTAATAAGTTAAATCATTAGTTGTCACATCATATCCTGCAAGTTAATAGTAAAAGGTAGGGGAGAAAACACAGACCTATCATTAGCACCATCTGGGTTTGACTCTCAGCCTCACTAACAAATAAGCAGCTGTTGGACCAGGACACTTTGTTTTCCTCCCCCAGAAATGAGGGTCCTACCTTCTATCTCATTATGTCCTTGAACAAAGTGCTTGTCACGATGCTGTTAAAAGGCAGAAAGTCAGCCATTAAATAATGCATATTTCCCTGACAGCATAGATTCTTCTAGCTTACATCTCATTTCCCTTAATAGATTATTAGCTCTCAGAGAAAGGGACTAGACTTGCTTGTCTTCGTATCCCTGATATTCCAGACACCTAACATGAGTAGACACCCACATTCCTCTTGAATATGAATGTGAGCATCTGGCTTCAGATTTAGCTGCATATCATCTAGAAATAATCACATTTCTGTTCACAAGGGATGTTTGAAAATTCCAAGGGGGTATCTAAGATTACCTGTTGTTAAAGGGGGAAAAAATGACCTCAAGTCCAGGAAGAGATGTTGAATTGATGCTTAGGTCTAATCTATTTAGAAAACAAGTTGGCATTGACGTTTATGTTTTTAATGTTGACCCAATCTTAAACTCTATTTTTCTCCTAAAATAATGTTGTTCCAAGACACAGCTATAATAGGAGGATGAAGATGAGGTTGTTGAGGAAAGCCAACATCTGATATATCCAATTTCTGACCTATGCCTCAGCAAGCTAAAGGAAAATTTTATTGGTCTCCAGTGTCTACCCTGAGCAGTAAAATTAAGAAAGTACACTCCCACACTGCTTCAACCAGGCTGAGGTAATTGTTACTGTTATGGCTTTAGCAACCGGAGTGGGAGAAGATGAGAATTCTGAAAGAGATTTATTTACTGCAGAGCATCCCAAATATCTCATTAGTCTCCTTTTCATTTGGCAAACTTTTCTTTCATTAAAAGTGCCATGCTCTGCAGTTTCGGACAAAGCAAAATCGCTTCTGGGGAGGCACAGCAGCAAAGTAGAAATAACGTGGGCTCCAGAACAAGTTAGACCTGCATCAACACCCAGGTGTACTGTTTTCATGCTCTCAGACCACTCTCAGCTTTCCATAGTCTGCAGGAACCTCAGCTTCCTCATCTATAAAGAGAGAACAATTGCTCATGACCATGTAGGTCAGTTCCAGGACCATGGGTGCTTTATTGGCTTGTTTTGGTTTCTTCACAGCTCCCATGGTAATCTGCTAATGAAGACCATAGCAGTAGCAACTTCAAGGGTTGGTGATGAAGATTGAAAGGAGTCAATAGTGTAAAATGGTTAGAACAGAGGAAGTGCCCTGTCATCACCATCATCATAAGAATGAAGTGACACATGTAAAGGGTGCCTCCCCACTACCTGGTACAATTGAAGGAAAACTTTTCCCCTCACAATTAGAAACTTTGCATTGGGATCTGAAGAAGCTCACTGAGTGGGAGGACTTATTCCATGAGCATAGATTCAGAATTTTAGAGAAGGAGAGATCATGTAGATCAAGACTGCTTACAAAGGAATCAATGGAGGAAGGTAGAGAAGGAATTGCTGTGAAAAGAGCAGCATAGTTCAAAGAAAAGAAAAATTCCAGGTCTCCTGACACCTGATTACTGCATTATTCTCCCATATTATTCCATTTTTAAAAAAGTGTTACCTGGTTGAGAAACACCTTTTTATAAAAAGGCTGCAAACAGTCAGGTGGCATCTGATTCTCTTTGTGCTTTTGGAGGTCTCAGGGTAGTTTGAGGAGATGCTGAGATGATTAAGGGAAAGGATATAGCCCCCAACAGATCTTCCTAGGAGTCCCAATTCAGAGGGTAGAGTGCTCACCTCACTCTGAAAACAGAAGCAGAGCTCCTAGGTACTCATATGCACCGCCCACATATGCAAATCCAGCACCCTGCCTCCCTCACTTAATTTTAAACACTACTTTTACATCTCAGCTTATATTTGTTTTGTTGTGTATGTACAAGAGAACTGAGTTCCAGGTTTTTTCTAGGGACTGATGAGCCCCTTTCAGCTGATTTGATGTCACTCACAACCAGGGGCGATAGGATGTCCCTCTTCTGATTGGAAATACAATTGCTTTGCTGGGTTTCCTTCATTTCCTTCCTTTCTGTCAGGGAAACAGATCTGACCTAAGGAGTTTTGCCTTTTAAAACAATTTTCACAACACAGTGAAGAAAAAAAGAAATTCAATTAACCAAAGAAACAAAAGTCAAGAAATAAGGAAAAGAGAACAGAAAAGAGAAGCGGGGAGGGATTAGCCCTTGAGTTGAACACAAATCCTGAGGTTTGTCTTGGCTTCCCAAGCTTCAGTCTAGGTAGTTTAGCACTGAGATTCTGGAACTCCCCGCGGACTAACAGGACAAGTAGGCCCAAAGTCTTGCGTAAGGAACCAAAGGGAAGACAAAGTGATAGTCTTAATGCAGCATTTTTTCCTCAGCTCAGGCCATGACTGACCTAATCTCATGAACTCATGTGTGCTAAAAAGAAAGAAGGCTGTATATCTAAAAAATAAAGAGAAAATTCACTAAAATCTTTCCCTGGTTTGAGATCTACACATATCCCTAAACCCAGAAGAAGGCATTGTCCCACTTTTGCTTGACTCACATTAAGAATTGCAAGAAAGAAATCGGAGTCATCGACAGGAATGGTACCAGGGGAGGCTACTAACTGACAGGCATGGGGCTGGAGCATCAGAGGGAAAAAACATATCATAAACCCACAGGTAGCTGATAGAACTAGCAAGCACATTGAAGAAAACCCTGGGATACAACTGGGGGGTGGGGGGAGGAAGGAAGACATGGAGATTTGTAATGGCCAGAGGGATCAAAAGTTTAAAATAAGTGTTATGACCATTTATATGACCCCTTTTAAAACTCTAGGCTCATGTGGCCTGAGAAAAGGCATTTACAATAGAAATATCATCTTCTTTTCTTTCTCTACTGCATGCAGTGCTATAATGAGGATCCCCAACAGGCTATGTTGATTCAAACTAAATCTCTTCTGAAGCAGGTGCTCTAGTGAAAGAAATGTGATTCTTGATTCTTACATTTTAATTATGTATTGCTCTTCACATATTAAAGTAATTCAAACTATTGTACTACTAAGGTATGTGATTTGTGTTACTTTTCTTAGAAGTGTGATGGGTGGGTACTGAATCATCATTTTCTCATTTAGTTTCCCTTGCAACTAATCACACACCTTTGAGAAATAGTAGGTGAAAGTTAAGGGCACAGTCTATGTCCATGAGGGAATTTCTCTGTAATGAAGCAATGTAATATAGAGAACTAAGCAGCGCTGGTTCAGAGGATAACAAAAATACCCATTATTATCAACCTAGCCTAGCCTTCACCTGTCCAGGTCTCGGGTTCTATATGAGTTTCCAAAAATTAAATCTTGCCGATAAAATCTCCTATGTCTCCCCTCAGGGTTCTCATGAAGGTCAAAAGAGATCATTTGAAAGCTTTTCACCTCTAAGAATAAAAAATAAGGGGCTGCTTTGTCCACTGGAAGTAATAAAAGTTTGTTTTCTAGTGAGTTAAGATATCTGCTTCTTTAACTGTTGGTATTAGAACTTAATAAGTTGTCAAATGTACCATTTCAGCTCACATTTCTAATGTGATTATATGAAATACAGAGAAAAAAAAAGACTGACTTCCCTCCCATCAGTTTTTGGGCAATTATAGCACTAATCAGAAATCTTTAAAAAACACTGCATTCTAACATTCAATATTAAGCTTTCTTGGAGCCATATAAATGTGTGTGTGTCACATATATATTAGAACTATACATATGTACATAATATATGTATTATTAACACTAAATTGCTTTTGCTATTGTTCTTTTCATGTACATAGATGTCTTCTTAAGGTACTTTGCAAGTTCATATGCCATCAATCTGGTGAAATGTGCTCACATACACAAAAGGCATGGCTAAAGGGAAGCAGCTCCCATGGAAAAAATCCTAGAGACTTTTAGTGAACAGAGGAAGAAAGAAATTACGCTGGAGTCTGTGGGTAACAGCAAGAGAATACATCATCCTTTTAAATACCATTTCCTTCAAAGTTTCATGTTAATAGAAGCCCAGCTTCCAAAATGTGAGTTTCTATATTGCTTAGGGGGAAATGATGTCAAAGTAACTTGAATATTTTTCAAATAACTTCCCTTAATACCATACACAGCTGGGAAATCCCACAGGCCTGTAAATCTTAGCAAAGCCATTGTTTCCAGTGCAAAACTCTGCCTTTGGTTTTGGCTTTCTCTCTTCTTTTATGGATGAATAACATTTTCAATCAATTTGTTTTTCTTGTTACTCTGGGAACCAGGCTCATTCTGAATAAATATAATCTCGTGTTTCAGGCTCTCTGGTCTTAACTTCTCTCCCTCATCACAGCTAAAACATGAGGATTCACATTTTAGGAACTGTGGCCAGTGGAAGGGAGACGCTGTGGAGTAGGAGAGTGTGCTTTTGAAATCTAAGGAGCAGGGCCACCTCAGGGAAGATGCTTTATTCCTCTGAATCGGGTTCCTCTACTATTTGCATAGACAATAGTGGTGCTAGTAAGAATGAAATGAGACTACTCAATGGGCCCTCCTTTCTCATCCACTTTGCCTTCCCCCAGTAAGAGCAGCCCCCACCACCAACAACTTTTATGACCCCACTGTGGTGTATACAGACTAAGAACACGTTTTAGTCCACTTACTTGTTTATATTTCTGTCTCTTCTGGCCAGGATGAAAGACCTTGAAGAGCAAGACCTTTGCTTTGTTTATTTTAGGAATCCCCAAATTGAACTTGTCAGTGTTTGTTGGGTAATAGTTTTAAAGAAATTTCTATTAAAGGATTAACTTGCTAATTGACTAGTTGATTGATTGAACAAATGAAAGCACCTTGTAAACCTCCACACACTAGACAAATGTGAGGCATTATTACATGGAATTCCATGAATTAGCTTTGAACTTTAGATAATTAGGTAATTGCTCAAAGTCAAATGGTAATGGACCTTATAAATGGTCTTATTTCACAGCATCCTTAGTTTTTGTTTGTTTGTTTAATCCAGACAGCTGCCAAGATTTATACACACTTTAAAAATTACAGTGTAAAGGCAGTCTATGCAATAAAATATTGAGAAATATTTTGCTAGTTAAATTTGTGTTGCCTCTTAGAGACACAATGATGAAATAATGATTTGAAGTTCTCCCTTGGTACAGAATGGTTACCTGGTGAGACCAGACCATCTATGCTAAGGCCAACACAAAACACTCAGGGCACTGTCTCAAATGCTCATTTTTAGCAGTTACATCCTGTATGAGAGTACTTAAAGGTAGGAGATGGATATAGGCCTTTTATCTCCACTACTCAAAACTGTAAATATTAGATACCAGATGCATGCAGGCTGAGTACAATAGGGTAAATAAGGATTTAAGGTGGGGTGTGCGGGCTACAGCATAGAGTCTTAACAAGAACACAAACCCATAACCAAGGCAAAATATAGAGGCATTATATATTTGTCTTTATATCCTTTTAAGTACTGGTATTTAAATACAACACTTCCCAGTGCTATGTTATTTCTTCCCAGAGAAATAACAGATAACCGAAAAAGATCAAAAAAGACTTCATGCAAAAAAATGGCATCTATTAATAAAAGTTAGCTTTGAGCAATTCTTCAACCCACATGATATAGGGCCAGAGAAGAGTGGAGACCCCAGGCAGGAATGCTGCTATACAGAAAGTATAGCAGCCTTCATTTCTAGAAGTTTCCTTATCACTTGTTCCTGGTATACTACCTGGATTCTGGTAAAAAAAAAAAAAAAAAAAAAGATTGAGAATATCTGCATTTAATGTAAAATAACATTGATATTGTTGCTATAAATATGTCTTTTAATAGCAGCAACAAATATCACCTTGAAATAACAGGTTAAATGCGATATTCAGGTAACATCTCTGAGAAATGAATCAAAATTTGAAATATATTTTGAATAAACTCTAATATTATTTTTATCAGTTTGTATTAAAATCAAAAACAAATACTTCTTAGTCTTTTCTGAAAGGCTCTATGCCTAACACAGGGAAGAACAGCAGAATACCTCATTCCAAAATATGCTACGTTGGTGTAAGAATTATTTTGAACTGAAGGCACTTGAGAGATAATACAAGAAAAGCTATCTGTCCTCCCCCAATATGACTAAAAGAGGGTTGAAAATTTACAAATTTATTTACCCCATCCCCTCCCTACCAGGAAGAAGAAAGTTTGTTCACCAGGATGCCTTCAGACCTTTACCATCCTGGAGACACAGCAGAGAAATCTGAGTAACAAACTTTTCTAACTACCCTTTGTCTACCATTAGTTTCCCATAAATTTGCTACCCAAAATTTGTTGTCCCTGAAGATTCAAGGTCCTTTATCTTTGTTATTTCCCCAAAACTTCGTTCTGGATAAGCCAATATTCTATGCTGCTTCTTTGAGAGTTAACACTTTCCCTGAAAGTTTTCTATCTTTGTGAAATATACATGTTAATAAACTCATTCTTCTCTTGTTAATCTCTCTTTTTGTTACAGGGGTCCCAATAAAAGTTTAGGAGGATAGAGAGAAATTTATTTTCTAATCCCTTATTGTGGAAAAATCCTTTAAATTTTTTATAGCATTACATCTTGCCAACATCTTCATCATTTAACCCTTGCCAAAATTCTGATGTCTAGTGTTAGAATCAGCTTCTTAAGAATATTTTGATCAGGAAAATGAATGTATAACTGTAATATTTCTCAAATTATAGAGCAGCCTTTTCAGTTTGTGGCAAAAAAAAATGGTTGAATGGAATGTCACCCTGATAACAAAAATAGATAAAGATATATCAAGGAAAGAAAGCTACAGACAAATAGCCCTGACAAACACAGATGTAAAAATTCTTAGCAATCTGGATTAAAAAAACAGAAGATTGTATACCATAATCAGGTTGATTTCATTTCAGGGATAAAAGGAAGGTTCAACATACACAAATCATTAAATGTAATTCAGCACATAAATAGAATCAAGTGCAAAAATCACATTATCATCTTAATAGATGCAGAAAAAGCATTTGACAAAATCCAACAACCATTCTTATTAAAAACACTGGGGAAACTAAGGATAGAAAGAACTTGTATCAACATAATAAAGGTTATATATGACAAAGCCAAAGCCAACAACATACTGAATATATTTCTTCTAAAATGAGAAGCAAAACAAGGATGTCCACTCTCATCCCTCCTATTCAATATAGTTCTTGAAACTCCAGCCTGGGCAATCAGGCAAGAAAAGGAAGTTAAAAGGATACAAAAAGGAAAAGAAGAAATTAAATTATCTCTATTTGCTGATAACATGATTCTATATCTAAAAGACACCCCCCCAAAAAAAAAACCTACCACAAGACTTCTTGAGCTGATAAATAAATTCAGCAAAGTTGCAAGGTACAAAATCAGCATAAAAAAATCAAATAGCTTTTCTATATTTTTTCTATTCTCCAATAATTAATCTGCCAAGAAAGAAATCAAGAAAAATGTTCCATTCACAATAGGCTCAAATGTGCATGCATGTGCACAGACACACACAAGAGTAAAACTAACCAGAGGCAAAAGACCTCTACAGTAAAAATTACAGAACAATGAAGAAAGAAATTGAAGAAGACTTTAGAAGATGAAAAAACCTACCATGTTCTTGGATAAGCAGAATTAATATTATCAAAATGGCCATATTACCAAAAGCAATATGCAAATTCAATGTGATCCCCATCAAAACACCAATGACATTCTTCACAGAACTAGGAAAAAAAATCCTAAAATTCACAGGGAAGACTAAATGACCCAGAATAAACAAAGCAATCCTGAGCAAGAAGAGTGATTCTGGAGACATCACAATACCTGATTTCAAATTTTACTACAGAGCTATAGTAACAAAAACAGCAAGGTATTGGCATCAAAACAGACATGAATACCAAAGAAATACAATCTATTCCTTGATAAAGGTGCCAAAAAACAAATATTGGAGAAAAAAAAAACAGCCTCTTTAGAAAATAGCACTAGAAAAAAAAAAAAACAGATATCCGCAGGTAGAAGAATAAAGCTAGATTCTTATCTCTCTGCACAAAAAGTCAGCTCAAAGTGAATTAAAGACCTAGGAATTAGACCAGAAACACTACAATTGCTAGAAGAAAACAGAGTCAACACTTTTATTTTAGTGCAGGCCCAAACTTCCTTAATAAGACTCCTGAAGCTCAAGAAATAAAACCAAGAATCAGTAAGTGGGATGGCTTCAAATCTAAAAGTTTCTGCACAGCAAAGGAAAAAAGAGTATGAAGACAGACAGTACAGAATATAACAAAATCTTTTCCAGCTATTCTTCGGGGGAAATTAATAGCTAGAATATATATAAAATTCAAAAAAATATCAAAATGCCAAATAACCCAATCAATAAATGGGCAAATAAATTAAACAGACATTTTCTCAAAAGAAGAAATTCAAATGTCCAAAAAAGATATGAAAACATGTTCAACATTGATAGCAGTTAGGGAAATGTAAATCAAAGTTACACTGAGATTTCATTTCACTCCAACTAACAATGATAACAATAAATGCTGACAAGGATGTTGGGGGAAGGAACGCACATACATTGATGGTGAGACTGCAAATTAGTACAACCATAGAGAGAAAGGAATGGACCCAGCATTTGACTCAGCTGTCCCATACTGGTATTTATCTAGAGGGACTAAAATCAAAATAGTATAGTGATACATGCATACCAAAGTATATAGCAGCACAATTTATAATAGCCAAGTTATAGAACCAGCCTAGATGTCCCTCAATAGATTATGGATAAATAAATTGTGTTGTATATACACAATGAAATTTTATTCAGCTAAAAGAAGAATAAAATAATGTCATTTGCTAGTAAGTGGATGGAATTGGAGAATATCATGCTGAGTGGAATAAACCTGTCTCAGAAAGTCAAGGGTTAAATATTTTCTCTTATATGCAGAAGCTAGAGAGAAATAAGGAATTTTTTGCGGGGGGGGGGGGGCAGTGCAGGGTACTGGGATTGAACTCAGGGGTACTTGGCCACTGAGCCACATCCTCAGCCCTATTTTATGTTTTATTTAGAGACAGGGTCTCACTGAGTTGCTTAGCTGGCTTTGAACTTGGAATCCTTTTGTCTCAGCCTCCCAAGCTGCTGGAATTACAGGTGTGCACCACCGAGCCCAGTGAGAAATAAGGATTTTTTTTTTTTAAGAAAAGAAGATCTCATGAAAATTAAAGGGAAAACAGTGGAATATAAAAAGAGGGTCAATGGGGAGGGAGGAGAGATAGGAAAGAAGAGGAGCTACAGAATAAAACATGTTATGTGCATGTATAAATATATTAGAATGAATTCTACTTTTAAGTATACCTATAATGCACCAATTAAAAAAATAATAGAAAAAAAGACCAAAAGAGTAGGGAAAGGGACTCAGGGTCAGAGAGTGAGGGGAAGAGGAATAGTACTAGGTATTGAAATGGAATAAATTATGTTATATGTATTTGTGAATATGTCAAAATGAACCCCACAATTGTGTATAACTATAATGCACTGATTTAAAAAAAGAATCAGTTCAATGGAATATCTCCCAAACTTGTGGCCTACAGGATAATTAATAGGTATTTCATGAAAAAAAGCAATGGAATGATAATAGGTCAAAGTTAATAAACAAGTTTCTGTTTTATCTGTAATACTTCTCAGAGTCTTTAATGTGTTCTTCTTCAAAGAAAGAATATATATCTCCATACTTAATTTATAATAACATATTAATTCCCAGAATATTATTTTTAAAAAAATCTTTCTAAGAAAAACTTCTCTAATGAACTACTACAGCTTAAAGACAGTTCCACAAGTCAGATTTAAGAGTGAAATTGGCCATCAGAAAATTTTTCCTCTTTATCCAACAAAAAAGCATGTTTCACCAAAAAGTAAAACATTAACAAAAACAATGGAAAAGAAGTATGTGGAAGTTGGACGTAGTGGTGCATAGCTTTAATCACAGCTACTCAGGAGGCTGAGGCAGGAGGACCACCAGTTAAGGCAAGCCTGGGCAACTTAGTAAGAACCTGTCTCAAAATAAAATAAATAGCTGAGGATGTAGTCCAGTGGTACAACACATGCCTAGCATGCCCAAAGCCCTGGATTCAATCCCTACCACCATTAAAAAAAAGAAGAATTATGTGGTGAACTCTATTCTGGGTCCTTCTTTCAAGATGTTAGAAAAGTGAATCATTAATTTCAAAGCTACTCAACCAGTTTAGGCAGGTTTCCACACTCACTAACACTTAGCTCTCAGAATATCTACTTTAACAACTTACAAAAATATTTACCCCAAATTCACTTTCCAAATTAAAAAATCACTTCAACAAACCTGCATATACATGCCAGAGAAAACATGTAGGTAGCTAAAAAGAAGCCCTTGCGAAAAGTGAAAGTCTCAGCTGTCCTCCAGGCAGGTTTGGGGCTTAAGCACTTTTTGATGAAAGATGTTGTGTATTATCACTGTCACCTTCCCACATCACTAAAAAAGAAAATCTTCTGAAAGGACAGAAAGGTACGGAGTCCTCTAAAGAAAGCAGGTAAGTCCAAGAGACCACAGATTAGAAGATAAGGAAGAAGTGACAAAGCCTATGAAGAGGGACCTGCAAGCCATGCCCCCTGCTCCATCTGCAAAGCCTATGATTTTTTTTTCTAGGCATGGAAAAAAAAAATAAAGGCACTTGAAATTGTGGCTCCTTCTAGAAAGTGTCACTGTGTTTCTCATAGGTGTGTAAGAGCTGTTTATTAATGTGGGGAAATAGTTCTGGGTTTTTTGCGTGGACTGAAAATGCTTCACAGTTTCCTCCATTAAAAATAATGTTCAATATCTCTAGCAATCAGGGAAATGCAAATCAAAACTACACTAAGATTTCCTCTCATTCAGAATGGCAATTATCAAGAACATGAATAATAATAAATGCTGAGAAGGATGTGGGGGGAAAATATACTCATACACAGTTGGTGGGACTGAAAATTAGTGCAATCACTCTGGAAAACAGTATAGAGATTTCTCAAAAAACTAAGAATGAACCCATCAGATGACTCATCTATCCCACTCCTTGGTATCCAAAAGAACTAAAATCAGCATACTTAGCATGATAGTCTCCAGACCCACCATTTACTGGCAAATGCCATAATTTTATTCATTATGGCTGAGAAATATTCCATTGTATATATGTGCCATAATTTCTTGATCCATTCATCTGTTGATAGGCACTGCGTCTGGTTCCATAGTTTAGCTATTGTGAATTGTGCTGCTATAAACATTGATGTGGCACATTACTATAATATGCTGATATTAAACAAGTGAAATAAGCCAATCCCAAAAAAACCAAAGGTCAAATATTTTTGCTGATATGTGGAAGCCAAACCACAATAAAGGGGGAGGGGAAGAAGAGAAGTTCAGTAGATTACACAACAAAGGAAGGGAGAGGGGAAAGGAATAGGAAAGACAGTAGAATACATTTAACATAATTTTCCTATGTACACATATGAAAATACCTAAGTGAATCCCACCATCATGTCCACCCACAAGAATCAGGTCCTAATTAGAAAAAGATATATTCCATGCTTATATAATTTATCAAAATGGATTCTACTGTAATGTATAACTAAGAAGAACCAATTTAAAAATACCAATTATACACAGTAATAAAAGTGCTGAGGTAGAAAAAAATGTCAGAATATACGTGATTGGGCTGGGGTTGTGGCTCAGAGGCAGAGCTTTCACCTAGCATGCTTGAGACACTGGGTTCAATCCTTAGCACCCCATAAAAATAAAATAATGACATTGTGTCTACCTATAACTAAAAAATAAATATTTTTTTAAAAAAAGAATATAGGTAATTAAGAAGTATGGACTATATCTCAGATAAAACTTTGCAAACAAAGAAAAAAGTAAAATAAAACACTATTATGCATGGAAAAAATCAGCATACTATCATAATACAGCTACTTCAATGTTTATAGCAGCACAATTCACAATAGCCAAATTCTGAAATCAATCCAGATGCCCATCAATACATGAATAGATCAAGAAAATGTGGTGTATATACACAATGTAGTTCTATTCAGCCATAAACAAGAATGAAATAATGGCATTTGACAGTAAATAGATGGAAATGCCAAGAGAAATAAGCCAGACTCAGAAAATCAAGGGTTGAATTTTTTCTCTCATTTGTGAAAATAAAGAAAAGAAGGTAGTAGGGGAAGAGACCAGATATTATAAAGAAATACAGAACATGGGTGGAGTAGAAGGAGGAAAATGAGAGTGAGAAAAGAAGGAAAAGAAAGGGGAAGAAATATGGAATGAATTTAACAAAATCATGTTTTACACATGTATAAATATACCAAAGGGATATCACCTTTATGTATATGTAGAAAGTACCAATCAAAATAAATAAATAAGGGAGTGAGAATGAACCAAAATACTATGTATATTTACAATGCTCTAATTTTAAAAAATGGGATATGAGCCTCCACTATGCAAAAATTTGACTCCTGAATTATTTGCTTGGATTTGAATAAACATAGGTGCCTGAAAATATATTTGCACTATCCATTGGAGAAGTGGATCAATACCTACCAAAATAAAGGGTTATATCTTATTGATGAAAACACCACGGAATCTGTGAAACATCCAACAATCCTGCCATTACTCAAAATATTTTTGAACATTACTTTTAAAATCACCATTAGTGTGTGACATAGTCTTTAAATCTCCTCAGTAGCAAGAAATTTCCTTCATTTATTGATGAATTTGATTTGGAGAAGAGACAAAGACATTCAGAATCAGATCTGGTTTAAATAAGATAAATGATCCTGCCAAGAAATGGTGTTCCCATCAACTGTGGTCTCCTTCTTATTAGGTAAAGCCACCAGATTTCTCATGTAGCTTATGAACTGGTTTAGGTTACTTGGGCAAGAAAAAATGCAAAATGTTTTGTTTTGTTTTAGTTGTCAATGGGCCTTTGTTTTATTTATTTATATGTGGTGCTGAAGATCATACCCAGTGTCTCACGCATGCTAGGCAAGCGCTCTGCCACTGAGCCACAACCCCAGCCCTGCAAAGTGTTTTAATTAATTGACTTTACCTCATAAGTACAGGTACATCATTCTCCAAAATTAATGTAAAGAATAAAACTTTTTAATGAACATTTAGATTTTCAAAATAGTTCTCACTACTTTTTTATTTTGCTTAATAGCTTGTCAGTTAAAGGCACATCCCTAAAGAACTGACTACCTATTTTCATCCAAACAGGTTACTTTCCTCCCAAGAGAGGTAAGAACTTTTCTGTCCTCTGACTCCCTCTTCCCTAACATAATACAAAGAAAACTCAAGAAGAGATGAACTAAAAATTAGTTTGAGGACAAGTAAGGTAGTTAGTAAGTATCATGGAACTATCATTTGACCTGGAGGTCAGTCAGATTCTCAAGGTGAAAGCTGTTTCAAAACCTCTCAATACCTAGCAAACACTGATAGCTTTCAATTGTAATACATTATTTGCCTTATTCAAATTCCAAGTAACAAAGTTATAGTCATTCTGGTCCTAAGCAATATAATGATGGGCATTTAAGACATCTGGCATCCAGTCCCCATCCTGCCCCTGTGGACAGGGCATTAAATCTCTGAGGCTAGAGAGCTTTGACTATTGTGTGTACTGTACATTTGTAGGTACCCAAGAAATACTCATCGTAAGAATGCTTACTTCTTCTTGTGTTATTTGACCACAATTTTCTTACCTATTTAATGAAAATAAGAGTTAAGACTAAAAGATTCCAATCATAAAGATTATCAAACTTCATCTTTATTTTTTCTTTCCTCTCTTTTCCAGGGGCAGAAACCTGTCCCCAAACTATACCAAAGAGCAGATTTAATTGTCTCTTCCCTACAACTGATTATCAATCAGCACAGTGCTTTCATAAACTCAAGATCTTTCATAACTAAAAATACATACTATGGGCAGAAACTAGCAGTTGCCTACCGAATACACAGCCCTTTGCTCTTAGTAATAGAGTAACTCAATTTTATTGGGACCATAATAAGTTCAATCAAAACAAACATTTCCCGTCCCTACTTGTGGATGCTGTAGTTACATAATGCAGCTCTAGCCTAAGAAATGTGAGCCGAAGTGCTTCCTAAAGACAAATAGCATTAGGGGCTGGGAATATAACTCAGTTGGTAGAATGCTTGTCTAGTATACACAAAGCCCTGGGTTTAATCCCCAGCACCACCAATAAAAAAAATTAGTTAATTAAATAAAATTAAATAAAATAAAGAATGCCTTTAATAAAAGACAAAATAATTGATCATGATGCATCCTGCTGGAAAAAGGTGTGTGCAGTGCTGAGATGCTAGAGGTCAGGCAGCCATTTGGCAATCTCAAGTAGACCAGTAAGGGAGGGCCAAGAGGAAAGCTGCCTGTCGGGACCTCCAGTAAACAGATGCTGAGTCAGAAGTAGGGTTCTGTGGGTTACAAAAGTGTTTACTAAAAATTTACTCTCCAAATAAAAAATTGGGAGGGTACAGATAAAAAGCAACATGAACCAAGAAAAGCCTTCAGACAATGCCACTGATTTGTCACCTGTCTAAAGAAAAGGAGGAAAAGGCACTATTTGGAATAAGGCAACATTGAGCAGCAAGAGCCTTAAACTAAAAGCCCAATCTGCTATATTTCAACCCAACAGGAGCCTCCTCCTAAGCAAAGATTATCTGTTAAGCAAAGCCCTGCACTGGACAGATATTGTCATGCCCAAGTATCTCCTGCCGTGCTCCATTATTGCTAGAAGTCTGTCTTCCAGATAGCCTTTAGAACCACACTCTAATCTCTATGGACTTAAAATTCCTTCTATCCAAAATGACCAGCTTGGATTATGTACCACTGTAATTATTCATAACAGGGGGAGTTCAATGTACAAAATGAGTTACAAAGGGGATAGAAAAACTGAGAGATAAACAGGAGGATGCAGTAATCCAGGTCTTAGCAAACAACAGGAAACCATACTACCTCTAGGCTGGAGAATAAAGAGGTATGTTTGCAGTTTGAAAGAGATCATCCCCCAAAAGGCTGGACCCATGGTGGGAGTCGAAGCCAGAGAATCAGCTCAAGGCAGAAAAAGAGAAGGAAAACTACCCTGGCTCTTCCCTTCCCCTTTGCCTAACTTCCCTCCAATCCCTAAGCAGTGTCATCCCCTGGCTTAACTCAGTGAGAATCCAGCTAGCATATATAGCCTGCAGGGGCCAGCTAGTCCCTTCATGAAAAAAAAAAAAACAAGCAAAGAATCTCAAGCCAAGCATCTCTTAAGACTATCATGGTCCAGATCAGAGGATCCATGATTTTTTTTTTAGTAGTGGGTCATATCAAAATAAAAACCCTTCATGAAGGAAGACTGCTTCAACGGACAATAATCTAGCTAAAGAAGATCCATGATTGGTATATAAATATAGAAAACTATTCAGATATAAAGCAAAAACATACCAAAGCATTTCTCACATTCACAATCTATTTATCAGATGACTCTGGTGTGATGTTAGCTAAATAGTTCAAAATTTTATGATTAATAAAACTCATTTCTGTCACATCTGCTAATACATTTCCTGATAGCAGTCATCTATACAACAGGAGATAATTTATTTGTATGATCTTATTTGGTCATTTTTTAATTTAACCAAAAGTTTCAAGCAAAAAGGACCCAAATTTTAGGGAGCTGTGTTGATCTGAGAGCCTCTGAATAGATGCTGGCCAAGACACCAAGTTTCCTTCTAGTCACTATATTCTGTTTCTCCTGGGTAGGTAATGGTAACTCCACCATACACCGAGGAGATGTTCCCAGAAGGTTCAAGGAAGGTGGTATGTATGTCCTACTGATCACACCAGCATTATCTACCTCAACCAAGCCACAGGACACTAATTCTTGTTTAGAAGTTGTTATCGTTTCAATCATAAAAGTTCCCAAAGGCCCATATGTTACAGGGTTGGTCCATGGCCTATGGTTCTATTGGAGGTGGTGGGACCTTCAAGAGGTGGAGCCTAATGGGAGGCTTTAGGTTTGAGGTCAGGAACTTAAAGGGAACTGTGGAAACTTGTCTCATTCTGTCATTCCTGGTCAGGAGGTAAAAGGCTTGCTAAGTACTCTCACGATGATGTACCATGTTGCCATAGGCCCAAAGCAACAGGATCAACTGATCATGCACCAAAATCTCTAAAACAATGAGCCAAAATAAACCTTGCCTTTTTATAAATTGAGTCTCTCAAGTGTTTGGTGTAGTAACAGAAAGCTGACTAATATAGAAGTTTTTAAAGTCTAGTTCTCACAGTCATGCAAATGATTCCTAATGGCCCAGAACTAGCGACATGAACTTTCTGGAGTAATAAGCACTCACTTATTTCTAATCTTTTGAGGGACTGAACTTCTAAAGTAAAGTATTTGATTTCTTACTTAGAACTAGGCTGAAAGTGAAGTTTCTTAACAATTCTAGCACCATTATTTTGCTTTTATCTTGAGAAGCTAAATCTCAACCCAGGTGAAGTCTAGCACTGCTTCTGTTCTGTGTGTAAATCTTTTTAATGTCCCTCCCAAAAATATACGAATTTAAAATGATCCATACAAACATGAACTTGTGTTTTTCTCTATTAGCCCAAGAAAATGTTCCAGTTCCGTGAACAAAAAAGCCCTTTTTCTTATCCTTGAGAATAAGTGTGTCTCCTTTTCATCGACTGCTCAGTGACACAGTAACTGTGGCTTCAAAAGGCCAATGAGCTCTCATAAGTGAAGTAATTGATAAATAGAAATTTCTTTGTGCCTTAAAAAAAATGTACTCCCATGTACCCCACTGCTCAGATTAAGAACAGAAATCCATAAAACTGAGTGAGAAAATTTTTTTCAAAGGAAGGCATTTATTTAAGGCAAGATAAACCCATAAGGTCTATGTTGTTTACACTTAACATTTTAATGGTTGGAAGGTTAAGGTTGGGGAGCAAGAATTGTTGCTATTCATCTAGAAGCAACTGATTGCATTGCAGTGAACTTTACCTTCCCACAGGTATTTAAGAAGGCTTGTTATAATGTCAAGCCCCGATCTGTTTCCTGAGAGGAGGAAAGAGACATAAGAATTAACTCTATAAAATGACACTGTGACACAAGAGAGCCAGCCAGCATCCCTGTCTGCCCTCTGGGAAGCTAAAAAGTCGGAAAGCAGAGGAAAATATGAAAAGGACACAGAGGCATCTGAGGACTTAAATTTCACGAAAAGTTCACTCTGCAGGAAAAACAGGAAGTGGATTCTGATGGACTTCAGATAGTTCCCATTACAGTTTGGGTTCCCCCAGCTGATTTCTTTTTGCCCTTATTTCCCTTCTCCTCCCATATTCATCTTCTTCCCTGCAGGATGGAGATAATTAAGAAGCACCAGTAGGTGGAAGCTCTTGTAATCATCCCAAATGTCTTTTCCAATTGTCCAAGCTAACAAGAGTTTGGGGTTTTCTAAACCATCTCAACATAGAGACCCCAAAAACACTTGCACTGATGACTACCGTCAGAGCCTTTTCCCAGTTAAATGTGTTCTCTTCAATACTGTGCTGCCATTTAAATAGCCTTTTCTACAGAAAATTATTCCTCTGGAGAAAATGCTGTGATTTCCAGTGTGAGGGGGTAAGAGAGCACTTTAAGGCAATCGATCTCAAAGAGAGCAAAATAACCAGGCACCCAGAGTAAAAGCAGCAATAGCTGCTACAAAGACAGCTCCGGTGTGAACACAGGGGAAAGCTTCATTGACAGAAAACATGGGGAGGAAAAGGAGGTCAGTATCAAAAAGCACTTGAGCACCCGTCTTTATTCAAGGTAGTTAAAATAACATAATTTACAGATAAAAGGAAAAACTTTTGGTTATCAGATCAAACTTTCCCAGCCAGGGCTTTTTTTTTTTTTTTTTTTTTTTTTTTTTTTTTTTTTCCTACAATATCTTCAGCTACGGGGACACGTTGGATTCACCTGGGGAGCTTTGAAAACAAAATCTGATGTCTGGTTCCATACCAGATCAATTATTAAATAAAAATATCTCAGGGGAAGGGGTAAGTTCTGAGGTTTTTTTTAAAAACTCATCAGATAATTCTGATGTAGCAGGGGGTGAGATCCAGTGGACTCCAACATCCCTGTCTTGATCAAGCAGCCATGTCTGAATTCTTCCAGTGACAAGCTGCTATCTACCTTCCCTGGAAATTCCTTCCGTTTTCAGATTGTATGATATTTAAGTTTTTCTTATGTTGAGGTGTAATAAAATCTTAATGTTTTATATTATTAACTCTCTTCTACGGGAAGCAGGGCTCAGACACCCTTGACACAGTTTCCATTTCTACACTACGCCCAAATGGCTCAAACCAACAGCCAAAGGTAACTTACAAGCATCTTCCCTGCCTAGAAGAACAAGCTCCACAGCTTCCCAGCTGTTTCCTTTAAACCAGCCATTTAAGCATTTGCTTGCAAATGTAAAATGAACCACGCCCTTTCTCCTTATATATACTACTAGCCTAGCAGCCACACGTGCATTCTCTCTCTCTTCCTGACTCTTCATTCCTGCCTAGCGAGACCCAGGGATAGAGGGCTGTACTTTTCACTCCTTGAACCTTCCGGGCCCAGGATCTGTAAGTGAAAATCTTTGAATTTGTTTCCCAATATGATGTTTTGTGGAATTTTTGCTTTCCATATGAAGAATCAGGCCCACAAGGGTATCTGTCAGTAGAAGCGAATTTCCCATGTGCAAGGCCCCTGGTCTTGGGTTGAACAACTAGGCATGTGGCCACCCGCCAGGTAAAACACAGATAGAGAAAAACAGGATGAACTCAATGGTGAGGGACGTTTTAAATGTTTCAAGTAAAGACCAGTTAGAAATAAAGCAGATGAAAAATCATTAAAACATGAAAGAGAACTAGTATTTGAATGCATACCAGGTGTCCCTCATACCTCAGTTCAGGCAGTCATTAACACAGCTATGGAGGTTATCAAATTAAGGGGAAGATATTTACATGGCCACAAGGGATAAAACTAGAAAAACAGGGTATGGGCTTGAAGTTTAAAAGAGATCTCTCTTTTTCCCCTTCCTCTGGTCTCTGTTGGAAACAGCTTGGTAGGTACACTCCTCAGTTGGTAGAACTCACTTGATTGGTCTGCAACAGGGCCCCTCTCTATTCCTTTGTTTATTCACATCTTTGTTTTAAATCCCCCTACTCCACTGGCATTTCCCTCCCTCTTCATAGGTAACTATGTTCTTCAATTTATAAATGTTCTTATAAAATTTTGCACGTGTTCTTTTTTTTTTCTTTTTTTTCTTTTTTTTTTTTATTGGTCGTTCATGACATTACATAGTTCTTAATACATCATATTACACGGTTTGATTCAAGTGGATTATGAACTCCCGCTTTTACCCCGTATACAAATTGCTGTATCACATCAGTTACCCTTCCATTGATTGACATATTGCCTTTCTAGTGTCTGATGTATTCTGCTGTCCTATTCTCTACTATCCCCCCTCCCCTCCCCTCCCCTCCCCTCCCCTTTTCTCTCTCTACCCCTTCTACTGTAAATCATATCTTCCATTTGTATTCTCTTGACTTACCCCTCCTTTCCTCTTATATGACATTTTGTATAACCCTGAGGATCGCCTTCCATTTCCATGCAATTTCCCTTCTCACTCCCTTTCCCTCCCACCTCTCATCCCTGTTTACTGTAAATATTCTTCTCAAGCTCTTCGTCCCTACCCTGTCCTTGTTTACACCCCTTATATCAAAGGAGTCATTTGGTATTTGTTTTTTAAAGATTGACTAGCTTCACTTAGCATAATCTGCTCTAATGCCATCCATTTCCCTCCAAATTCTATGATTTTGTCATTTTTTAATGCAGAGTAATACTCCATAGTGTATAAATGCCACATTTTTTTATCCATTCATCTATTGAAGGGCATCTAGGCTGGTTCCACAGTCTTGCTATCGTGAATTGAGCTGCTATGAACATTGATGTAGCAGTGTCCCTGTAGCATGCTCTTGTTAGGGCTTTAGGGAATAGACCGAGAAGGGGAATAGCTGGGTCAAATGGTGGTTCCATTCCCAGCTTTCCGAGAAATCTCCATACTGCTTTCCAAATTGGCTGCACCAATTTGCAGTCCCACCAGCAATGAACAAGAGTGCCCTTTTCCCCGAATCCTCTCCAGCACTTATTGTTGTTTGACTTCCTAATGGCTGCCAATCTTACTGGAGTGAGATGGTATCTTAGGGTAGTTTTGATTTGCATTTCTCTGACTGCTAGCGATGGTGAGCATTTTTTCATGTACTTGTTGATTGATTGTATGTCCTCCTCTGAGAAGTGTCTGTTCAGGTCCTTGGCCCATTTATTGATTGGGTTATTTGTTATCTTATTGTCTAATTTTTTGAGTTCTTTGTATATTCTGGTTATTAGGGCTCTATCTGAAGTGTGTGGAGTAAAGATTTGTTCCCAGGATGTAGGCTCCCTGTTTATCTCTCTTATTGTTTCTTTTGCTGAGAAAAAACTTTTTAGTTTGAGTAAGTCCCATTTGTTGATTCTATTTGTTAACTCTAGCTCTATGGGTGTCCTATTGAGGAATTTGGAGCCCGATCCCACAGCGTGTAGATCATAACCAACTTTTTCTTCTATCAGATGCCGTGTCTCTGATTTAATATCAAGCTCCTTGATCCATTTTGAGTTAACTTTTGTGCACGGCGAGAGATAGGGATTCAGATTCATTTTGGTGCAAATGGATTTCCAGTTTTCCCAGCACCATTTGTTGAAGATGCTATCCTTCCTCCATTGCATGCTTTTAGCCCCTTTATCAAATATAAGATAGTTGTAGTTTTGTGGATTGGTTACTGTGTCCTCTATTCTGTACCATTGGTCCACCCGCCTGTTTTGGTACCAGTACCATGCTGTTTTTGTTACTATTGCTCTGTAGTATAGTTTGAAGTCTGGTATCGCTATACCGCCTGATTCACACTTCCTGCTTAGTATTGTTTTTGCTATTCTGGGTCTTTTATTATTCCATATGAATTTCATGATTCTTTTATCTATTTCTACAAGATATGCTGTTGGGATTTTGATTGGCATTGCATTGAACTTATAGAGAACTTTTGGTAATATCGCCATTTTGATGATGTTAGTTCTGCCTATCCATGAGCAGGGTATGTTTTTCCATCTTCTAAGGTCTTCTTCTATGTCTTTCTTTAGGGTTCTGTAATTTTCATTGTATAAATCTTTCACCTCTTTTGTTAGGTTGATTCCCAAGTATTTTATTTTTTGGGGGGATATTGTGAATGGAGTAGTTGTCCTCATTTCCGTTTCAGAGGATTTGTCGCTGATATACAGGAATGCCTTTGATTTATGCGTGTTGATCTTACATCCTGCCACTTTGCTGAATTCATTTATTAGCTCTAATAGCTTCTTTGTAGACCCTTTTGGGTCTGCTAGGTATAGAATCATATCATCTGCAAACAGTGATAATTTAAGTTCTTCTTTTCCTATTTTTATGCCTTTAATTTCTTTCGTCTAATTGCTCTGGCCAGTGTTTCGAGGACTATGTTGAACAGAAGTGGTGAGAGAGGGCATCCCTGTCTTGTACCCGATCTTAGTGGGAATGCCTTCAATTTTTCTCCATTCAGAGTGATGCTGGCCTGTGGCTTCTAGGATTTGGGATTCTGTCTCATTCTTCAATTCTGGGAAGTTTTCTTGTATTATTTCACTGAATAGACTGTTTATTCCTTTGGAATGGAGCTCTGTGCCTTCCTGTATCCCAATGACTCTTAAATTTGGTCTTTTGATATTGTCCCATAATTCTTGGATGTTCTGCTCATGGTTTCTTAGCAGACTTGCTGAGCTGTCTATGTTCTTTTCCAGTTGAAATACTTTGTCTTCATTGTCTGATGTTCTCTCTTCTAAGTGATCTACTCTGCTGGTAGTATTCTCAATTGAGTTTTTAAGTTGGTTTATTGTTTCCTGCATTTCTAGAATTTCAATTTGTTTGTTTTTTATTACCTCTATCTCCCTGTGAAATTGATCTTTTACTTCCTGGATTTGTTTGTCAATGTGATCTTTCATTGTCTGATTTTGCTGTCTCATGTCTTCCTTGAGACTCCAGATCATCTGAAGCATATATATCCTGAACTCTTTATCTGATATTCCATCTGTTGCAGCTATTACCTCTTCTAAAGTTGAGTTGACCTGCATTGCTTGTGGTCCTTTCTTTCCTTGTCTTTTCATACTGCTCGCGTTTCTTTCTGCTTGGTGCAACTGTTGTGTTTTGAAATTTACCCCCTATTTATTTATGTTACTCTTGTATACTTGAAAAGTCTCCCTTGCAGGTGCGGGCGGCGGCTGTGCCCCTACTCCAATTGGGGTGACGTGTCTACCACGCTGGCGGCTCTCTGGGCCTGTTCCGGGAGTGGAAGGCGGCTCTGCTCTGTCCCTATTCCAATTGGGGTGTCGTGACTACAATGCTGGCAGGTCGCTGGGCCTGTTCCGGGCGTGGGCGGTGGGCTTGGCTGGCGGGATTCCACCTAATGGCAGTCCCTAACCTCCCTGCTTGCTAATTAATGGCTTCTCTGAGGCGCCACGCCTTCTGTAGCTGCGGGGCAGGCCGCGGGAATCAGTTAGCCTGGATCTCCGGGGTCCTGCTGCTGGCTGTTTTGATGTTGCAAGCTGTTGGAGAGTGGTGGTGTATTCTTCAGCTTTCCCGGATGGTGGCCGCTGACTGCCTCGGTGGAGTGTCCGCTGTGGGGGATGGGACTGTACCGCTTCCTTCCCCTTCTGAGATCCCGTGCTCGGCCCAAGGGTCCGTGTGGGCTTGGCTGATGGGATTCCACCTAATGGCCTTGCACGTGTTCTATACATTTTGTTTTCCTAGACTTTGTCATTTCCATTAGGGTTTGTGTCTTTTCCAGATAATAGTCCCTTGTTGGCTTTAGAAACTTTAGAGTCTATTGACATTCTAATCTTTGAAATAACATCATCCAGATATAATTAAAATCAACTTTTTTTCTGTAGATGTTACATTTAAATTTTTATTCAATAAATCTCCCCCCCCCTTAAAGTCACAAAGATATTCTCCTACATTTTTTCCCAATTAACTGTATAGTTTTAACTTTCACATTTACAACTTTAGTTCCTCTGGAATCTACCTTTATATATAATGCATCATGACAAAGTTGATCTTATTTTCTATTTGAGCCTTTTTTCCAATAGCAACTATCAATCCATTCTTTCCCCATTGATGTATGGTACCACTTTACTATTTTATTCATTTCTAATCAGTATGAATTTCTGACTCTATTCTGTTTCATTGATATTTTGACTGTTCTTGCACCAATATCACAGTATTTTTGTTGCTATGATTTTTTTAGCATGTCTTAATATTTTCCCAGGCAAGTGACCCTATTCCTCTTTTTCAATATTGGCTTATTGTTAAATATATATATTTAACAATAAGCCAATATTGGACACCCATTTGGACAAGATCATATACTGACTTTGTCTGTGTTCCACCTTCCTCAAGTTCCTTTTATGTGGCAGACAGAACCTTCTCAGACCTTGGCTACCTAGCACCAAAGCGTTCCTGTTTCTTCCCAACCAGTTGATGTTCACCTTCCCACTTTAGCAGCTCCAGCTGATCATGTTCTTAGGAAATAATTCCAGAGAAGTAGATTGCAATTAATTTCAAGGATAATTTTCTGATCCAGCTATTAGGAGAGGAGAACTACCAAGTAATTGTAAATCACTCCCAGGAAGAGAGAATTCAGAGTCTCATCAGAGACAACCCTTGCCTGCAGTGTCCTAGAAACTAAAATGGTGATCTCTGCAGTCACTGCTGTCATTTGTTGGTTAGAAAGTGCCTCATTACAACACCCCGCCTCCCCTTCAGAGATACACTCCTGTGCCTCAGTTTTCTCTAATCAGGAGATCCTGGTGTGATATTTAGTCCCCACCCAACACCGTCAGCCTGACACCTGTAATACAGAACGCATAGAGCTTTCATTTACTGGGCAGTGCGGAGGTGGCAGGGAGGATGGCACCCTGCGGCACACCTTTGGGCACAGTGAGCACCACCCAGGCTCCAAAGTCCAGCTAGTACAGAAGGAGCCCCACATTCACACTGGGAATCCTGTTTAGTTCTCTAGATCCGTAAATTGAGCTAGGCAGTTTTGTTCTCTTCGGTTTTCTGGCATATCCAATCGACTTATGTTAAGAGTTTGGTAGAACTTACCTGTGAAACAATCTGAGCCTGGGGTCAAGGGAGGAGAAGATATTATATACCATTTTAATTCCTTTAACATTTATGGTACTATTCACGTTTTTCCCCCTAGAAAATCAGTCATATGAATGAAGGAATGTTAAATTGTGAGGTTAATGAAATGTCAAGAACAAACCAGAGACCAAGAGATTCCAAGTTGCATAGTTAGGATTTATCCTGGCTAGTTTCAGTATAATGCTACCTGGTGGTAATTGTCCACTCTGGTTTAAATACAGATTGGAAAAATTCTGGGACTATGACAGGTGGAAACTTCCAGATTACTGGCAGCAATTCATGGAATTTCCCATTTAGTTAGCACCCATTGTATTGCCCTGTGCTGCAGGTTTAGGACAAAGGGATCCCTACTTCCTTTAAGACTTTCCCAGAGGTTGCCTACTATTGCCCCCCCAACCCAGCCTCATATACCCATCACAACCTTCACAAAAATGATGAGAACTTGAGCTACCACCATTTGAGAATGGGGTCAGGGTACAGCTTTAATCCTGGTATATCAAATTCATGCTACCCTGAGAGGCTATGATATTCTTTTTAATTCCTATTGTGCTGCTATTTATTTGGGCTGGAAAAATGAATAGCAACACAACAGGAATTTAATTTGTCTTCCCCCCCCTTATTAGAAATTTATCTTGTATTTAAAAAAAAACTTTTAGTTTTATCTATTTTAACTTTTTATTCAGATATGATGTTTGATATATAATTCGTCCACCATAAAAATTCACCATGTCAAACTGTATAGTTCAGAGGTCTTTAATGTATTTATAATATTGTACAAATATTGCCACTACATAATTTCAGAACATTTTCATCACCTACAAAAGAGATCCTATACTCACTAAGTCTCCTTTCTCCCAGCCCCTGGCAATCACTAATCTACTTTCTGTGTGAATGGATTTTCCTATTCTAGATAGTTCAGATAAATGAAATTATATGGTACTATGATATGTGTATGTGTGTCCTGTAAAGTCTTGCATCTTTCAATGTTTTAAGGTTCATTCATGTTGCAGAATATATTAGCACCACTTTTGTGATAGAATAATACTCCATTGCATGGATATACCATTTTTTGTTGCCTATTCATCAGTTAGACACTTTGGACTTCCCCTTTAGGACTATTATGATTAATGCTGCTATGAACATTCTCATACAAGTTCTTCTGTGGACACATGTTCTCAGTTCTCTTGAGCATATACCTAGGAATTGAATAGATGAATCAGATGGTAAATTTGTTTAGGTTTTTGAGAAACTGTCAAACTTTTCCGCGGTGGCTGCTTTGTTTTACATTCCTACCAGCAAAATGTATTAGGGTTTTAATTGTTCCACATCCTAGTGGGTGTGAAATATGATCTCATTGTGATCTTGATTTACATTAATTTCTATGACTAGTGATATTAAAAGTATTTTCACTTATTGAAGTTTGCACATTTTCTGTGGTAAAATCTATTCAAATATTTATCTATTTAATTATCTGCCTTTTAAATTGTAAGTTATTTATATTTATGAATACTAAATTTTATCATAGAATTTGCAAATATTTTCTAAAATTTTGCCAATTTTGTTTTACTTCCTAGATAGTGTGTTTTAAAGCAGCTTTTTCAATTTTTGATTAACACCAATTTTTATTGGGTTACTTGTTCTTTAGGTCTAGTATCTTAAGAAACTACTCAGCAGGTTACAATGACCTATTCCTGTGTTTCAAGAGATTTATATTTCTAGCTCTTACATTTACTTCTCTGATTCATTGTGGGTTAAGTTCTGCATATATTGTGAAGTAGGTGTCCAACTTAATTATCTTACATGTGGATAACCAGCTGTCCCAGCATCAGCTGTTGAAGAGACCGTTCTTTCCCTATTTATTGTACCTGCTATCCTTGTCAACATATTTTGTCATAAATGTATGTATTTATTTCTAGAATAAATTATATTCCTTTGATTTATATGTCTCTTCTTATGCTAGTACTTCAGTCTTGAATTCTGTAGCTTTGTAGTAAGTTGTGGAATCAGGACGTTTGAATCCTCCAACTTTATTTTTCCAAGATTTTTTTGGTTATTCTGGTTTTCTTGGATTCCCGTGTAAATCTCAGAATCATTTGTTCATTTCTACAAAAATGCAGCTGTGATTTCATTGACTGTGTAGATTAATGTGAATATTTTCATCTTAACAACATTGTTTTCTAATCAATAAAAATGACTTAAGTCTAATTTCACTTAATTATGGTTTAGTAGTTTTTATTATACAAGGTTTGATGTTAATTTTTTTTCCTAAATGTTTTATTGTGATGCTAGTTTAAGTAGGATTGTGTTCTCAATTTCATTTGTAGTTTGCTCATCGCAACAATACAGATATGGTCAACCTTTGCATGCTGACTTTTGTAACCTACAATCTTGCTAAATTCATTTATTAGCACCAATAGATTTCTGGAGGTTTTTTCTTTTCCTTTCTTTAGATCTTATTTTCCATGTAGACAATTATATCATCTGAAAATACAAATCGTTATACACCTCTCTTTCCAATCTGTGTAGCTTTTATATCTTTTTCATGCCTAATTTCCCTGGATAAATCTCCGTTAATATGTCGACTAGAACAGGAAAGAATAGACATACTGTCTTGTTCCTGATATCACAGGGAAAGCTTTCCATCTTTCACTGTGAAGTATCATATTAGTTGTGGGGGTTTTGGGGGAGGGAGGGGCAGGGATTGAACTCGGGGGCACTCAACAACTGAGCCATATCCCCAGCCCTATTTTGTATTTTATTTAGAGACAGGGTCTTACTGAGTTGCTTAGTGCCTTGCTTTCACTGAGGCTGGCTTTGAACTCGGGATCCTTCTGTCTCAGCCTCCTGAGTTACTAGGATTACAAATTTGTGGCACTGCACCAGACAGCTGTGGGTTTTTCATAGATGCCTTTTATCGGGTTGAGGAATCCCTTCCATTTCTGGTTATTGAATGTTTTTATGGTGAGCCTAAGAATACTGAATGTTGTCAAATGTTTTCTCTATATCAATTGAAGTTTTGTCCTTCATTTCTATTAATATTTTGCATTACATTGATTTTTATAGAACCAATGTTGGATAAATTCCACAATTTTATGTCCTGATCTATTTGCTAATATTTTGTTAAGGATTTCTGCATCTATAATTATGAGTTAGTAGTTTTATTTTCTAGTGATATTTTTGTCTGGTTTGGTTATCAGGGCCTTTATATGCTAAGTGAAGTTAAAATGTGCCTGCCTTTTCCTGTTTTGGAAGAGTTCAAGGGTTGGTGCTAATTGTTGGTTCTTAAACATTTGGTAGAATTTTCTAGTGAAGTCATTTGGTCCTGGACTTTTGACTACGAGTAGTTTCTGATTATTAATCCAATCTCTTGTTACAGGTATTTTCAGATTTTCTATTTCTCCTTAGTTTCAGCAATGTGTCTTTCTAGGAATTCAACCATTGCATCTAGATTACCTAATTTGCTGACACACCATTTTTCATAGTGTTCCGGTACACTCCTTCTTGTTTCTATGAGGTTACTAGTAATATTCCTTCTTTCTTTCCTGCCATGAGTAATTTGAATTCTCTTTTCTTTCCTAGTCAGTACAGTTATTGCTGACGCTGGTTTTGAACTTGCAATCCTTAATTTTGCTGATCTTTTCTCAGAATGGTCTTTGCTTTCATTAATATTTTTTCTCTTATTTTTCTATTGTCTATTATTTCCTATTGACTTATTTCTATTATTATCTATTGACTTCTATAATACTTATAATACTAATTATTCCTATTACTTTGATTATTGACTTTTCCTTCTTCTTGAATTTAGTTCTTTGTTCTTTCTCTACTTTAAGGTGGAAAGTTTATGACCTGATCTTCCTTCCTTAGTGGTACAGCATTTGCAGCTGTGGATTTACCTCTGAGCACTGCTTTCACTGCACCCAATAAGGCTTTGTTTTCATGCATATTAAAGTGCATTCGAATTTCCTTGGATATTGAGTGTAAGTTGTTTGTTTTGTACATACTTCAGTTTCCCAAATCTTTTCAATTTCCAATTTCTCTCCTTTGTATTTGTAAAACATTTTTGTATGACTACAGTGCTTTTAAATTATACTTAGTTCTGTAAAGTAACATATGGTTTTTGTTTTTGAGTTGTTGGGGGTTCATTTTGGTTTTTGGTTTGGGTTTGGCATTTTTTGTTTTTGTTTTACCAGTGATTGAACCCAGGGACACTCAACTAATGAGCCACATCCTATTTTTTTATTTTGAGACAAGTTCTTGCTGAGTTGCTTAGGGACGTGCTAAATTGCTGAGGCTGGCTTTGAATTTACAATCCTTAATCCTTAGCCTTTGGGATTATAGTTACAACACCCAGTACATATGGTCTATCTTGGAGAAAGTCTCATATGTTCCTAAGATTGCTATTTTTCTCATATGTTCCTAAGATGGCTATTTATTTTTTTTTTTATTTATTTATTTATTTATTTATTTATTTATTTTTTGGTGAAAGTGATCCAAAGCTGTCTCTTAGATCTAGTTGGTATCCAGAGTTGCCTTCTACTGTTGCTCTGTCTTCTATTTCCTTATTTATCTTCTGCCTGGTTGTTCTGCCCATTATTAAAAGTGGGATGTTGAAGTCTGCAACTATGATTGTTGAATTTTATATTAAAGAGTTAAATTTGTCAATAATAATACTACTGCTTCCTAAAATAAATACTGGTCACCTTTTCTTTTCCAAATGCCCACCATGTTGATATTGTCTAGAATTTTAGTCTGGGTTAGTATGATTATACTTTTTCTCTTCTCTTTCATCAGCCCCTATACATTTTCCCAAGGCACCTTGTTACTTCCTTCCCTATCTCTTGCAGCACCTTTTGAATGTGTTTTTCTTCTTACTTAAAAATCTTCTCCCAAAAGTGTTTCCACTGCTTGTGTTCATAATGGCAAACCATTTGAGGCCTTCTGTACTTGAGTAATTTTATAAATCACACTTTTGTATTTATTATTCTTTTCCATTGTTAAAAGTGTGGTTTTAATTGACACACAGTAATTATACATAGTTGTGGGTAGAGTGTGATAGACATATTAGATCAGTAATTGGCATCTCCTCAGACATTTATTATTTCTTTGCATTGGTAACATACAAAATCCTCTCTACGAGCTATTTTGAAATATTAAATGTTGTGGACCATAGTTGTCCTACTGTACTAAAAACATATGAAGTTATTTTTTTCTATCTAATTGTACCCCTGTACCTATAAGCAGACCTTTCTCTATCCCTGCATCCCCATACTCTTCCCAGGTTCTGGTAACTACTATACTTCTATGAGAACAACTTTTTAACTTCCATATGAGTGAGAACATGGGGTATCCAGGTTGCTGCAAATGACAGATTTTCTTTTTTATGGTTACATGATACCCCCATACTGTACACCACATGCATCAATTTGTGATCCCATATTTTGGATATATTGTTAAATAATGTTGAAAGACACAAGTGCAAATATCTCTGAGATGATACTGATTTAATTTCCCTTTGGACTTGCACCAGTTGTGAGATCACTGGATCATGTTAGCTTTTAAGGGACTTCCACAGTGTTTCTCATAATTGCTGTAATAATAATGTATGTGAGCTCCACTTTCTCTGATCCCTCACCAGCATTTATTTGTTGGGTTTGTTTTTTTTTTTTTTTTTTTGTCTTTTTGTTAAGTCATTTTCACTAGGGTGAGATGATTTCATAGTTTTAATTAACATTTCATTGATTAGCTATGAGTGGCATTTTTCATGTACTTATTGGTCATTTATATATTCTCTTAGAACTGTCTATTTGAATCATCTTTAATTGAATTATTTGGGGAGTTTGTTTTTGACCATTTAGCTGTTTGAATACCTTATGTATTCTGAGTATTTATGTGACAAGGGAATTAATAGTTTGCAGGTATTTTTCTAATATTATAGATTGTCTCTACTCTGATTATTTCCATTTCTGTAATTTTTTAGTTTGATTTAATCTCATTTGTCAATTTTTGGTTTTGTTGCTAATGTTTTTTTGGATCATATTTGAAAATGTTTCCCCAAACCAATGCTCTGAAGTGCTTGTCCTGTTTTACTCTTATAGTTTGATAGTTTAGATCTTACATTTAACTCATTGATCCATTTTTTTTAGTTGATTTTCCTTTTTATATAGCAAGTGCTATGGTTTGGTTAAGTGTCTCCCAAAAGCCTATGTGTTAAAGCCTCCATCACCAGCCCATCATGCTATTGGAAGGTGGTACAATATTTAAAAGATGGTGCCTACTACTGGGAGGAAGTCTGATCATTGGGGGTGTGCTCTTAAAGGAAATATTGAAACACTGGCCCATTCCTGTCTCTCTAGCTTTACTTAAATAATGTTGGCAGCTTTTTCTGCCATGCATGAAGCTTGATCTATTACCTTACCACAAAGTCAACTAGCGATGCACCGAAAGTTCCATAACTCTGAACTAACGTAGATTTTTCTTCTTTATAAATTGATAGCCTCTGGTATTTTGTTACAATAATAGAAATCTGACTAACATAATAACAGATGGGAATATAGTTTATTTATTCTACATATGGATATACAGTTTTCCCAGCATCATTTATTTGAAGAGACCTTTCTTTCTCTAGTGAGAAAGTTGAAGTTTCTAGTTTTTGTTGAAGATCAGCTAGATATAAATATGCTGGTTTATTTCTGGGTTTTCTATTTGATTCCCTTGGTGTATTCATCTGTTTTTATTCTAGTATCATAGTATTTTGGTTACTCTAGTTTTTAGTATATTTTGAAGGTAAGTAACAATGCCTCAGCTTTATTTTTGTTACAGTTGCTTTGGCTATTTCAGGGTATTTTTGTGCTTCCACACAAATTTTAGGAGGTATTTTTTCTTTTGTGAAGAATGCCATTGCTGTTTTATAGGAATTGCATCAATATAATTTCTGTGTTGTATTGGGTAGTAGGAATATTTTAACAAAATTCTTCTAAACCGAGAATATCAAATATCTTTCCATTTTTGTGTCCTCTGCAGTCTCTCATTTGTGTTTCGTGATTGTTTGAAGAGATCATACACTGCATTAAATATATTCTCATGTGTTTTGTTTTTAGGTATTGAGTAGAATTTGTTTTCTTCATTTCTTTCTCTGCAATCTTTTATTGATGTATAAAACACCTACTGATTTTTATAAGTTGATTTTTTTATATCCTGAAATATTACTAAATTTGTTTATCAGTTTAAATTTTAAAAAACAGTTTTTTATATTATTCAGGGTTTTCTATATGTAAAAAGTCATCTGCATACAGGCATAATTTTATTTGTGTGTGTGCATATTAATTTCTTTCTCTTGTTGCTCAGACTAAGACTCCAAATACTGTTTTGAATAAGAGTGGAAGTTGACATTGTCTTATTCCTGATTTCAATGATCAATTTCAGCCTTTTGCCATTCAATATAATGTTAGCTATTAGTTTGTCGTATGTAGTCTTAATTGTGTAGAGGTACATTTCTTCTAGAGCTAATTTTTGAGGACTATTTTCATGAAGGGGTGTTGAATTTTATCAAATGCTTTGTTTCATCAATTGAATGGGCATGTGGTTTTTAATCCTTCATTATATTTATGTGGTTATTACATTTATTGATTTGCATATGTTGAATCATCCTTGCATCCCTGAAGTAAATATAACTTGATCACAGCGTATAATCCATTTTGTGTGCTGTTGAATTCAATTTGTTAGTATTTTGTTGAATTTTTGCATTGATGTTATGTTCATCAGGCAATTGTTGTAGTTTTCTTTCTCTGGTTTTGATATAAGGGTCATGCTGGCCTCATAGAATGATTTTTGAAGAGCTATCTTCCGTTTCTTTGCAGAAGTTTCAGAAAAATTGGGATTAGTTTTTCTTTCACAGTGACAAAATTTAGAAGTGTCCCATCTTGTTTTAGGGTTTCTTTATTGGGAGATTTTATTATTAAGTTAATATCTTGATTAAATAGACTAAGTACTTGTTATGGGTTTATTAGGTTTTATATCATCTTAGTTCAGTTTTGATAGTTCATATGTACCAAAAAAGTATTCATTTCTTCTAGATTTTTCCAATTCGTTGACATATAATTGTTCACAGTAGTAGATAATGATCCTTTGCATTTTTGTGTTATCAGTTGTACTTTTTTTTTAATCTTTTTATTTATTTGGATTGACCCCTCTCACCCCTCTCACCCCTCTCACCCCTCTCACCCCCTCTCACCCCCTCTCACCCCCTCTCACCCCCTCTCACCCCCTCTCACCCCCTCTCACCCCCTCTCTCCCCCCCCTCGCCCCCCCTCGCCCCCCCTCGCCCCCCCTCGCCCCCCCCCGTGTGTGTGTGTGTGTGTGTGTGTGTGTGTGTGTTCGTCTAGATAAAGATTGGTCAATTTTCTTTGCTTTTCAAAGAACCAACTCTTCATTTCATCTTTTGAGGGGGGTTTTGTTAATTTGGGGTTTTCATGTCTATTTTCTTTTCTGCTCTGATCTTATTTCTTTCTACTAATTTTAGGTTTGGGTTTTTTTTTTTCTTCCAGTTCCTTGAATTTTATTGTTAGCTTACTTAATCTTAATTGTATCCCTTATTGCTATAAATTTCTCTTAGTACTGCTTTTCTTATCTCTCAGATTTTGGTGTGTTGTTTCCATTTTTAATTTCTTCCAAGAAATGTTTTTAATTTCCCTTTGATTTCTTCACTGGTTATTCAAGAGAATTTATTTAATTTCCATGTATCTAAAAAAAAATTGCTAAAATTCCTCTGATTTCTAGTTTTATTCCATTGTGGTCAGGAAAGATACTTGCTATGATTTCAGTTTTTCTGAATTTGTTAAGACTTGTTTTCTGGCCTAACATATGATCTATCCTGAAGAATGTTCCTGTGTTGATGAGAAGAGTGTATATTCTGCAGCCTTTGTGTGAAATGTTTTGTAAATGTCGATTAGGACCATCTTGTCTGTAGTATAGTTTAACTACAATGCTCTTAATTTTAATCTGTTCACTCATGAAAGTGGGTTGTTGAAATACACAACTATTATTGTACTGCAGTCTGTCTAGCCATTTAGGTCTAAAGTGTTTGATTTATATAATCGGGTGATCCAGAATTGGGTGCATGTACATTTACAATTGTTATTTCCTCTTGCTTAAATGATTACTTTGTTATAATGACCTCCTTTATCTCTATTTTTAATTTAGTCTGATTTATCTAGATGTAAATATAGCTAACCCTTCTCACTTTGAGTTTCTATTTGTATGGTATATTTTTTCATCCTTTCACATTCAGTCTATGTATCTTAACTGGTAAAGCAAGTTTGTTTTAGGCAGCATATTCTGTATTTTATTCATTCAGCCATTCTAAATCTTTTAATTGAGTAATGTAATAAATTTCCATTCTGTTATTGATAAGTAAAGACATAAGTCTATCATTCTGCTGATTTTTTACTGGTTGTTTTGTACATCCTTTGTTCCTTTCTTAGAACATAGCTTATTTTGATCTCTCTAGTTGTTTCTTTTTGTGGTTTGATCATTATCTGTATTAATGTGGTTTAATTTTTTTCTTTTGTATTTCTGCTCTGATATTCAGTTTTTGTACTTTTTCATGTTTTCATTCAGTAGTTACCCTTATCCTTCTGGTATAGGAGTCAATTTTAGAGACAGTTGTGGTGATAAAATTTCTGTTTTTGCTTGTCCCAAAAAAGACTTTCTTTCTCTTTAATTTCTATCAAAGGATAGCTTTGCTGGGTATAGTATTCTTGGTTGGCTTTTCTTTTAAGACTTTGAATGTATTATCCCATTATCTCCTGGCCTAAAAGGTTTCTGCTGAGAAGTCTTTTACAAGGATGCCCTTGTAAGTGACTGTTGTTTTTCTTTTGCTTTTGGGGAATTATTTGTGTTGCACTTTTGAACGTTTGTCTCTGAGGCATATTATAGTCATGTTTTGGTTGAATCTACTATTGGGTATCCTTTCATCTTCCTGGTCCAGTATGTCTGCATCTTTCCCAATGTTTGAAAAGTTTTCAGCAAATATTGATGAATAGGTTTTCTTTCTCTTTTTAAAAATTTTTAGTAGTAGTTGGACATAATACTTTTATCTATTTTTTTGTGGTGCTGAGGATTGAACCCAGGGCCTCGCACATACCAGGTGAGCACTCTACTGCTGAGTCACAACTCCAGGCCGATGAATAGATTTTCTATGACTTTTCACTTTTCTCATCTTTCTGGAACATTTATAATGTGATCGGTCACTAACTGGTGTCCCATAAATCTTGAAAGCTTTTTGTTTTCAATGTTCTTTAATCTTAATTATTTCAAAAGAACTCTTTATGCTTAAATTTTTTCTTTTACAAAATAATTTTGTCGAGGCTCTCCACTATCTTTTTATACTTATTTTTAACTGAATTATGATTGGTTCCTTTTTATCTTTGCTGAATTTCTCATTCATATCATGTATTGCTAATTTCACTGAAATATCTGTTTTTTGTATCATTAAGTTTCCTTAAAATCATCCTTTTGTGTTCTTTTACAGACCATTGACAAATTCCTTTTGCTTGGCATTTTTGCTAAAAACTTTTGTTCCACTGGAGGGGTCATGTTGCCTTGGTTTTTCATGCTAATTACCCATCTACATTGCAATTTGTGCATGTCTTGAGTCAGAGGCCCTACTAATTATGTAGGCTGTCTTTCATAATAGATTTTCTTCTGGCATGTATCCTCAATGTTGGTTCAATATGCTCATTGACTTTGGTTCCAGGTGGGCAATTTAGTGTCTCTGTGACTTCTTTGTAACCAATGTTGTCAAATTCTGTGGGTGTTTACATGGCCTTGGGTTTAGGAGTAGTTGGATTTCAATCCAGCTGTGATCAGCTCCCTTTATAGGGTAGGTTTGCTGGCATCTCAAGGCACAGTTTATTCAGATGTAGGTTGGCCATCAGTTTCCACAGGTCATGTGGGAGTTGGACTACCCTGGGGATCCTGGTGGGTTTAGCATATCATATCCAATAGTGGAATCTGGGGACTGTCAGTGACTGAAGACCACACAGGGGCTATGCTATTTCAGTGGGCCCAGACAAGGCATTGTCTAAGGGCTGAAATAGATGCTTTAACAGAGCTTGCAGGGACTAACCTGCTCAAGGTCATCCAGTCTTCTTTCCAGAGCAAGCATGGACAGGTGGGTATGAACATCTGCTTCTCAAGGGCTACAAGGGCTAAGCTTCTGAGATTAGGCAGTCATGTGGACCACAGAAAGATGGGTAGAGCTGCTGCTTGACTCTTTCCCCAGGAACCTTGACAGTTTGAGCCACTCAGAAAAGAGTGATTATAGCCTCTCTGGAATCATGGGTGGGTGGATGTGTGTAGTTGCTCAGAGCCTTCCCTGGGCCTCTCTAAGGTAAGCTGTTCAGGGCAGCCTGCCTGTTTCCTGGACTCTGGGCAGGGTCACCCAGCTTTTGCTGGTAGAACAGAACTGTAAATGGGGCCACTTAGCTGCTTCCTAAGGCCAATGGTGGGTAAGCAGGTACTGCTCCCAAGGCAGTAGGATGGTGGATGGGACATCTATTTCCTAGGGATTTCTTCAGCCCAACACTTCAAGGTGAGCCCCCCAGATTATTCCTGGTGTGTGAGAGAGTAAGCAAAGCCACCACTGGGTGTTCACGGTGCTGAGTCAGTGGAGCTATTTGTGTGCATCTACCCAGATGTTTCATAGGACCCCTGGTAGGCAAAATCACAAGACATCTCTATGCAATAAGAATCTGTTTGGGGGAAGCCCCAATATGGTCTAGGACCACGTAATGCAGCAGTATGGTAACCTGAGTGGAGACTGCCCAGGGCCTCCTGTCTACCTTGTCCCTGCTACGCAAAATACCTCTGGGTTCCTCCAAGTCCATGCTTTCATACTTGAACAACAATTTGGCTGGAGTCATGGTGAAGGAGGGAGGAGGTGCCAAGGTTCAGAGAAGAGAGCCCTCTCAGAACCTACCCTAAACCTGAAGGGAGAAGTGGCATTGAAGGGCATAGGTCAGCTTCCTCAATTTTTTTTAACCTTTATTTTTTTATTTATTTTTATGTGGCGCTGAGGAGCGAACCCAGGGCCTCTCACTTGCTAGGTGAGCACCTACTGCTGAGTCACAACCCCAGCTCCGAGCTTCCTCATTTTTATCAACCCTTCACCCCGTCAGGACTCTGGCTTTCTCTGCTTTTTAATATCTCAATATGAAAGATGTGCCTTTCCTACATCTTCCTCAAATAAACCCCTGATTTTAGTCCATGATCTTGAGGATATTCTTGATACTTCTGTATTGTATTCATAAAACTGTAAAGTACTGAGGATTATAATAAAATTTATAGACATTTAGCTTATAGTTAGGTCGACTTCTTTCCCTCATTTCATTTCTGTTTTTCCACATTTTTAGCTTCCAATAGCTTAATCTCTTCTTACTGTTTAAATATAAGAAAGGTGTTCTTCCCATACTGTAGTCATACATACCTGACTGCATTTCTGATTAGTATGTTGTTTATCATTTATTTACCATAGATGTTGCTAAATGAACTTTTACCTTGAAGCTTCATTTGTTAAAAAGTACATTAACATCAAAGAATCCTCAGTAGAACTCCAAAGGAAGATATATTACTCTATTTATTTCTAGACATTTAGTAGCAGAAAGCACATATTTTATTTAAAAGATTCAAAAAAACTATTTATAAAAATGACATGGAAATCTGATTCATCATTGCTAAAATACATATATATGGGAATAGGAAGTCATAGAGTGGACCTGTAAGGTTCAGTTTGTGTCTGATATTATATCCAGTTTTCTAGAAAACATTTTGAATGTTCACAATTTCAGGACAGCCACAATAGAGAAGAAAGGATGCTCAATAAGGGATAAATTGCTAGGTATATAATATATTGGAGAAAGTGTAATTTTAGAAAATTAAGAGCTCCATATACCAAAGTAAAGACATCTTCAAAGTGATATTTTAATATTGCATGTGGTTTCTTTATACATATAAAGGATCTCATTTTCAAAAGCCTTCAGTTTGGCTTGAAGTCAGATTTGTTTGTTTTTAGTTTTGTGTTTTCATTCTGGTGTAAGTGTATAGTCAGATGGCTTACTTCCCTTCATGAATCTCATTCTTCCTATTATGTGGAGGAAAGAGAATATTCTTACCCTGTGGCCCACACAGCAGCCATAATGCTGATGACATTGATGAAACTTTCATAAAGTCCCAGGTTCAGTTGGAATTTCTTATTATCAAAGAATCAACATTAATGTGAAGAGTACAGGTATGTGTAAAATTATTTGCAAGACGGGGAGGGGAAAGGGATGGTGGAGTGGGGAGAGGAGGGAAGGAGAATGGATAATATTAAAACAGTATAAATGCATGTATGTCAATGTCACAGTAAACCCCATTAATTTGTATAATCAATGAGTAAATACTCATAATTATAGACATGATTTCATATTTAATCCTATGCTATTTGATTTTCAACCAGGAACCTGTAATATGACTTATAGGATTTTTACCATTTAAACTTGTATAACTCTTCCACGACTGTTTCTCAGCAGGTACAGATTTTAAAATGTGTTTTCTACAAATGAAAATTGTCTTTACTGATAGTTAACAATTTTATAAGTATACAAACATGTATAACTTTTATATGCTTTTTTAGATAAAATTTCATTTATCATCAAGTATGTTCTCTTTTGAATACAGATTTTCTTATTGTCAGCATGATGACCATTATTAGTCAGATCTGTGATTTGGTGATTCCCCAAATCATTCCTTTCCTCTTTCTTTTTAAGCCAGTACTTCTTAGTTTCAAAAATATTTTACTCTGAAGAGGAAAGATATCTCCCAGTTTTTTACAAAAATAAATTCTGTTGGATTTGTGGCCAACGTTAGCCATACAAACTCAACCTCCTTCTCACTCATTCACTACCAGAGGGTAGAGAAACCCAGCTCACCAATTTTTCCCATCTCGCCAAGAATTCTGGAAATTCCATTGCTGGCATCCACTGAAGGCATGTGTATCAATGGCTCTTAAACTCAGGCATGCACCACAGTCACCCAGACACTTGCTAAAACAGATCACTGATCAGTAGTTCTGCTCTTGCCTAAGAATTTCCAACTGACTTTTCCCTGAATGATGCTGATGCTGCTAGTTCAATGAGTAACTTTTCCCAACATTTAGCAATTTCAAAGACGAAAAAGGCCCTCTAGATGACTAAAACCTTCAGTAGCCAGTGTGCAGCCTACACTAAATCTAGAGGGTGTGGGTTCCATAATCACTTGTTAAAGTCACTCTTACTGATTCTCTGGACTTCTGGATTCTGCAGGGCCGGGCTCCCTTGCCTAGATTTCCAGAATTTTCCAGACTCCCCCTGCTTCACAGTAATTGGATTATTGCTGCCCTTGTTTTACTATCAGAGTTATTATTTATCTTCTGACTCAGACAAAAGCCTGGTGGAGAAAAAGTAACCATTTTCTAAAGGCAGATAAAATCTCTTCGCCAGGTCATGATGCTCTGAAGAATAAGTCCTTTTAAGAGTTTGATATTAATTAAAAATTCAGTGAATCCCTATATATTTTAAAACCTCTCCAAGTTCACAGGATAGGGAAGTATTGATATTAGATTCCACCATTGCAAATTCTTTAATAGCTTGTGAACAATTCAGGCAAAAGCATGTCCTTGATAAGCCGATGACTACAACAGACTGCACAGGGCAGGAGCGGGGGTAATGCAGCTGTGACTCACATGCCCTTTCTGGTCATCTTAATTTATTTCTCCTCACTCCAAGTCATTTTCAAATGCACTTGAAATATAGCTTAACCTCTGTTAGCATCCTTGGCACAGGCAGGTCCAGTTATTTGGGTCTTGGAGAAAAACAATGTGCTAATCACTTTGTGTCTCATACAGCAAGAAAGATACCTCAGAGCAGTCATGGGTAATTTTCATTAAAATCAAAAAAGTACTTTCTAAATTATCTTCTCACAACTAGCATAACTATTAAAGACAATGCCCAGGCATATTAACAACTACAAATGATCTATGGCAAAGTGCAAGAATTTAAAAGCACATGCAAAAACACTATATATTAGGAATCACAGATTGCCTATTTCTCTTCTATAGCACGTCTCCATATAATACAACCAGAGAGAGAAACTCAACTGTTACAATATTCCAGATGAGGCTGGGTGTGATGGCGCATGCCTGTAATCCCAGTGGCTATGGAGGCTGAGGCAGGAGGATCTCGAGTTCAAAGCCAGCCTCAGCAACTTAGCAAGGTGCTAAGCAACTCGGTGAGACCCTGTCTCTAAATAAAATACAAAAAGGGCTGGGGATGTGGCTCAGTGGTTAAGCATCCCTGGGTTTAATCCCTAGTGCAAAAAAAAATATATATATATCCCAGATGAAGTGACCATCCCAGCATCTAGATACAGAGAGAAGAGAACAAGCCAGCCATCCTTGCCATTCTCCAGTTTCTTGACATCCTAATACACATTTGCCTTCTCTGAAGCACTGAGGCCTCTTTCCCTGTTTCCCCTATTTGGAGAAAAAGAAAACCTCATACTGTAAAGCAATGAAATTTATTCCCATAGGCCAAATACAAAAGGGATCACCTTGATTCAAAAACACCTCCAGCTTCCCCTCAGTTCTCCTATATCTTAGGCAGGAGGAGCCACAGATGCAAGAAAGGTCAGGAGCAGCTGCTTTTGTTTCACAGAATCAAATTGCTGCATCTTTGCACCATTCCTTTCCCCTTCATTAGGACAAGCTCTGATATTATCATTAAAAACCTGACTGACTGACCTCCAGGGTAAATGAACGCCAATGCTTCCACTTAACCAGGTGTTTACTATTCTATATTTTATCACTAATTACAGACTGAAATGTCATCCTTCACAGGCCTTTAGGCCATCAGTAAGTAAATGGAGGAAACTTTTATAGGGAACACTTCAAGAGATTTTCTGGAAATACAGGGGATCTGATGAGTGGGAGACATGAGCCAAAGGAAAGTGGCATCTCATAAACACAGCCTTAGGGACCACAGCTCTGCCTTTTCCTGCATACACATTTGAGGTTTCCTGTAGTCTCAGCAAGATCTCTCCTTTCCCACTCCCAGTTCTGCTCACCCTAGAACCATCCACCCAGATGCTAAGGACCTAGACCACCTGGACACGATTCTAGTTGTCACGAGAAATGGGAAACAGCATTTTTCAGGTGTCCTTGTTCATTTTCAAACGAGGCAGAAGGTGGAAGGTGATACTACCAATGCCTTTTCTTGGGTCACACCGATGTCTAGTGATTTCTCTAAATTAGGAGCTCTGAGTAAACAGAACTAGAATGTACAGCTTAGATAGGAGGCCACAGTAAGGCCTTTCACCTAAGTCTTTTACCTAAAATTTTCCAGTTGTGTCCTAGAAGTCAAGGTATTGTGGAAGAGAAGACAGCATTAAATTAAGGGTATTGAGAGTTATGGACAGAACAGATTCCTAAGAAGGAGCAGTGGGTGAACAAGCAAAAACTGCCATTTTTGACACAGGGCCCATGACTGGAACTTTATTTACATGGATCGGATCCAGTAGCTTTATATGACAGCATGCACATTTATGAGGGAGGTAGCTTTTTATCACAAAAATGTTCAAATGTGCACAAAAGCAGAGAAAATAGCAGAATCAACTATTACATTACATATACAAAATTGAGCATTTCTATAACAAAGACTTTTTACATAACCAGAACATCAATACTACACTTAATAAAATTCCCTAATATCATCTAACAGTATATACTTAATCCTGCACTGAAGATATTATTATTTTTCATGGATAACATGAAATTTGATAATGAAAAGTTGTTAATATTAATGTTGATTACGGATACTAAAGAAGTACCAAGAAGAAACAGCTCTCAAACATTTGATTGGTTTTAGTGTTACTTTTATATAGCTAAACAATTTATTCCACTTCTTGAAATTTATCCCCAATAACCATAGATCACAATAACAATTATGCATGTAAATGTGCACCATGTTAGTGTTGGAATCAAGTAAAGAATAGTACAGGAATGCGCTTGCAACTTTAAAAGAAAATGTTTACTTCCAAAGAAATTAAATTTACCTAAATATTCAGTGTTCAGACTCAGGGAAGTATAGTTGGTATCAAGAGTACAAAAATATTTCATCAAACTCCTTACAACATTTTCCCATTATCTTTGTGATATATTATGCTCTTAGGTGAGGGAAAAAAATGCTGATACAAAACTTCAGCACAATTACAGAAAATGCAGTGTTGGAATCTGAGGAGGAATTCTTTTTGTATCAAAATTTTGAAGCCTAAAGGACTAGTTTTGCACACCATAGCTATTTAATAACTCTACATCCTTCTCCTAGTCCCTAAGCCTAACTTTATTTGCAGAACTGCAAATTGGTGGGGGTTTACAAAACTAAGATTCTATTCTGTGTAATCTTGTATAGATGATAATTCATCATTTAAGAAACATTGATGTTAATATAAGAACATTGCAGAAAGCTGCCTTTTACAAACTTCATAACAAATTTGCACAAACTACTTTCTAAATTCAGAAATAAAAAGGTTGTCCTTGGTTCAAAGGGAAAAGGACTAAACAGAAGGCATGGGGGAGCCCCATGCACTTAAATCCCCTTTCACTCTGGCAGTTGGTATTTGCCACTAAGGCAGTCCCAGACCTTGGTTATCCTCTGTTTTCCTTTTGGACTAAAAAAATCATAATAAAAATTTAATTATCCGTGCTAGCCTCATATACCTCCTCCAGTGGCCAATCAAACCAGTTCAGAATCCTTCTGCAAAAAAAAAAAAAAAAAACAGATCTGAAATGTTGTCCTCAATTAGTGAGGTCATAAGTATACCTGGGAAGGTTTTGTTAAGCTTGCCTTCTGCAAAATGGAAGCAAGGAGGGAAGGAAGGGTTGTGGTTAGAAATGGACTCTGAAACCACAGCTCTAGAGAGTTCATTAAAAATTCAAAGTCTGACAGCCCAGCTTTCCCAAACTATAGCAGCTATAAAGGGAATATAATTATACTTAACAGAAGCCACCTGCATTTTGAAGTTGCCCTAAATTTGAAGCTTCTGGGAGACTTAATTAAATGTAATGAAAACCATGGCTGCTCAACAAAGATGTATTGTAGCTCCCACTTAGTTATTCCTGAGGAAATTAAGTAGCAATCATGAAGACTCGCCTTGGTTTTCACATTTAAACCTCTGGATATTTAATGCCCAAAGTCGGTAAATAAGATAACGCTCTCTACTTTTCATTAGCAAATAACATTGTCAAACTAATCATCCATTTCTGTAGGAAGAAAGAAAAACACACCTTGGAAAAAAGAAACACAGGAAAGTTATCCTGAGCATGACTTCCATGCCTTCTCCCTTAGCCACCCATCCCTTCTCCAGTGGCATTTCTTTAGTTTTTGAAAGAATTGTGTGTTATTTGCTGAGCAGTATAAACATCCTTTAGCTTGTGTCAGAGTGGACAGCTAAATCATAGCATCAAAATGGGTGGCTCATCATGCTCCCAGGGTTATCCTAGCCCAGACTGCTAGTGAAAGCTGACTGACACCAAACAAAAACCCTTCCCAGTGACTGGGACATGGAGAAGGAAGAGCAATGGGACAGTCAAAGACAGAGTTCACAATGTGCTTAAGAGTCCCCTGGGAGCTTCTTAAAATATAAGATTGCTAGATCCCACCCCAGAGTTTCTGATTCAGGGAGTCTAGAGTGAGGACCTAAAACTTGCCTTTCTTTTTATGTATATATATATATATGATATACATATATATAATATGTATTATATATATTTATATTATTGTTTATTTATTTATTTTTAATTGATAAACCTTTATATTTACTTATATGTGGTGCTGGGAATTAAACCCAATGCCTCACACATTTATCTAAGCAAGCACTCTACCACTGAGCCACAACCCCAAGCCCTAAAACTTGCCTTTCTATTAAGTTCCCAGGGAATATTGGGACTACTGGTACAGGAACCATATTTTAAGAACCACTGGTCTCTTTTTTTTCATTACTAAATTGACATATATGATTAGATATGTAGATGTGTCAATTACTAATGAAACTATATATGCAAATATGTATATACACATATATGTATACCTATATGTGTAAATATGCATATGTATATATATGTACACATATATATAACATATACATATTACATATAACTGGAATGTCTCTGAAATTTAGAAAACTGAGGCATTTAGGAAATTTCTTGATATTAGGTGAATCCAATCAAAGTCAAACATAGTGAATAGGAAGTATGTGGGTAATAGCCAAATCCCAGAAATCTACCCCATAAAGACATACTCCCTTACCATCAGGTTGCTTGCAATTTTTGAAAGAAAATGTTTACTTCTGAAGAAATTGGATTTACCCAAATATTCTGTGTTAAGACTCGAGGAATACTCCGGTGAGGGGTATGATACCCTGGAAAGGTGGACAGAGCTACATGAAATCTACTGCCATTCCTCCCCTACCAGAGTTAGACCAGGAGCAGGACCCTTTGAGGGAATCAGGCAAAATATTGCACAAGGTCCCCAGAAGCCAAGGAAGTCTCTGGGACAGAAAGCCTCAGGCAGGAAACCTGGGAGAGCCTCCTGCCCTTGAGAAGGATCAGAACCATCTGCAGGCAGACTGAAGCACATGTTTCCTCTCCTGGCATCAAATCTGGTAGCCAAAACTCACCCCCAACCCTATACAGACAAACCATGCCCATAGTGCTCCAGGTCTTAACAATTCTTCCATGTTTAAGTGAAGTATCCAAATCACTGATCAGTGATTTGGATACTTCTGCATCTGCCTACATATAGAGCATTCTCTGCACCAGTTTTATAAACCATGAAGCGTAGAAGTATTAGGTGGTATGAACACACTCTCGTATTCATTCTCCTCTCACTCTTAAAATTACCCCATGAGCTGGGCCAAAAGAACACTTGAGAACAGATCCTCGAGCATCTCCCCACCAGCCCTGAGACCCAAGTCTTGCTTTGTTAGACTTCGGGCCTCTCCCTTATAAAAAGGATTTGAAACACATCTACAGGGAAGGACAGCTTTATTTTCTCCTGCTTCCTTAAGCAAAGAGCAAAATCAACAAATTATACCAGAAAACATGCTTCAGCACTGCATTGAATTTCCTAATACAAAACCACATAAAGATTCAGTGCAATAATGAAAGAAGTAAATAAATGATGTGAGACAGGAGACATAACTCAATAAAATCAAAGTCATACAGAAGTTAACTGGGAAAGCATCAGAACATCCTGGTACCCCAGGAATACTTGGACATGTTGATGGAACATTGGTTGCCTCTGTGAATGGGAAGGGAACTCATTGAACATAAATATACAGTATAAATCTTACTATCTAAATTGAAATAAGTGCTTTCAAAGCAAAGTTGTAATTTTAACGCTCTTGGACTCCTAAAGTGTTAGAAGACCTTCTGGCAATAACTTAGTCCAAGCTTGAGTTAACAGCTAGGAAACAAGATTAGGAAGTGAGCTGTGCTGTTATCAGGGCAAGCTCTGAGCAGCAAAGGGGCTTGGGCTTTCAGCCAAGGAGACTGTTCCCCCCTTTTATCATGGGGCTACCTGTTTCAGGAAAGAAAAGAAATACTAGCCTGAATAGATAAAGTGACTCACAAAGTAGGGACTATTCCTAATTTCCTGAATGTTCCCCAGCTGAGGTATTTAATCCATTTCAACAATGGACAACCTTTTTATTTCAACTATATTAATAAAGTGTATCAATACGGTATATCAGGTATCTTTATAATGACAAATCCTCTCCTTTGGCAAAATATCATGATGAAATTCATTCTTTGACATATGAGCAAAATTAAGAAGGAAAACAAGTTCTGGTTGATTATCGGAACTTTCAGAGTTTTCGTTTGCTTTCCTGTGTCTTGAACTGATTTTCAGGTGAGTTAAATTGAAATGAATTAAAAAACATGAGATTAACTATTTTATGTAGATGGCTTATTCTTTAGAATAATTCTCATTGCATTTATAAAATAAAAATCAACTAAAGATTTTAATTGACATATTTAGATACTTAAAACCTTTTATGGCAATTAAACTTTATTTTTCATTGACATTAATTGTATATATTAATGGGGTCCAGTGTAATATTTCTGTACATGAATACAGTGTTCAATGATAAATCCAATCCCTATTTTAATTCTCCCCAACCCCCAAAGCCTTCACAGTCCTTACTAATCACTATTCTACTTTCAGATCAACTGTTTTTGTTTCCAATTATGAGAAAGAACAAATAGTATTTCTTTCTTCATCTGACATGTTTACATAACATAATATCCTCCAGTTTCATCCATTTTCCTGCAATTGATAAGATTTCATTCTTTAAGTCTGTGTAGTACTCCATTGTGTGTGTGTATATATATATTCCATATTTCCTGTATCCATTCATGTCTTGTTGGCTACCTAGGCTAATTCCATAACTTAGCTGGGGTGCATAGTGCCACAATAAACACATAAACATGGGAGTACAAGTTATCTCTTTGTGCTAATTTCAGTTCTTTTAGATATTTACCCAGAAGTGAGATGGCTGGGTTGTATGGTAGTTTTTAGTGTTTTGAGGAAACTCCATAGTGGCCTTCATAGTGGCCATACTAATTTACATTCCCATTAACATAAGAGTTCCTTTTCTCCATATCCTACCAGCATTGATTATCTTTTTTTTTTTTAAATAATAGCCATTCTAACTGGGATGAGATGGTTAGCCAATCCCAAAAAACCAAATGCCGTATGTTTTCTTTGATATACGGAGGCTGACTCATGTTGGGATAGGGAGAGGGAGCATGGGAGGAATAGACAAACTCTAAGTAGGTCAGAGGGGTTGGAGGGGGAGGGAGGGGGCATGGGGTAATTAATGATGGTGGAATGTGATGGTCATTTTATTATCCAAAGTACAGGTATGAAGACATGAATTGGTGTGAATATACTATGTATACAACCAGAGATATGAAAAATTGTGCTCTATATATGTAATAAGAATTATAATGCATTCTGCTGTCATATATAAATTTTAAAAATAAGTAAATAATAGTCATTCTAACTGGGGTGAGATGGTACCTCATTGTACTTTTGATTGGCATTTCCCTGAAGGCTAATTAGTTCAGTTTTTTTGATTAGCCCTTTGTATTTGTACTTCTTCTTTTGAGGAGTGTTATTCAGTTAATTTGACCATTTATTAATTGTATTGCTTCTTTGTTGTTTTTTGAGTTCCTGTATCTTCTGGATATTATCCCTGTCAAGTGAATAGTTGACAAATAGTTTCTGATTGTCATTGTCTTTTCACTCTGTTGATCACTTCCTTTGATGTGCAGAAGCTTTGTAGTCTGATGCAATGCCATTTGTCAATTTTTACTAAGGTCCTAATCAGAAAACCATTGCCTGTACCAGGATCTTGAATTGTTCCCCTATGTTTTCTTTGAGTAGTTTCAGAGATTCAGGTTTTTGTGGTTTGTTTTGTTTTTCCATTTTGAGTTCATTTTTGTACAGAGTGAGAGAAAGGATGAAGTTTCAGACTTCTGCATGTGGATATCCATTTTTCACAGCACCCTTTATTGAAGAAGCTGTTCCTTCTCCACTGTATTTTTTTTAGAAACTTTGTCAAGAATCAGTTTATTCTGTTTTGATTTGTCTGTTTTCTGTGGTATGTCTATAAATCAGGTGCTGCGCCCCTCCCCTGACTCAGGCAATGGCAAGGCCCTACTGAGGTGGATGGCGCAAGGCATCCATCCTCTGGAGGAGCGCAGTATGTTTCTGGGAATGGGCTGATTTGTTTTTGTATTCCTTTAATAAGTATAGTTGTGATTTCTCATATGACCATTAAGTATGAAGGAAAAATCATGACTTTCCCAATTAATGCAACTACTTCTAAAGCATAGATCTGTTTGCTCTAAATGCAATGATTCAGCTGTGGAGTGTAAATTGTTAATGTCTAATGAAAAACTCCCTGTATTCCTGTCAGGGAAGTTTTTGAGAAATTAAATTAAAATCTAGAGAAGATAGATTAGTGCTTAGTACTGGGCAACTTGTTCTTGTTCCTGTGCACAATGGTTTGTGCTCTTACTTTTGTTTGATTAAAATTAATAACAAATCAACCATTTGCCGTAACCATGGCACCGGTTCCTGTCAGTAAGTCAAGAAACAATAGTCAAGGTATAGGCCAATAGTTTGGGACATTTGTAACTATTATTAAAAGTTAACTAAGCAGAAACAGCTCAAAACAAAACTCGAACTGAAAGTACAAATGCTTGCTTATGCATAAGTCAAAATACATTCTTCTAATTGTAACTACGTAATATTTTGTTTCTTTGAATAATGATTCCTGTTTTGTAACCACAAAGCACTGTAAGCCTGCCAAAATGAAAAGTATATATGATCAACTTCACAAGTAAAGATTGGGATCAACAACTTCACTTTGGTGTCTGTGTTGTTTCTCCACCCCCTCTTTCGCCGACTCCTCACCATCCGTTCGTCTCCTGAGACCCCCCTGTTGGAGCTGGTCTCCGACAATCAGGTATTGTGATATCTCCTACTTTGCTCTTCTTGTCCAAGATTATTTAGGTTATTTGAGGTCTTTTCTGTTTTCATATAAAGTTTAGGGCTACCTTTTCTAGTTCTATGAAGAATATCACTAATATTTTGAATTAAATCTGTAATTTCATCAAATCTGTAGATAGCTTTGAATAGTATTCTAGATTGGATCTGAACTATTCCCTCAAAGGATAGTGTGTTAAAGGCTTGGTCCCCAGTGCAGCAGTATTCAGAGGTGGGGTTCAGGGGAAGTGATTGGATTGTGGAAGATCTGATAGATTCATGGCTAAATGGACAATGGGAAGTGATGAAAACTGTAAGGGGTAGGACCTAGTTGAAGGAATATGTCTTTGGACATCCCTTGGGGCCATATCTTATCCCAGGCCCCTTCCCCTGTTTATCTTCCTCCTGACTATAATCAGGTGATCTGTTTTAATCAGTCACACTCTCTACCTCACCATAAGCCCACAGCTATGTGGCCAAATTATGGACTTAAACTGTGAGGCAAAATAAATCTTTTCTGATTTTAAGTAGTTTATCTCAGGTATTTTGTCAAAGTGACAGAAATCTCACTAAAGCATGTAGTATTGCCATTTTAGCAATATTCTCCCAATCCAAGAACATGGGAGGTCATTCTTTTTTTTTTTTAATTTTTAATTTTTTATTTTTTTTTATTGGTTGACATATCATATTTCAGACATTAGTTTCAAGTGAGTTATGAACTCCCATTTTTACCCCAAATACAGATTGCAGAATCACATCAGTTACACATTCACCTTTTTACATAATGCCCTATTAGTAACTGTTGTATTCTACTACCTTTCCTATCCTCTACTATCCCCCCTCCCCTCCCCTCCCATCTTCTCTCTCTATCCCATCTACTGTAATTCATTTCTCTCCTTGTTTTTTCTTCCAATTCCCCTCACAACCTCTTTTATGTAGTTTTTTATAACAATGAGGGTCTCTTTCCATTTCCATGCAATTCCCCTTTTCTCTCTCTTTCCCTCCCATCTCGTGTCTCTGTTTAATATCAATCTTTTCTTCCTGCTCTTCCTCCCTGCTCTATTCTTAGTTGCTCTCATTATATCAAAGAAGACATTTGGTATTTGTTTTTTAGGGATTGGCTGGCTTCACTAAGCATAATCTGCTCTAGTGCCATCCATTTCCCTGCAAATTCCATGAATTTGTCATTTTTTAGAGCTGCGTAATACTCCATGGTGTATAACTGCCACATTTTTTTAATCCATTCATCCATTGAAGGGCATCTGGGTTGGTTCCACAGTCTAGCTATTGTGAATTGTGCTGCTATGAACATCGATGTGGCAGTATCCCTGTAGTACGCTCTCTTAAGGTCTTCTCTTAAGGTCTTCAGGGAATAGACGAAGAAGGTCATTCTTATTTATATTTTTTCCTATGGATTTTTTTTTTTGCTATTATGGATGAGACTGCTTTCCCAATTTCTTTTTCAGCAAATTCATTATTGGTGTTCAGAAAAACTAATTTTTTTCAATGTCAGTTTAGTGTACTGCTACTTTACCGAATTCATTTCTCAATTCTAATAGTCTTGGTGGAATCTTTAGCTTCTCTGTTTAGGATCATATCATGTACAAACAGGGATAATTTGACTTCTTCCCTTCCTATTTGTGTTTCTTTTACTTGTTTCTTTTGCCTAATTTTCCTGGATAACCTTCTAGTGCTCTATTAAGAGCAATAAGTATAGATACCCTGGTCCTATTCCTGCTCTCACTTTCTCTACACTCAATATGATGTTGTCAAAACCTTATTTATGTTGAGGTACAATCCTTCTATAGCTAATGTCTCCAGGGCATTTATCATGAGGACACTGAATTTCATCAGATAATTTTTCTGCATCCATTTATATATTTGTGATTTTTGAATTTCATTCTATTAATGTGATGTCCTATATTTATTGATTTGTGTATGTAGAACCATGCTTGTATCCCTGGGATGAAGTCAATTTGATCATGGTGAATTCTTTTTGTTGTTGAATTTGATTTGCTAGTATTTTGCTGAGAAATTTTGCTAGTATTTTGCATGTATGTTCATCAAGGATATTGGTTTATACTTTTATTGTTCTGTCCTCGTCAGGTTTTGATGATGCTGGTTTCAATAATTCTGAAAGAGTTTTCTCCCTGTGGAATACTTTGATAATGACATTAGTTTTTTATATAATGCTTAACACATATTAATTATATAAATGTATGGGTTTCACGGTGACATCTACATACATGCCTATATCATGCCTTGATCATGTCCACTCTCCCTTCTGCCCTCCCTTGCCCTGCCCTCTTCCCCACCCACCACGATCCCCTTCCCCTTGGGATTTGTTGCTGTTTTAGTTTCTATATATGAAAGAAAGCACATGATATGATACTGGTCTTTTTATATGTGGTTTACTTTAATTAACATGACATACTCTCGTTCTATTCATCTGCCTGCAAATAGAAGGATTTCATTCTTATGGCTAAATAAGATCCAGCCATAATTTCTTTATCCATTCTTCCATTAATGGGCATTAACTCATAAGGATATGGAGAAAAAAAACTTTATACATAGTTCATTAATATAAATTAGTGTAGCCACTATGGAAAATTGTATGGAGGTTCCTCAAAAACCAAACTACCATTTGATTTCACTCTCTGTCTTGGGTATATACTTCAGATATATATGAAGGGGAGCATTTGTTTTTATTTTGATTTTGTTGTTGTAGTTGTTGTTTGGTGATAGTCAATCAAACTAGGGTGAGATGGAATCTGTTTTGATTTGTATTTCACTGATGTCAAATATGTTGAACATATTTTCATATATTTGTTGCATATCTGTACTTTTTAGAAGTGTCTGTTCAGATCATTTCCCTGGGAATTGGAAGACTTGTTATTTTGTTTTATGATTTCTTTATATATAACTGACAAAGATTTTCTCCCATTCTCTAGATTGCCTCTGTGTTCTGTGGATTGTTTCCTTTGAGGTGCAGATGCTTTTTAATTTGATGTAATGCCACTTGTCAATTCCTGCTTTTGTTTCTTGAGCTACTGGCTTCCTCCTCAGGAAATTGTTACCTGTGCCAATATTTCTTAGTATTTATATATGTTTTTCTACCATAGTTTCAATGTTTCAGGTCTTAAAATAAGGTTTTGATCAATTTTGAGTTGACTTTTATGCGTGGTGAAAGATGGGGATCTTTAATCTTCTATGTGTGAATGTCTGGTTTTCCCAGCACTATTTGTTGAAGAGGCTCTCCTTTTCCCAATGTTTTTGGTACCGTTGTTGGGAATCAATTGTCTGTAGATGTGTGAGTTTATTTCTTAGTCCTCAATTCTACCTCACTGGTCTATGCATCTTTTTTTATTCCACAGGATGCTGTTTTAACTAATACCACTCTGCAGTGTGTTCTGACATCAGGTATTGTGATGCCTCCAGCATTGCTTTTTTTGCTGAATTGTTTTGGCTATCTGAGAAATTTTGTGCTTCCATATGAATTTTAGAATTCTTGTTTCTAGTTTTATGAGGAATGTCATTGGTGTTTTGATGTGGATTTCTCTGAATATGTAGATAGCATTGGATGCTAGGGTCATTTTAACAATATTAATTCTCCCAATTCATTAACATGGGAGGTACTTCCATCTTTGTGGTGTTTTTAAGTATCTTTTATTAGTGTTTTATAATTTTCTTTTCTTCTTTACATGCACTTTAAAATTTTTTTAGTTGTCAATGGACCTTTATTTTATTTATTTGTATGTGGCACTGAGAATCAAACCCAGTGCCTTACACATGCTAGGCAAGTGCTATACCACTGAACTACTATCCCAGCCCTGTTTTATAATTTTCATTATAGAGGTCTTTCTGCTTCAGGTAAATTTATTCCTAAGAATTTCAGTGTGTGTGTGTGTGTGTGTGTGTGTGTGTGTGTTGTGAATGCGATTCCTTTCCTGATTTCTTTCTCAGTGAGTTCATTATTAGTTTACAGAAAAGTTGCTTTTTGTGTGTTGATTTTTTGTATCCTGCTACTTTGCTGAATTTTATTATTACTTCTAAATATTTTGATGGAGTCTTTAGGGTTCTCTAAGTATAAAATTGTACCAACAAACAGGTAATTTAGATGATTCCTTCCTACTTCTTTCCCTTTTATTAATATTTTTTCTAATTGCTCTGGCTAAAATTTCTATTACCATATTGAATAAGAGGGGTGAGAATGGACTCCTTTGCCTTATAACTGATTTTAAAGGAAATGCTTTCAGTTTTCTCCACTCAGTATGATGTGAACTATGGCTTTGTCATACATAGTCTTTATTAGGGTTAGGTACGATCCTTCTGTAACCAATTTATTCTATACCCAAGTTATTCAGATCTTTTATCATGAATGGATGTTATTCAATGCTTTTTCTGAATATTGATATGACCATGTAATTTCTATCTTGAATTCTATTATGTGCTGTATTTACAATTATGATTTTTGTATATGGAGCCATTCTTGCATCCCTGGAATGAAACCAATCTGATCATATGCATGATCTTTTTAGTGTGCTATTCAATTTGATTTACTAGTGTTTTATTGAGGACTTTTGCACCCATGTTCGTCATAGTATTTTTGTTGTTGTGTCCTTGTCAGATTTGGGGAACAGGGTAGTACTGGCTTACATAGAATGCTTTTGGAAGTGTTCCATACATTTCTATTATGAAATAGTTTGAGGAGCATTGGTTTAGTTATTCTTTAAAAGTCTGATAAAATTCAACTGTTAATCCATCTGTCCCGAAACCTTTTCTTTCTTGAGAGACTTTTTATTACAGCTTCAACCTCATTACTTGCTATTAATCTATTTGGATTTATATATCTTCTTGATTCAATATTGGTAGATCTTATATGTCCAGAAATTTGTCCATTCCTTCTGGATTTTCCAATTGTCATAAAGCCTTTCAAAATATTCCCTAATGATACTTTCAATTTTAGCAGTAATCTTGCATAATATCTCCTTTTTCATCTCTAATTTTATTTGGCTCTTCTTTCTTTTGATTTGTTTTGCTAAAGGCTTGTCAATTTTGTTCATCTTTCAAATCAATCAACTCTGTCTCATTGGTCTTTTATACTTGTTAATCTGTTTCTTGTATTTAAGCTCTGAGCTTTATCATGTCTTCTACTGATTTAGGGTTTGGTTTGTTCTTTTCTAAAACCTTAATACATCATTAGTTTATTTTAGACCTCTTTTTTTTTTAAATGTAGGCACTCATTGCTGTAACCTTCCCTCTCAGTACTGCTTTTGCTATATCTTATAATTTCTAGTATATTGTATTTCCATTTTTATTTGATTATAGGAACTTTTTCTTCTTCCCTAATTATTTCATGACCCACTGCTTGCTCAATACTGTTTTGTTTAATCTCCACATACTGGTATAATTTCTATTGTTTCTCTTGCCACTCATTGATTTCAAGTTTCATTCCCTTGTGATCAATAAGATGTGAGAAATTTTTTCAATTATTTGAGTTTGTTAATACATTAAGCCATAAAGCAATATTTATCTAGTTTAGAAAAAGTTCATTTGCTAATGAAAAGAATGTGTATTCTGCAGCTATTGAATTCTTCTATACTGTAATTCAGTTTGGATGATATACTGATGAAAATAAGGTATAGAAATCACCCCCTATTTTTCTACTGGGACCTTTCTCTCCCTTTATATCTAATAGTGTTTTTTTATATAAAATTAGAGGCTCCACTGTTGGATTCATGTATATTTATAATTACTATATCATCTTGATAGTTTTTCTGTTGATCAATATGTAGTGCCCTTTGTCACTTCTAACTACTTCTGGCTCATAGTCAATTTTGTCATACATAAACATAGCTATTCCTTCTTGGTTTTTGATTCTATTTTTTTGGAATATTGTTTTCCATCCTTTCATATTTATTCCTTTTATGTCTTTGCAGGTGAGATGAGTTTTTGCAGGCAGCATATGGTTGAGTTTTTTTAATCCATTCTTGTGATTGGATTATTCCTTCACCTTCTGGGAGTAGGATTCCCTTAATTATCTTTTATAATTTGGTTTAGTGGCCATGAATTTCTTTAATAAATTCATGCTTATCTTGGAAGATCTTTATCTTCCAATTCTGAAGGATAACCTTGCTATGCAATAATCTTGGTTGGCAATTATTTTCTTTCAGGATTTGCAATATATCATTCTATGCCCTCCTGGACTTTAGAGTTTCTGCCAAAAAAAAAAAAAAATCTGTTATCTGATATGTTGGCCTTTAAATGTGACTTAGTGCTTCTCTCTTGTAGATTTTTATATTATTTCTTTGTCCTGTATTTTTGGCAGTGTAACTACATGTCATGGAGAGTTTGTTTTCTGGTCAGACCTATTTAGGATCTATATGAGTCCTATACGTGGATATCCATGTCTTTCCCAATGTTGGGGGATTTTTTTCTGCTATTTCAATGAATAGGATTTCTGTGCTGTGGGCATGTAACTCTTCTTGCTCTGGCTTGTCAATTATTTAGATGTTTGGTCTTTTAATGGTGTCCCAGAGATCTTATGTATTCTCTTCTTATGTTTTTTTTCTTATTTCTGTCTGAATGTTCTATTTTTACAGAGTTGTATTCAGGTTCTAATATTCTTTCTTCTGCTTGATCTGGTCTGATGGTGTTATGGTTTGAATCTGGATCCCAAACTCTCATGTGCTCAGAGGTGGGGCTTTGGGGAAGTGCTTGGATCATGAGAGCTCTGACCTCATCAGAAGTGGAAGGTTAATCCATTAATTAGTCAAATTAACTCCTTGGTGTTGGGACCTTGTTGGAGGAGGTAGGTTACTGGGAGTGTGCCCTGGAAGGGCTTATCTTCACCCCTTCTCTCTCCCTCTTCTCCCCGATCACTGATTTCCAGTGTTCTCCCATGGTCACTTGCATCAAAATGCAGCTGTTCACCTGTTATTTCAGTACATCTCTGGAGGGGGAGGTGAGTGCTGAGCATCTCTATTCAGTCATATTATCCTCCAAAACCTGTGATTTTTTTAAATTAATGATAAGATCATAAATCTACAATTTAATGTTTATAGCATTATTTTCATTGTATCTTTTTAATATATATATATTTTTCGTAGATGGACACAATACCTTTATTTTATTTATTCATTTTTTTAATGCGGTACTGAGGATCAAACCCAGTTCCTCAAGCATGCCAGGTGAGTGCTCTATCACTGAGCCACAACTCCAGCCCTTCATTGCATATCTTAATTTCATTTATAAGTGAAATTAAGCTTAGAAATGGTAGCTAACCAGACCATGTTCTAGACCTCTAAGTATTATTATTTTATAATAATTATAAGCCTAACTAAATTAAAGAGAGAATTTGCCTTTGTCATCCACAAGATTTTATCATTAAAAATGCAGAGTGTACTAGTTTGCATATATATTATAAAGGAGGAGAGTGGAGGTCTGAAATAAGTCTCAGATGTGTTATAAAAAGGTGTTTATGGAATGGGTCCTTCATACTTAAAGAAAGGAGCTTTAAAGGTACAAGCTAGGGGCACATAATTTATTCTGCAAGAAAAATCAAAAATTAAAAATAAAGGGGCTTCTTTAGTCCAAGTTGTTATATAACACTCAGTCCTCTGCTGTTTCAGCTTTTAGTTGGAGAATTTTCTATAAATTCCAAAGTTATAAAGTACACTAACTTTGTAGCAACAGCACTCCTCAGAGCCCCATTCACCTTAATTAAGGAGTCAACCTCAAGGCAAGTCATATTATCCTTAAAAGATAAGGTTGGAAATCTACATTTAGAAACACTGCTTGAAATGCCTTCGAAAAATAAGCATAAGGAGTTGGGTGACCTTGTTTCTTGACCTGGCTCTGATGCCTTCCTTGGTGTGACCTGGAACAACTCATTTAACTTCTCAGAATTTCACTGCAATTTTCCAAGTGCAATTTTTTTTTTAATTATCAACTCTAAGAATAGAAACTGATTGTTCACATGTAGGGAAATACATATTCTCTTGAACAACTCATGGGAAGATATTCTTTCATTTTAAAACTCCAACCTGAGCAGCAACACCTTCTAAAGAATAAGAATGTAAATAATGATAATTCTCAAGAAATGATAATAAAATTGAATTTACTCATTGAATACAATCAGGTTTTTAAATTTATTTTCCTTATTCACATCTAAATCTCTAGTGTACAGTACACATTAATACAAGTAAATACTCATTCAATACACACTATCCATTGGTTGTCTTGAAAACTGCTATTTGAGAACCAATATGGTCACATGGAAGAAAGAGCCATATTTATGGAATGGCCCCTAAATCTGAAAGCTGAAGCAGGAAAAGACGCTGTTTCAGTCTGTCTTAACCCATCCCTACAAGTCAAACTGTATATTCTTAACCAGGCAAAGGAAAAGAGAGGCCTATTTCGTAGTGCTCATTGAGCCAGAAAAGTAATGATAGGAATCACCCCCCTCTATTTCCTGAGCTGTAATGTGAATTGCTTCACTGTCCATGTGTCTTCCCTTGGATTATGAAGGATTATGAGCAAAGGGAATGTTATTCCCTTTGGATGGAGGTTTGGGTGTCACTGAGCCTCAAATTCAGTTGTCTATTCAAAAGGAACAAAGATTCAAATTATTTAAATATATAATTACACCACCTGTCACAACACACGACTAAACCAGTCAGGGTCACTCCAGGAGAACTGGGCTGGCACAAAATAATGACACATAAACAGAGAAATATCTTTTTCTTTGGGTTCTTTGTTGGCCCCTCTGACCCAACTCCCACGAAGGAGGCAAGGCAGGCAAGAAAGAGAAGGAGGACGCCTTGAACCTGGGTCTTATTGGAGGAAGCTGTTCCGGGAAAAGTTTTATATCAAAAGGGGCAAAGGGGTAGGATTACAAAGGAACAAAGAAGCAGCCCACTCCAATAGGGTAATACCCACTCCCAAACTGCACTTTTTAATCCAAGCAGAGCTAAAGTTCACTTTTGTTGCAGGGTGCAATACCAGTCCAGTACCTCTTTACTCAGGACTTAAAGGTGTGTGCATAGCTCCTGTTCAGGGTAGCCCCCGACAACTACCCATCTCCTATGATATATTCAATGGACAGAAATGCACATTCTGAAAACATACTCATTCCTAATCATAACCCATGGCCTCTTTATCCTGGGCCATCATCCACTCACAGAAGTAGGGCACATACTTCTTGTCTCTCATACTCTAACAGACATTTCATTTGAATCAAAGGTTTAAGACTTATTGCCTCAATGACTGTTCTTGCTTGATTATAAAGCTTAATAAAACTAGGAATTAAAGCACAGCTGTATTTGATGGGAATTGGCATGTATAAGGCTGTTGCTTTTAGAACTTGCCGTTCATAAACATGCTATGAATGAGTTACCCCACTTCTTTCCTCACCTCCAGAAGTAGGGTGAGCACAAATGGGATCTTGTGGCTGTAAGGGAAAGGTATAAAATCTCTGACCCATAAACCCAATAATTCCACTCCTAAATTTTTTTTCAAGAAACTAAAACCATTTAATAAGGTACAGAATGCATACATATGTGAGAATGAAAGGGAAAGAGACTGCATAAGTTCAATTACAGATGTTCTCAAGTCATTTTGGGCATTAGGCTCTTTTTAAAAAAAAATACACACACATATACATACACATGTTTCTCTCTCTCTCTCTCTCTATATATATATATATATATATATATATATAGAGAGAGAGAGAGAGAGAGAAATTATAGGGTACAGAGTGACATTTCAACAATGTATACATATATGTATAATGATCAGATTAGGAAAATTAGCTTATCACCTCAAACATTTATTATTTCTTTATGTTGGAAATGGTCAAAATCTTTTCTACCAGCTCTTTTGATATTAATTGTCAACTATGGTTATCCCATTGTGCTACAGAACATTAGAAGTTATTCTTCCTGTCCACCTATACTGCTGTACCCTTGAACTATTCTGTCTCAATTGGCCCCATATACACACACACACTTTCTAGGTTCTGGTAACCACCATTCTCTCCACTTCTGAGATCAACATTTTTAACTTTTACATATAAATGAGAACATGCTGTATTTGTCTTTCTTTCTATCCCTAACTTACATCACTTAACATATATCTTCCAGGTTTAACCATGTTGTTGTAAATGACAGAAATTCATTCTTTTTGGCCCAATAATATTCCCTTTTATATACAGACCTTATTTTATTTATCCATTCATCCATTGATGGACACTTAAGTTTCTTCCCTCTCTTGACTGTTGTAAATAATACAATAAACATGTGAGTGCAAATATCTCTTCAAGACACTGGTTTCATTTTTTGAATATATATCTAGCAGTGTGATTACTGAAACAGATGGTACTTCTATTTCTAGGGATTTTTTTAGGAACTTTCATACTGTTTTTTATAATGGTTGTACTGATTTACATTTCCTCAAACAGAATAAAAGTGTCCCCCTTTTTCAAAATTCTCACCAGAATTTGTTGAATTATTTCAACAATAGCCACTCTAACTGGGGTGAGATGCCATCATATTTGGGGTATATTTGCTTGTTGGCTTTTTTTTAATTAAGACATAATATTTGTACTTTTTTATTAGTTCAAATCAGTTATACATGACAGTAGAAATCTCTTCAATGTCTTGTACATAAATGGAGCAGAATTTTTCACTTCTGATTGTACGAATGGTGTGACTCTACTTCACATACAATCATACATGTACCTAGAGTAATGATGTCCATTTCATTCCACCGTCTTTTATACCCCTTTGTCCCCTCTTTCCCTCCCCTTTACCCCATGCAAAGTTCCTCCACTATACCATGCACCCCACACCATGTGGATTGGCATCCACAGAAAACATTTGGCCCCTGGTTTTTTGAGATTGGCCAATTTTTCTCAGCATGGTATTCTCCAACTCCATCCATTTACCTGCAAATGCCATAATTTTTTAAATTTTTATTTATTTTTTTTAGTCATACATGACAGTAGAATGCATTTTGATATATAATACATACATGGAATGTACATACATCAATCATATTGTCTATTCTATTCTGCTGCCCTTCCTAGCCAAATGCCATAATTTTATTCTCTTTTAATGCTGAGTAATATTGCATCATCTATATGTACCAATTTTTTATCCATTCATCTACTGAAGTGCATTTAGGTTGCTTCCACAGCTTAGCAATTGTGAATTGTGCTGCTATAAACATTGATGTGGCTGTATCACTGTAGTATGCTGTTTTAAAGTCTTTAGGATATAGACCAAGGAGTGGGATACCTGGGTCAAATGGTGGTTCCATTCCAAGCTTTTTAAGGAGTCTCCATACTGCTTTCCAGATTTGTTGCACCAGTTTGCAGTCCCACCAGCAACATGAGTGTAGATTTTCCCCCACATCATTGCCGACACTTATTGTTGCTTGTATTATTCTTAACTGCCATTCTGACTGGAGTGAGATGAAATCTTAGTTGTTCTTTTTTTAGAATTTTAATATTTATTTTTCTTAGTTTTTGGCAGACACAACATCTTTGTTTGTATGTGGTGCTGAGGATCAAACCCGTGCCGCACGCATGCCAGGCGAGCGCACTACCGCTTGAGCCACATCCCCAGCCCGAAATCTTAGTTGTTTTTTTTAATCCAATTAGGGACATATGACAGCAGAATGCATTTTGATTCATTGTATGCAGTTGCAGCACAACTTTTCATTTATCTGGTTGTACATGATGTAGCATCACAATATATGTGTAGTCTTACATGTCCATCTCATTTGACCATCTTTCCTGTGCCCATGTCTGTCCCCCACAACTTAAAGTTTCTCCATTTTTTCTCATGCTGTCCCCCATTATGGATCAATGTCCATTTATCAGAGAACATTCAGCCTTTGGTTTTTTGGGGGGACTGGCCTTCTTCACTTTGCTTGATATTCTCCAACTCTATCCATTTACCTGAAGATGCCATAATTTTATTCTTTTTTAATGCTGAGTAACAGTCCATTGTATATATGTACCAAAGTTTCTTTATCTAGTCATCTCTTGAAGGGCATCTAGGTTGCTTCCACAGGTTAGCTATTGTGAATTGTGCTGCTATAAATATTAATGTGGCTGTGTTACTATATTCTGATTTTAAGTCCTTTGGGTATAAACCAAGGAGTGGGATACCTGGGTCAAATGGTGGTTCCATTCCAAGTTTTCTAAAGGATCTCCATATTGCTTTCCAGTTTGGTTGCACCAATTTGCAGTCCCACAAGCAATGTATGAGTGTGCCTTTTCCCCCACATCCTTGCCAACACTTATTGTTGTTTGTATTCTTCTTAACTGCCATTCTGACTAGGGTGAGATGAAATCTTAGAGTAGTTTTAATTTGCATTTCTCCTATTACTAGAGATGTTGAGCATTTTTTCATATATTTGTTGATTGATTGTATATCTTCTTCTGAGAAGTGTCTGTTCAGCTCCTTAGCCCATTTATTGATTGGGTTGTTTGGGAGGTTTTTTTTTGTTTTGTTTTGTTTTGTTTTTGTTTGTTTATTTTGGGAGGTTAAGTTTTTTGAGCTCCTTATATATCCTGGAGATCAGCACTCTATCTGATGTGCTATGAAAACGTACACTCTCTCTTCACCTCATTGATTGTGTTTCTTTTGCTGAGAAGAAGCTTTTTAGTATGAATCCATCTCATTTATTGATTCCTGATTTTAATTCTTGTGCTTTAGGAGTTTTCTTAAGGAAGTCGAGGCCTAATCCAACATGATGAAGATTTGAGCCTACTTTTTCTTTTATTAGGCACAGAGTCTCTGGTCTAATTCCTAGGTCCTTGATCCACTTTGAGTTGAGTTTTGTGCATGGTGAGAGATAGGAATTTAGTTTCATTTTGCTGCATATGGATTTCTACTTTTCCAGCACCGTTAAAGAGGTTGGTTATCTTTTCTCCAATGTATGTTTTTGGCACCTTTGTCTAGTATGAATAACTGAATTTATGTGGGTTTGTCTCTGTCTTCTATTCTATACTATTAGTCTACATGTCTATTTTGGTGCCAATACCATGCCATTTTTGTTGCTATAGCTTTGTAGTTTAGTTTAAGGTCAGGTATTGTGATGCCTCTTGCTTCACTCTTCTTGCTGAGGATTGCTTTGGCTATTATGGGTCTCTTATTTTTCCAAATGAATTTCATGATTTGCTTTTTCCATTTCTATAAGGAGGTACATTGGGATTTTAATTGAAATCACATTGAATCTTTGGGTAGTATTGCCATTTCGACAATATTGATTCTGCCTATCTAAGAACAAGGGAGGTATTTCCATCTTCTAAGGTCTTCTTTAATTTCTTTAGTGTTCTGTAGTTTTCATTCTAGAGGTCTTTCACTTCTCTTGTTAAATTGATTCCCAGGTATTTGTTGTTTTTGAGGCTATTGTGAATGAAGTAGTTTTCCTAATTTCTCTTTCAGAAGATTCATCACTAATGTATGGAAATGCATTTGATTTATGGGTATTGATTTTATATTCTGCTACTTTGCTGAATTCATTTATTAGTTTTAGAAGTTTTCTTGTGGATTTTTTGTATCCTCTAAGTATAATGTGATCAGCAAATAATGGTAGTTTGAATTCTTTTTCTATTTGTATTCTTTTAATTTCTTTCATCTGTCTAATTGCTCTGGCTAGAGTTTCAAGAATGATGTTGAATTAAAGTGGTAAAAAGGGCACTTCTGTCTTGTTCCAGTTTTTAGAGGGAATGCTTCTGATTTTTCTCCATTTAGGATGATGTTGGCCTTGGTTATAAAAGCATAGATAGCTTTTATAATGTTGAGGTATGTTCCTACTATCCATAGTTTTTTTAGTGTTTTTAGCATGGAAGGGTGCTGTACTTTATCAAATATTTTATCTGCATCATTTGATCATATGATTCTCATCTTTAAGTCTATTGATGTGATGGATTACAGTTATTCATTTCTATATGTTGAACCAACCTTGCATCCCTGGGATGAACCCCACTTGATTGTGGTGCACATTTTAATATGTTTTTGTGTGTTTAATATGTTTTTGTATTTGCCAAAATTTTATTAAGAATTTTCACATCTATGTTCATCAGGGATATCGGTATTCTCATTCTATTTTTTTTCTTTGATGTGTCTCTGTCTGGTTTTGGTATTAGGATGATAGTAGCCTCATAGAACAGGAGAGGACCCTTCCAAACTCATTCTATTTCATGGAATAATTTGAAGAGTATTGGTATTAATTCTTCTTTGTAGGTCTCACAGAACTCAGTGAGAATCCATCTGTTCCTGGGCTTTTCTTGGTTGATAGGCTTTGGATGACATCTTCTGTTTCCTTGCCTAAAATTGATCTGTTTAAGTTGTGTATGTACTCCTGGTTGAGTTTGGTAGGTCACCTGCCTCCAGAAATATGTTGGTGTCTTTGATTTTCTATTTTACTTGAGTATAAAGTTTCTAATTACCTTCTGTATTTCAATAGTGTCTGTCATGATATTTTCTTTTTCATCATGAATTTTAGTAATTTGAGTTTTCTCCTAATCATTAATTTTATTTTTTCAAAGCATCAGCTTTTTTATTTTGTCAATTTTTTTGAATTGTTTCTTTTGTTTCAATTTTATTGATTTCAGACCTAATTTTAATTATTTTCTGTCTTCTGCTTTTTTTGGTGTTGTTTGTTCCTCTTTTTCTAGGGCTTTGAGAAGTAATATCAGGTTATTTTTTTGTTGGCTTTTCCTTTTCATGAATGAGCTTAATGCAATGAACTTTCCTTTTAGCACTGCCTTCATAGTGTCCCAGAGATTTTGATATGTTGTATCAGAGTTCTCGTTTACCCCTAAGAATTTTTTTTTATCTCCTCCCTGATATGTTCTGTTATGCATTTGTCATTCAATAGCATATTTTTTAGTCTCCAGGTATTGAAGTAGCTTCTATTTTTTATTTTCTCATTGATTTCTAATTTCATTTCATTATGATCTGATAGAATGCAGGGTAGTATCTCTATTTTTTTTGTGTGTGTGTATTCTCTAAGACTAGCTTTGTGGCATAACATATGGTCTCTCTTGGAGAAGGATCCATGTGCTGCTGAGAAGAAAGTGTATTCACTTGTTGATGGATGGAATCATTATATATATATAATCTGTCTGTTAAGTCTAAATTATTGATTGTTTTATTGAGTTCTATAGTTTCTTTGTTTAGTTTTGTTTGGAAGATCCAGTGGTGAGAGATGTGTGTTAAAGTCACCCAGTATTATTGTGTTATGGTCTATTGGATTCTTGAAGTTGAGAAGGATTTGTTTGATAAACATAGATGCCTCATTGTTTGGTGCATAGATACTTATGATTGTTATGTCTTGTTGATGTATGAATCCCTTAAGTTGTATGAAATGACCTTCTTTATCCCTTTTCACTCTTTTTGGTTTAAAGTCCACTCCATCTGATATGAGGATGGAAAGCCCTGCTTGTTTATTTGGTCCATGTGAGTGATATGGTTTTTCCCATTATTTCACTTTCAGTCTGTGGATGTCTTTTCCTATGAGATGAATCTCTTGAAGGCAACATATTGTTGGGTCTTTTTTTTAAACCCAATCTGCCAGCCTATGTCTTTTAATTGATGAGTTTAGGCCCTTAACATTCAGGGTTATTATTAAGACATGGTTTGCATTCCTGGTCATTTTGGTTTATTTTTGTTTTTTAACTTCACTGGTTTCTCCTTTGATTGGCCTTTCCTTTAGTGTAGTTCCTCCCATTGCAGATTTTCATTGTTGTTTTTTATTTCCTTCTCATGGAATATTTTGCCAAGAATGCTCTGTAGTGCAGACTTTCTTACTGTAAATTCTTTTAACTTTGGGTCATCATGGAAGGTTTGTATTTCATCATCAAATCTGAAACTTAATTTTGCTGAACATAAGATTCTTGGTTGGCATCCATTTTCTTTCAGAGCTTGGTATATGTTGTTCCAGATTCTCCTGGCTCTGAGGGTCTGGGTTGAAAATCTGCTGAGATCTGAATTGGTTTTCTCCTATATGTAATCTGATTCCTCTTTCTTGTGGCCTTTAAGATTCTATACCTATTCTGTATGCTAGGCATTTTCATTATAATGAGTCTTATTGTAGATCTACTGTAATTTTGTACATTTGGTGTCCTGTAAGCCTCTTTTGATTTTTCCAATTCATTTTTCATGTTTGGGAAATTTTCTGATATTATTTCATTGAAGAGATTGTGAATTCCTTCAGTTTGAATCTCTGTGCCTTCCTCTATCCCAATAAATCTTAGGTTTGGTCTTTTGATGTTATCCCATAACGTTTAGAAGTTCAATTCATGGTTTCTTATCATCTTCACTGTGTGGTCATCTTTATTTTTAATATTGTATATTTTGTTTTCATTGAGGTCTGTCTTCCAGGTGATATAGTCTGTTGGTGATGCTTTTGATTGACTTTTTTAAAAAAATTTTTTAGACCTTTATTTAATTTATTTATATATCTATGGTGCTGAGAATTGAACCCAGTGCCTCACACATGCTGGGCAAGTGATCAGTAGAGCTATATCCCCAGCCATCTATTGAGGTTTTTATTTGGTTTATTGTTTCCTTCATTTCAAGGATTTCTTTTTTTTTTTTTCAGAATCTCTCTTTCTTGAAGTAATCTTTTGTTATCTGCATTTTCTCTTCTCTTTAGAAGAGTGATCAATTTTTGCCTGTATTTGCTCACTTAGGTCATTCTTTAATCCACAGATCATTTTAATTATGTACATTCTGAACTCCTTCTCTGACATTTGATATATTATCCTGCCAATGGATTCTATTTTTGTAGTATCTTGGTTTGTTTGGGTACTTTTCTCTGTTTTTTTTTTTTCATGTTGTCTATGTTTCTTCCCCTCTTGCAGTGCAGATCTGTGGTATTGCAGCTTCTACCTTATAATCATGCAGTGTCCCTGCAGGTTACCAATACCTAACCTTTAAGGGGAATATCAATGTTTACAGCACCTAATGCAAACAATATGCAGCCATAGATCAATTAGCTTCTATTTAGACATTTACAGTTTTGTCTCTATAAACAGAAATGATGAGTTTAGTTATCTTCTACCATATAGTCAGTAGGGTTGCATAAGGGTTTACAGTTTCTAATAGTGGACAGATAGGGGGAGTAGGTTGGGATGTTTATGAGGTAGGATGCGAGAATACAGAGGTATTAGATTATAGGACTAATGAAAGGGTAATCAGGAGAAGTTGGCTGTTAGCAGGAAAAAAAAAAAGAGAGGGAGACAACCCCATGAAAGGCTCCCTACTGCCTCTGCAACAGGATGGTGTCTGCTAGCACACCTAGTAGAGATACCTCTGGTATAGCCAGTAGTGTCAAACTTGTAGGTACCTGGAACTACACTAAAGGAAAGGCCAATCAAATGAGAAACCAGTTAAGTTAAACCTGTCAGCTTCCAGGCCCCAGTCAGTGTCCCAAGGGAGAAGCTGCCCCAGCTAAAGATTGCAGAGGTGGCAGCAGAGGCAACCCAAGGTGGCGGTGGAAGTGTCCCAAGATGGAGGTAACCACTTTCAGAGATGGGGCTGGAAGGACTGGCTGTACAATGACATTGGGTCGCCTACTCTGTGATGCCACAGTGTGGTGTGTGGTGCTGCAACTGGCAGCCTCATCCTGGCCCTGTCTGATGTCCCATGGAGGAGATTACCACATTGGGAGGGCTATGGCGGCTGTGATATCCCAAAATGGAGGAGGTTTGGGTGGAGGCACACGTTGGTGAACAGGGAACAACAGTGTGGTGTTCCTCTCAGTGTGAGCTGGGTGTTCCTCTCTGGTGGTGGGCCGAAGTGTGGGTCATGGTTACTCTCTGGCAGTGGGCCATGTGATTATCAATATTTGTACATTTTATGGGTACATTATGGATAATTTGATAACTTTTCATAATGTGTAATAAACAAATCAGGGTAATAAACATTTCCATCTTTTCAAATGTTAATTATTATGTTGGGAATTTCATATTTTTATAGTCATTTTGAAATATATCTTACACTGTTTTAACCAATAGTTATCCTAATGTGCTATGGAATCAGAACTAATTCCTCCTCTCTGTTCTGGTGCCCTTTATTAAGCTTCTTTCCATCCTTCTTCCTGGACTTTCCAATCACTAGTGACTATTGCTTCCCTTAATTCTACTGTGAGATCAACTTTTCAGTTTCCACACATAAATGAGAACATATGTCATTTGTCTTTCTGTGTCTGGCTTATTTTACTTAACATAAACACCTCCAGGCATCCATATTGCTGCAAATAACAGAATTTTGTTCTTTTTTATGGCTAAATAATATGTGCTCTCATACATTTTTTTTTCTGCATTCATTCACTGATAGGCAACTAATTTGATTCCACATCTTGGCTGTTGTAAATAGTACTGTTATAAACATGGCAGTGCTGGTATTTCTTCTGTATAATGATTTCATCTCCTTTGGATATATATCCAGTAGTAGAATTGATGGATCATGTGGCAGTTTTATATTTATTTTTTAAAGGAATCTCCATACTGTTTTTTGTAATGACTGCACTTATTTACATTCTCACCAACAGTGTATGAGTTTCCCCTTTCTTCACATCTTTGCCAGCATTTCTCATCTTTGTTCTTTTTTGATGATACCCATTCTGAGGTGATAATCTCACTATGATCTTGATTTGCATTTTCCTAATGATTATTGATACTGAAATTTTTCAGGTACTTATTGGCCATTTATACATCTTTTTAAAAAAAAAAGTCTTCAGATATTTAGCCTATTTTTAATAAAAACTATTTTTTAGATAGTTAACTTTTTGAGTTTTTTGTATATTCTTGAAAAATCTTGTCAGATTAATAATTTCAAATATTTAAATATTTTCTCACCTTCTGTAGGTTGTCTCTTAATTCCATTGATTATTTACTTTGCAGAAGTTTATTGGTTTGATATAATCTATTTTTATTTTGATTGCCTATACTTTTGGCGTTCAATCTAGAATATCATTGCCCACACCAATTTCTTTATTATTTTCCCTATATTTTCTTGTAGTAATTTCACAGTTTCAGGATTTAAATTTAGGATTGATCCATTTTGAGTTGATTTTTACATATGATGAGAGAAACGGATCTTGTTTCATTCTTTTTCAGATGTATATGCAGTTTGGCCAGCACCATTTATTGAAGGGTCATGTATGTGAATTAATTTCTGGATTCTTTATTCTGATGTTCCATTTATCTTTCTATGCTAGTACCATGTGGTTTGGGTTGTTATGACTTTGATATCACTATGCCTTCGGCTTTGGTTTTGTTGGGATTTTTTTGTTGTTCAGGTGGCTTTGATTATTTGGGGACTTCATATGAATTCTAGGATTTTTTTCTATCTTTGTAAAGAAAGTAATTGTTATTTTGATGGCAATTTCTTCGAATTCCATTTTGGGAAGTACAATCATTTTAACAATAATAATTTCTCTGATCCATGAACATGTGACATGATTCCATTTTTGTGTCCTCTAGAATTTCTTTCATCAGTGTTATCATTTTCATCAGAGTTCTTTCACTTCGTTTTTAAAATTTATTCTGAATACTTTATTTCTTGTTGCCATGCTGAATGGGATTGCTTTCTTGATTTCTTTTTCATCAAGTTGTCTATTAGTGTATAAAAATGTTACAGCTTTTTTGTTGTATGTTCACCACTTCTAAAAGCTTTTTATGTTGTATTTAGGTTTTTCAATATAAAAACCCATAACATCTTCAAACATGAATAATTGAACATCTTCCTTTCCAATTTGGACAATAGCTCTTGCTAACATGCCCCACACTATATTAAATGAGAGTGGTGAAAGTGGATATCTTTGTTTTATTCCTTATATCCAAAAAAATGTTTTCAGCTTTTTCCTGTTCAGTGTGACATTGACTGTGGGTTTTTCTAACATAGCCATTAGTATTCTTAGGTATGTTTCTCTATACCTAATTATTTGAGAGTTATTATAAAGGGTTGTTGAATATTACTGAAAGCTTTTGCAACACTGAGATGATCATATGTTTTTTGTCTTTTATTCTTGGTACCATTTTTATTTGCATATATTGAATCATCCTTGCATCCCTGAGATGACACCAAGTTGATCATGGTGAATGATATTTGTGATGTAATGTTGAATTTGATTTCCTAGTATTTTGTTGATCATCATTATTTTTTGCATGTATGCTCATAAGGAATATGTGTCAATGGTGGTATTTTCATCTGGTGTTGATATCAAGGTAAAACTGGATTTGTAAAGAGTTTTGACAATTCCATTTAAATTTTTTGAAATAGTCAAGAAATAGAATTAGTTCTTTGTAAAAATGTTTTGTAGAATTCAGCAGTAAAACCATACATTATATGGGAGATTTTTAATTATTGCTTCAATCTCATTACATATTTTGTTCTATTTTTTCCATAGCTTTATTGAAGTAGAATTGAAGTATATTAAAATGCACATATTTGAAGTCTGTTTAGATTTTCTATTTCTTTTTTTTTTGGGGGGGGGTGGTACCGAGGATTGAAATTGGGTCACTCATCCACTGAACCACGTTCCTAGGCCTATTTGGTATTTATAAAAAGACAGGGTCTCACGGGTTGCTTAGTACCTCACTTTTGCTGAAGCTAGCTTTGAACTTGTGATCCTCCTGCCTCAGCCTCCTAAGCTGCTGGGATTCTTGCACCAATTTTAGTAGGTTAAACACATTCAGGACTTAATTCATTTCTTCTAGGTTTGCAGTGCTTTTGTTTATAATTGTTCATAGTAGTTTCCTATGATTCTTTGTGTTTCTGTGGTATCTATTATAATGTTCCCCTTTTAGCTCTAATTTTATTTGAGTCTTGTTTCTTTTTTTCCCTTTGTTAGTCTAGCTAAATACTTGTCAATTTTGTTTATCCTTTTATTTTTTTAAACTTTCATTGATCATTTTTTAGTTGTTTCAATTTTATTTATGGTCTGATCTTAATTATTAGCTCTTTCCTTCTACTGATTTTAGGTTTATTTTTGCTCTTTTCTAAATACTTAGATACATTATTAGGTTATTTGAAATCTATTTTTTTGGTGTATGCATTTGTTGCCAAAACTTTCCTCAATACTGCTAGTGCTGAATTCCATAGATTTAAATGTTTTCCCATCATTTTCATTTGTTTCAAGACATCTTTTTATTTCCCTTTTAATTTCTTCAATTATGATCGGCCATTTAGGAGCATTATATTCAATTTTTCATGTATTTCTGTGTTTTCCATTCTTCCTGTTCTTTACTTGTAATTTTATTTTATTGTGGTCTGAGAAAATTTGAATGATATGATTTCAACTCTTGAAAATTGTTGAGACTTTGTTTTGTAGCTAATATATGATCTACCCTTGGGAATGTTATATGTACTAATAAGAAAAAATGTGTATTTTGCTGTTACTGGTTGAAATGTTCTGTAAATGTTTGTGGAGGTTCATTTTATCTAAGTATGACTCAACTCAGGTTTTTTGTTGGTTCCCCCATCCCTGGATGATCTTTCCATTGAGGTTAATGAGGTGTCTAGGTCCCCAGCTATTATTAAAGTAGTTTGTCTCTCATTTAGATCTAATATTTGCTTATGTATTTGTACAATCTATGTTGAATGTGTATGTATATTTAAAATAGCTATATCTTCTTGCTTGCTTAATCCTTTTATCAATACATAATGACATAATGACCTTTTTGTCTTTTTTTTTATTTTTACTTTTTGATTTAAAGTCTGCCATATTTGAATACAGCTACTCCTATTCACTTTTGGTTTCCATTTGCACTTACATATTTCTCCAACACTTCACTGGTAAACATACAGACTAAAAATGAAGTGAGTTTCTTGTAGGCAGGATATAGTTGGGTCTTGGTTTTCTATCTATTTGACCAGTCTGTCTTATGATTGATAAATTTAATCTATTTATATTCAAGATTATTGTTGATAGGCATGAGTTGCCTCCTGTCATTTTGTTGTCCTCTGCTTGTTTTATATACTCTGTATGTTTCTACTTATTTATCTTTGTCATCTGGTAGCTTTCTGCCATATTAAGGTATTATGCTCTTTTTCATTTGTATATCTGTTCTATTGAGCTTTACATATTCAGGTCTTTTTGTGATGGTAGTTTTCATCCTTTCATTTTTAATACAGGATTCCCTTAAATTTCTTATGGGATTAGAAATTTTAGTATAGGATTTTAGTATAGGATTCCCTTAAATTTCTTATGGGATTAATCTGATGATAAATTTCCTGTTTTTGTTTATTTGAGAAGGAATTTATTTTCATTTCTGAAGGATAATTTTTCTGGGCATAATATTCTTGGTTGGCAGATTTTTCTTTCAGTATTTTGACTATATCAACCCATTCTCTTCTAGCCTATATGATTTCTGTTGCTAAATTTTGCTGTAAGTCGAATGGTATTTCATTTTGTACACATTGATGTTTTCCTCTTTCTGTTTTAGGATTATTTTTCTTGTACTTTTGACATTCTGAGTATTTTATGGCTTGGTGAAAGTCTATGTTGGTTCAATATCATTGGAGTCCTTGGAGCTTCTTGCATCTGGATGTCCATATCTCTTTGGATATTTAGAAAGTTTTCAGCTATTATTTTGTAAAATAGATTCTCAGTGTTTCTCCTTTTCTTCTTTATCTGAAATTCCTCTAACATAACTATTTGGTTGCTTAATGGTGTCCCATATGTCTCAAAGGCTCTTTATTCATTTAAATTCTTTTTTCTTTGGTGTCTCAAGTTTTATTCTGCTTGTTCAAGTATATTGTGGTAGCTCTTCATTATATTTTTATTTCCTCAATTGAAATTTTTACCTTCAAGATTTCTGATTGGTTCTTTTTTATAGTATCTATCTCTTTGAAAGTCTCATTTATATATTGAATTATTTTCCTCATTTCTTTATAATGCCTGTTTGTATTCTCCTTCAACTCATTGAATTTCCTTAGGATAATTATTTTAAATTCTGTTGCAGTATAGGAAAAAACAAATAAAAATAATAACACAAAAAATTCTGTTTCAGGAATTTCATAGATTTCCTTCAAATTGGGATTTATTTCTGGAGAATAATTGTGTTCCTTTGGAGATTCATGTTTTCTTTCATGTTGCTTGTGTCCCTTTGTTGATATCTACCCATCTGGTATAACTACTCTCTATTATAATTTTATGGAGTAAACTTTGTAGGAAAATACTTTTGTTTAGATAGGATATAGGGAGTCAATTGAGTTGATGCTTTATCATTGGTTATAATTGAGCTTAAAAGTGTAGCCTCTGATTTCAGCATTTGTGATTGATGTTAGTAGTGTCTGAGTGCCTCAGTTATCTAGACTGCAGCAGTTCATGAAAGTAGTTTTATGACTTTGCAATAGACACAGGATTTCAAAAGTGCATGTCCTCAGGCCACAAAGAATCAAGTACTGACAGTACTGGGGTTTGTGATGATAGTTTCTGTGATCTCAGTTGTATGATATATGATGAAGGCTATCTCCAGGTGCTACAGAGCAAGGAGAAAGTTGTAGCACACAGTACATAATGAAGACCTTCCTCAAGTTCTACAAGATAAATGTGGGAGATGCCTGGGACTGTGGCACCAGCAGTTACAGCTCTGGAGCTACAGAGTTGCAGGATAGGATGTCCTTCCTCAGGTCTGTGAGACGAATATGGGTGTGCTATGATCTGGGACACTAGTAACCACGTTATAGGAATCAAAGGTGACCTGGATGGCTGTTGGAACTGATTAAAAACTATTCCCTGTCCCAAGGAACAAGAACATATGATGTCGGTGATTTTGGAACCAGTACCTGTACTTCCAAGGCTCTAGACTGAGAAAGAGACTTTCTCTAAATCCCATGGGGGCATGTACAGATGATGTGGAGGCTTGTGTCATGCTATCTATGTTCCTGAATATATTGGATATAGAGACCTTCTTCAGGTCCTATGGGTCAGGCATGGGTTTTTCTGGTGCTTGTGGCTTTGGTATTCATCATCCTGGAGTTGCAGGGCATATGTGGGACTTTTCCAAGATTGTGAGTGACAAGTACAAGTGATGTCACTGGTATTGGTACACACAAGTAGCCACAGCCCAAGAGTGGACTAAGGAATAAATCTTCAGTGGTTTCTGACTGCAGCACTGGCAAGAATCTTCCTAGAGGTGTGGGATATCACTCAGGGGAAGACCTGAGTGATGCTGGGGGTTGTGGAACCAGCACCCACAACTTCAAACCAATGGACTGGGAGGAGACCTTTCCTAGTTTCTGTAGGGCACACGTGGTTCAAGGCTATGGCAACCACCTGTTCTGAAGCTGCAGAACATCAAGGGGCCTAATCTTTGCCCTGCAAGATATATGCCAGCCCAAGGCTTCCGGTGGCATCGGGTATCCAGTTGCTAGTCCCAAAGGCAAGTTAGTATCTAGAGGTGACTTTTGTAGCAGCTTGGATTATGGAGGTAGAAGGCAACGTGAGTTCCTTCTCTTGGGCAGAGCAATTGTTCCGAGACCAATTAGCTTCCCAAACTGAAATCAAAATCTGTGAGGACTGGAGAATTCTCCTGCAATGAGAACTGCTGTTCTGCCTCCATAATGGGAGTTTCTAATACATTCCTGCTTACCTTTTCCCAGCAATGTGGAGGCTCCTGGCTCAATTCACATAACCAGGGAACTGGGGTTGAAGTTTCAATTTGCTTTGTTCTTTACTCTACATTGTATTTCTTACCCTCAATGCTATTTAGGGGTCCCATCAATTCCTTGCTGATTTCCAGAGTTCTCCCTCAATCACTCTTCTTGAAACAGCTTTTCCTTTGTTGCCCTGTGGCAGAGTTGTGCACAAGGGACCTTTATTCAACCATCTGGGATCTCTATCTATCTGCACTGTAGTTTTGATTTCTATTTCCCTGAAGATTAGTGATATTGGACATTTTTCTATATAGTTGTTGCCCATTTGTATATCGTTTTTTGAGAGCTGTCTATGCAGATCATTTGACCACTTGTTATATTAGATTATTTTTACTGTTGAGTTGCTCGAGTTCCTTGTACATCTTGGATATCAATCTAGTAAGTGACAAATTTACAAATATTGTATCCCATTCTATAGGTTATCCCTTCACACTGTTGATTTTTTTTTTCCTTTTCTGAGAAGAAACTTTTTAATTTGAATCCATCCCATTTATTGATCCTTGATTTTACTTCTTGTGCTTTAGGGGTCTTGTTAAGGAAGTCAGATTCTAGGCCAACATGGTGAAGATTTGGGCCTACTTTTTCTTCTATTATGCACAGGGTCTCTGTTCTACTGCCTAAGTCTTTGATCCACTTTGAATTAAGTTTTGTGCAAGATGAGAGATGGAGGTTTAATTTCACTTTGCTACATATGAATTTCCAGTTTTTTCAGCACCATTTGTTGAATAGACTATCTTTTCTCCAGTGAATGTTTTTGACAACTTTGGCTAATACGAAATAACTGTACTTATGTGAGTTTGTTTCTGTGTTCTCTATTCTGTACCATTGGTCTATAAGTCTATTTTGGCGCCAAGACCATGCTGTTTTTGTTACTCAAGCTCTGTAGCATAGTTTAAGGTCTGGTATTGTGATGTCTCCTGATTACTTTTTTTGCTAAGGGTTTCTTTGGCTATTCTAGGTCTCTTATTTTTCCAAATGAATTTCATGATTGCTTTTTCTATTTCTATGAAGAGTGTCTTTGGGATTTTAATAGGAATTGTATTAAATCTGTATAATGCCTTTTTATTTTTTTGTAGTTGTAGATAGACAGAGTGCCTTTATTTTATTTTTATGTGGTATTGAGGATCAAACCCAGTGCCTCACACATGCTAGGCAAGCGCTCTGCCGCTGAGCTACAGCCCCAGCCCTGTATAATACTTTTGGTAGTATGACCATTTTAAAAATATTAATTCTGCCTATCCAGGAGCATGGGAGAGCTTTCCATCTTCTGATGTTTTCTTCAATTTCTTTAGTGTTTTCATTGTAGAGGTCTTTCACCTCTTTTGTTAGATTAATTCCCAGGTATTTTATTGTTTTTTGAGGCTATTGTGAATGGGATAGTTTTCCCAATTTCTCTTTCAGTGGATTCATCACTGATATACAGAAATGTGTTTGATTTATGGGTATTGATTTTATGTCCTGCTACTTTGCTGAATTTATTTATTAGTTATAGAAGTTTTCTGGTGGAATTTTTTGGATCTTCTAGATATAGAATCATGTCATCAGCAAATAGTAATAGTTTGAATTCTTCTTTCCTATTAGTATTCCTTTAATTTCTTTCTTCTATTTGCTCTGGCTAGAGTTTCAAGGATGGTGTTGAACAGAAGTGGTAAAAGAGGACATTCTTGCCTTTTTCCAGTTTTTAGAGGGAATTTCCAATTTTTCTCCAGTTCTTTTTCTAACATGTGCTCTTATTATACTTGTTGAAAATTAGTTCGTGTCAATGTAGAGATTTATTCCTGGGTTCTCTATTCTGTTTGATTGGCTTATATGTCTGCTTTTATGCCAGTACTATGCTGTTTTGGTTTCTATAGCTTTATAGTATGATTTGAATATATTATAATGACTCTAGCTTTGCTCTTTTTACTCATTAGGCATTTGAGGAGTTTTGTTTGTTTTCTAGACTATGCTAATTTTGGAAATGTTTTAATCTCTTTCTATGAAGAATGTCATTAGTATCTTGATAGAAATTGCACTGAAACAGTAGATCACTTTGCATAGTAGAAACATTTGAATTATATTCTTCCAATTCATGAGCATAGACTATCTTTCCTTTTTATGTACTTTATTCAATTTATCATTATTTTGTAAGTTTCATTGTAAAGATTATAGACTTTAAATTTATTCTAAGGTTTTGTTTATTTGTTGGCATATAATTGTTTATAATGTTCTCTAGTGATCTTTTGTATTTCTGTGGTATTAGTTGTAATATCTCCTTTTTCATCTCTGATTTTATTTATTTGGAGATTCTCTTTTTATCTTGGTTAATCTAAAGTTATTTTTTTTAAACTAGTAGCTTTTTGTTACATGTTTTCTATCTTTTTTCAGTCCCTATTTTATTTGTCTTGACATTTGTTATTTCTTTGTTTCTTCTAATATGGGGTTTGGTTTATTCTGGTTTTCTGGTTTCTTGTGTTGCACTGATGCACTAGGATTCTGCAGCCATGTGGTGAAGAGAGGATACTCCTTGGAGTAGGCTCTTTTTCTGGGGCAATACGTGAGTAGTGTGATAACCCAGCAGCTTTCCAAACTGGGCTCAGTGCCTGTGAGAGATTACATGCCTTTCCAGCAGCAAACACTGAGGGTTTTTCTTCTTACCCTTTCTTACTAGGGCTTTCTTACTTACCCTTTCCTACTGTGGGAAGTCGTTTTGGTTCAGGGTTGATCTCAACAGTGTCAAGATGATAGATGCTCTGTGCTGGGTTCCCTTCTTTACAAGGCAGTTCTGTGTCTCCATGTTCCACCATGTCTCTGAAACATGGCAGTCACCTTTATTGAGCCATATTATTGACACCACTCAAAAGTTTTAAGCCAGAAAAATAAGAAATACCTATAGCATTTGCAGAGTGGTTCATGAATAAATATTATCAGGATGAAAAAGATGATGCAAGATGGTACTTGATTTGCTACTTGAAAAAACCAACTGAGTGTTAGTGCCACTCACTGACATAGGGAATGTAGTTAGGACTGGGGCCACTTTATATGAGAGAGTTTTTCTTATTTTAGATGTTACAATCTTTCTGCTCTAATTTTCACAAGGTGTTAATCTCATGGTCAATGAAAAGATACTTTTTCCTAACACAAAGTTTCCAGGGGCATACCGGCAGGTCTGGTTGGGAAAGCAAAAATGTGCAGTTGTGAACAAGTCACATTTTTTAAGTACCTGGAACATCTAGAGAAACTGTAGACTAGGATTGCTTGATTAGGTAAGATGTTTGACAAGTTACAAACTTGTGGTTTGTGGTGGGCATCTGTGTACAGGACAATGACTACCCCAGTGTACACGGCTCTTTCAGCATAGTTCACTGCAAGTCAAAAAAGTGTCTATTATAAGATGCAAACTAATTGCTGTACATTTCAGTTCTTGATGCCTTTTTTCCTCATTCTAACATCTTTGCAAACACAAAGAATTGGTATTGTCCCTCAAGGTCTGTGTTTTTCAAGAGTCAAACAGAAAAGATAGGGAAAGTCCAAGTATAACTAGAATAGAAAAGCAGCTTTCACCTTTCTGTGAATGTACAGCTTCTTTCCAGTTGACTCACTTTGGGGACATGTTTCCTGCCAACCATTATTAAATTGATACTTAATAAAGTAAAAATAATCAAATTTTATTATTAATAGAGGGATTAGATCTAGATAACAGAGATGAAGATTCTAAATGACATATTGGATAAAGCCTTATCAGGAGAAACTGAGAAATGAAACCAAAGCAGTTAAACCAATGAACTCATTTTAGGTGAAGGAAATGGAACTTCACAGGGGCTGGAGTTGTGGCAAAGCACTTGCCTCACATGTGTGAGGCACTGAGTTTGATTCTCATCACACATATAAATAAATGATTAAGTTAAAGGTTCATCAAAACTAAAAAAAAATTAAATATTGTACAGATAAACAGATCATCTTGATACATTTCTTCAGTTTCATTTGCCAGAAGCAATCACTCTTCTGAAATAGATGCAAATCTTCAGTTCATGCTTTGTCCCTTTATTATATGTAGACGTAGCCCTAAAAAGTGTTTTGTGTTTTTAAGATACTGCATGGATTACCTCATGCTATAAATTTGTAGAATGTTCTTCTAATTTTGTCAACAGTATCATTTTTAAGTGGGTTACATATTTGTCGGGAAGAGGCCAGAAAAATATCTGCTATAGGGGCTGAGGTCATGGCTCAGTGGTAGAGCTCTTACCTAGTATGCGTGAGGTGCTGGGTTGAATCCTCAGCACCACATAAAAATAAAATAAAGATATTGTGTCCGCCTAAAACTAAAAAGTAAATATTTAAAAAATATATCTGCTACAAAAATGGTAATATTATTTAATTAGCAAAATAAAATTATAGAATTAATTACAACTGTTAGAATCCAGATATCCACATAGAACAGGAACAAATGTTCCTGAGGCCTTAGCCTCTCTTCCCAGGCTCTGGCTCACTAAGGTAAAAACCATAGCCAACGACATGATCCACACAGAAAGGTACTGAAACATCTGAGGAAACATCTGCATCCTTGCCACACTTAAGAACATAGTTAGAAATGTAGCCCCCCAATCCTTGAAACTATCAGTAAAGGCACAACCTCAAGGAGGTGAAATCTGAATCGGTGCCTTAGGGTCCCTGAATACTATCCTGAACTGGTCTCCAGTATGCTTCTTTCACTCGGTCAACCCTTGAGTCAAATTGCAAACCTTGAGTTTATACATTTTGTTTCTTTCTCTTCTCCAGTTACACTCACCAGTGCTGCCAGGACATTGTTAAATAGCAGTAATGATAGTGGACTTAGAGTCCTGTGTATAATGGGGGTTGATCCTTGTGTTTTACCACTAAGGAGCAAGAAAAAAAGCATCACTGAGTTTAGGTTGAAGAAGTATCCAATTATTGTTAAATCTCTTCAAGAAGTTATTGCTGAATTTCTTCGAGTGCCTTTTTTTAATCTATGGAGACAATAATATAGACTTTTATCCTTTTATCTATTCATGTCATCATATTAATTGAGTTTATAATGTTGAATTCTAAGTAGTAAGCTTTTAATGTGCTATTAGAGACTTTCTCATCTTTATTTCAGATACTTCTATAGATATAAGATCATTAGTCCATAGTTTCCCTTGATCCCACCAAGTTTGTGAAGTTTAAGTGTCAACATTATACAAATTTTGTGAACAAAGATAGCAATTTTTCATTCTTTGCCCTCTGGAACAATACAAATAAGACTGGCATTAACTGTTCACTAAGGGTTTATCTGAATTCACATGTGAATCCTGAGGCCTGGTGATTTGGAAATTGTTCTTAATACTTTCTCTCATTCTCCCATGTCAAACTATTTAGATCATCTTTCTATTATGAGTCAATGATGTAAAAAATGATCAATTCATACAGCTTTTCAAGTTCAGCATAGCTGTACAATGGACTGTCCTTTTTTGATAGTTAAGTCACAATCTTGCCTGTTTACTAATTTTTCAAAGAATTAGTCATTTATTTTAGTTTTTATACTAAGTTTTATCATTACTAATTTCTTATGTTTTCCTTTTGTTGGTTATTTTTCTAACTTCTTGAGTCTAATGCTCAATTCATTTCCTTATAGTATTTCTTATAGCTAGTATAAGGATTTTAAACTATGAAACTTTCCTTTGTTACTACTTTAACTCATACTGAAATGTAATGTGATTTCTATGTATTCTAATATGTAGGTATAATTTTATAAAATATATTATACAAGCTCTATAAGTATACTTTTTTCTCCTTTTGTTTGAGTTTTCTTCCTCCTCCATTGTAATCACTGTTTCTACCATCCCAACTGCCATGGTAATCTTTTCTAACATAGTATATTGAGATACATTTATCCTGTACTGAAAATAATATATATATATTATTTAAAGATGTATCATATTATTCAAAACTAAATGAAAGCATCAAAAACTACATTTTGCTTTTCTCACTCAACAGTATCTAGTAATATATTTTTAGTAACTGATTCTGCATTATCTCTACAATACTTTATGGTATTGCTGTACCATAATTTATTCATGTCTTCCATTATTGAATATTGTTTTACTTTTAGTTTTATTACAATTATATAATTACATTTACACATATACATGTATATAGACACAACCACAAAATGCATAATTATATACATCCTTGTGATTTTTTTTCCCCCCTCAAAACTGTGTTTGACGGGAAAGAGATTTGGTTGAGGTGGTTGACAAAACTTTGTTTTGTACTGGAAATTGAGCCCAGGAGCACTTTGCCACTGATATATATTCCCAGATCTTTTTATTTTATTTTTTCCTTTAACAATTTATTCTGAGAAATATTTGAGAAACTAAGTTGCAGAGTCTGGCCTCAACTTTGTGATAGTCCTGCCATAGCCTCCCAAGCAACTGAGATTACAGGCATATGCTACTGTGTACAGGTTGGTTGACAAATGTTTGAGATTTGGAATATAATATTTTATGGTTTTTCATTTTGATTGTACATTGTAAATTATATCACAGGTGAATGTGTGTAAGTTATAGGCAAATACTATACCATTTTATTTAAGGGACTTGAGCTTTTTTGATATCCAAGAAGGTAAAAAGATCTGGGAACCAATCTCCCTTGCACATAAAGGAACAACTGTATGAGTCTTCTATATACTTACATTCTGTAGCAAGAACATTCTTTCTTTATATTACTTTTAAGCAATGATTTTGGAGTTTGAATTATCCTTTTCATTCTGATAGTTTTATTTTATATTTAGAACTTATAGTACTTGTTCATGATTACTGTATATTTTTGTTGATGAGCAGTTCCTCTTATCATTATATCTATACCTGTGCGCTTTTTTTTTTTTTTGCCGTAAATTCTACATGCTGTTAAAAAAAAAAAATTCTATTGAAATTGCCTGCAGCCTTTTATTGCTGTTAGTGTTTGGAAGCAAAGTGATATAAAAAGATTTACCAATCTTTTTTTTTAGATGTGTGTTATTTTATAGACTATAATTAGATTTTATTTTTCAGCTATTTTTCCAACATTTAAATTGCAAAAATGTTTTAAAATACAGTAAACTTGGATCAAATGGAATTCATACACTTTTGGGGGTATAAAATTGTACAACTATAGAGATGCAGCAAATTCTTATACAACTACTACACACCTACCCTGTAGCCTTCGACTTCTAGCTATTCAAGAGAAATGAAAACATTTTTTAAGTCTTATATAAGAATTTTCATAGCAGATTTGGAATAGCCAAATATCCATCAATTAGGGAATGGATAAATGGGTTAGGGTATATAATACAAGAAGTTTCCACTCCACAATTTTAAAAAGTGAACTACTTTTACACTATGCAACATGGATGAACTTCAAAGAAATTATGCTGACTAAAATAATACATGGTATTGAATAATAGGAAAATTAATATGAAGAGAAATTCAAAACAGTGGTTGTTGGAAGGAAATCTGTATTGATTGGAAAGTGAGGAAACTATGGTAGTTATTCTTGGATCTTGATGGGTGTTTGCATTATCCAGGTGGATGCTTTGGTTGACATTCATTGAATTCTACACTAAAGATTTGTATGTTTGATTTCTATAAACTTTTTCTTAGAACTAAATGAACATTGACCCATTGCATCCCATTACCCAGTATATCAGACACCTATAAAAACTTAAATTGAGCAATTACATAATGTCCTATAAAATTATATACACAAATTTTTATAGGTGTCCTATAATATAGGACAATGGGACATAATAGGCTAAACTTTTAACACTTCAGCATGGATATCATGAGTTAAAAGATAAAGTATACTGATATCTGCACTTAGAAAAGAAGTATGGGTAGATGAATAGATATTTGATGGTGTAAGTTGATCCACATGCTTACAAAGTTTTAGGCATTGTCATCTTTTGAAATTTAACCATTCTGGTTGGTATGTAATAGTCTCTTACTTTCCCTAATGATGTCAAAGTACTTTTCCATGTGTTTACTGACTGTTTTTGTACCTTATTTGTTAAGTGTTTGTTCAAATATTTTGTCCATTTAGAAAATAGCTTATTAATGAATGTAATTCTTAGTATTTACAAAGATGTGTTTGGGGAATGATATGAATTGTGTGCACAGCAATTTCACTTCTTGACAGTTATCTCAAAAGATTATATACAATCATTTTTTTTTCATTAATATACTTTATTACGTTAAAAACTAGTAATTTTAGACTGAGATAAAAATCTTAAAAGCAGAAAATACATGAAAAGACAGATTAAATAACAACCAAAAATGACGTACAACAGCTATTCTCTGGTAGCTAAAAATTTTATGCATACTTTAATAAAAACAGCAAAACAAAATTCCATTAAAAATATGTATAAGTAATTCTTTCACTTTTTTGACTCCTTTGGTCCCCTTAACATTTTTTTAAAATTCTTTTTAGATATGTATGATACTAGAGTGTATTTTGACATGTTTACATGGAGAATAACTTAGAATATTCTAATTAGGATCCCATTCTTGTGAATGTACATGATGTGGCATTTCACTGGTGGTGTATTCATATCTACACATAGGAAAGTTATGTTTGATTCATTCTACTCTTTCCTATTCCCACCCTCTCCCTTTCGTTCATTCTTTGTCTAATCCATAAGCTTCTCTCCCCTCCCACTCAGTGTGGGAGCATTCACATATCAGAACATCTTGCCTTTGGTCTTCTGGGATTGGCTTATTTAACTTAGCGTGATGGTCTCCAGATCCATCCATTTACCAGCAAGAGTCATAATCATTCCTTTTTTATGGCTGAGAAATATCCCATTGTATATATGTACCACATTTTCTTTACCTATTCTTCTGATGAAGGGCACCTAGGTTGGTTCCATAGGTTAGCTATTGTGAATTGAGCTGCTATAAACATTAATGTGGCTGTGTCACTGTAGTATGATTTTAAGTCCTGAGGAATGGAATAGCTGGGTCAAAGGGCGGTTCCCCAAGTTTTTGAGAAATCTCCATACTGCTTTCCAGTGTGGCTGTACCAATTTGCAGTCTCACCAGCAATGCATGAGTATACCTTTTTCTCCACATCCTCACTAACATCTATTGTTACAAGTATTCTTGATAATTGTCATTCTGACTAGGGATGGAATCTCAGTGTAATTTTAATCCCTTGCCACTTATTATTAATAAACATGTTCCTGAAATGCAGTCTTACTTTCATAATGTGACAGTGTACTGGGGATTGAACCCAAGGATGTGCTCCACTGAGCTATTTCTCCAGCCCTTTTCTTAAAATTTGAAATGGGGTCTAATTTGCTGAGGCTGAATTCAAATTTGCAATCCTCCTCCTTACCTCAATCTTCAGAGGAGTATCTGAGATCACAGGTATGCAACACTGTGCCAGGCATCATAATTGTTGAAATAAACGTGGCAATTTATAATTTTGTTTTCTAAAACAATGGTTCTCAACATCTGTGCTAAGGTCCTACCTGGCAGGCTAAATCCAGCGCCTGGCCTATTTATTTTCCAGCTAAGTAAAAATGTTGTTCACAATTTTATAGTTTTTTGTTGTTGTTGTTTAAGGTACAGAGATCAACATACTTACTATCTGGCCATTTAAGAATACGTTGGCCAATTCCTGATTTAAGCCATCTTGTTCTTTACTGATTACTTGTTACTTCAAAAGAAATTAAGGTGCAAAGAACTATTTAACCTCACTTCAAATGACACTGGTGATATTTTTAGACTGTTTTCTGGTTTAATTTTATGTCTTCCATACTGCCTTCAAAAATTCCCCAGCCAAGGTTCCCTGAACAACACATATTCTTTGTACATCTCTATTTTTCAGTTCTTTCAGCTGTGCATCCAGAAGTTATATAACCGTCTTAAAAGACGGGTTCTGGATGAGGCTATAAACAGCTCTTATATGGGTTAAATTTTGAATTTTAATGACTCAACATTTTACCAGCTCAGATACTTTCTAAAAGCTATGTTAACCCTGATGACTAGATATCACATAATGGGCAACTTCAGCCACTATATTACATGTGCCTGTAATATCATTCTAGATTAGTTTTTGTCTAAAGCTTGCAACTTTTCTATTTTACCTGTTTGAGTTAAAATTACTTTTCCTCTTCCCTATTAAATATCTTGGTCCAGACTGACCTAAAATGTTCTTCTTTTCAGGAAAAAATCACTTTCCATAACTGTTACCCTTTAGTTCAGAATTTATCAGCAAAACTAGATCATCAGTTTTGATGCTTTGACAACCTAATGAACAAAGTTAAAATTCAAATCCCTCTCTCCAATTTAAAAAATCAGTTTTCTTAGACTGTTTGCCTTAAATTACATATACAAAGTTGTGTGAGAAACTGTTCCATCAATGTTGATTGAAAACTACACACAGGTGACACACTTGGTAGGCTTAAGGCTATATACAAGTTTACCAGGTGATAAAGATTAAACAACAAAAAAAATTCAGAAACACTAATGGGACTTTGGGTATTAAGAACCATACTATTCTGTGAACAAGCTCACAATGAAAACTTTGGGCAATGAGTCTAATGAATTTTGTTGACAAAGGAAGTCAAAAGACATAGAAGTCAGACTGGTCCATTTAAGAAGTTAATATACTTCTCATTGGATAGTAAAAGAAGTCAGGATGGTACATCAACAATATTAAATATTTAAAAAGTTAAACAGCATTAAGACTAATAATTAGCTGCAAAAATCTGAATATAAGTAGCTCTCCAACCTTTAAGATTGACAAAGAGGGAAAAGATAAAACTTAATGTCAGTTTGAGCATTTAAGGTACATATACCAACACTTTCATTAATTTATAGTGATTAATTTTGATTACATTTCTATTGGGACACCAAGCTTTTCCAAGCTCAATAGAAAGAGTTGTTTAATACAATAAAAAAAACAACATAATAAGACTGTAACTGCTGTTTTAAAATTCACTTGGAAGAACAGTAGATCATTTTGAACTTAGGTCAATTTCATAATGCTATAGAGAAATTAGACCAAGGGATAACTGCTAAATATGTAGCTTTTCTTCTTATGCCTTCTACTTAACCTATTCAATAAATCACTAATAAGGATATTCTATGCTCCATCACTGTTCTACCTACAATTTCTAATTTCTAAGACCTTCTCCCCTAATCCCTAACTCAAGAATTCCCTCAGTCTATATTCTTTTTCCCTGAAGCAAAGAGCTATGGTGAGCTCCCCAAATCCCCATCAAGATTGAAGAACATATTCATCCACCTGCAAGAAAGATTATCAACTGAATATATGCCTACTCCAGGAATTACTCTGTGTAAGGTCAAGGTCCCTTTGTAGAGTAGACCATAAACAATACCTAGTTACAGGACAATGCTGAAGGGCCGCCCCAACTTCAGAGGTCCCCAAAAGATCAGTTGAGGTCTTGTGGTAATTATACCACAGCCTAACTTCCTTTGCATCAAGCCCTGCTTCCTTTGCTTCCCCTAACAGTTGAGGATCCTAAAGGCATGCCCAAATCAGCTTTCTGCCCATGAATCTCCATCCCAATCTGCTTCCCAGAGAACCTTACCTGTAATAGCAATCCACATGTGCTTCTCATGATGCATAAAAGAGACTTACTTCATAACTGACCTGAGTATTCCATTTGTTGATGGTCATTTCTGTAGACAATCCATCAAAGGAACATTTCCCAAACACCTCATCTGAGGGAAATGGGAAAAGTCATGACAGCACTTGTTAAGACTATTGATTAAGTAAGAAAGCTATATCCTTGCTAGATTTACAAACAGTATGAGAAAGTACACAATTTCCAGCAAAGGAAAGGTGAGAAAAAAACTACTTGGGAGCACAGACTTTTCCCTTGTCTAAAAACGTAACAATGTTATATAGCAAACAGTGAGAAATAAGTACATATAAGAGTATCAATAAATTAGAGAACAGAAAATAAGTGTAAAAGATATCAAAGTAGCTTTTATTCACTTAATTATTTCTTTCAACTTATAAATGCTATCCCAAATTCTAAAGAAAATGGACTTGAGTGAAATTCTTTTTATTATGAAGATACAGTTCGAAGAACAGAAAGATAATTATAAGCTAGCTTATTGTTCCTTGTAAAAATAATATATGCAAAATTAGTAGAAATTGAAAATCTGAAAATGTTAAGCATCTTCCATATCTTAGTTTTGATCATTTTTGCAGAATAATCAAATAATACTTGAATGAAGAAAGTATCTAATTATTCTATTTTTATTACTAATGCAGTATGCCCCTCAGAGCTTGGCATAGTCTTTAAGAATCATCTGGAGTTTCTGGCTCAGCATGATGTTCCCTCTGGCCTTCAGTCGGCCACTAAAGAATGCCTAGGAAGGAGAGAGGAAAAGAGATGTCAACTGTTATCATGTTACATTTGCCCATTTTTTAAAAAAGATGACTGTTCAGACTGAATACAATTATTAAAAATTCTGGACAACAAAGGCAACTTTTATCTTACAAAGACTCCTATGTATTTTAGAAAAGATGGAATAATTTATATGAAGAAACAGTACTCCCAGACCTATCACAACCCACACTTATAACTGGTTTTGCTCTGCTCCTACATGTGGAGATGAATATTTTATTAAGGATAATATTTATATCAATTCAGAACTTTAAAAGCAGATTAAAGAGATTTGCTATATCTTAATGAAATAGCCATACAATGACAAAATAAGATAGTGTAGCTCTGTGGTGAACACATCATGGCTCCAACACCAGAGCACCAGTTAAAATCCAGGATCTGGCACTTAATAGCAAGGTGAACTTAGTATTTCTGAGCTACAGTCTCCCAGCTATTTAAAAAAAAAAAAAATCAAGGCAACAGTACCTAAATAACACAACTCTGTTGTGTAAGAGAAATAAAGTGTGAAATGCTTAGGTTAATGTCTATATGTGGTAAGAATGTATTGAGCTCATCATTACCAAGCAAAAGGCTGGCATGCTAAGAAAAAGTTCCCATTTGGCCTTTATCTGAGATGATACAGAAACTTGTTTGGGTAACTTAAGTTGTCCCTCAGTATAAATTCCCTACCATAAAATAAAAATAATCAGTCTTTATAGCTTGAGAATATATGAAATGTGAACTGAAAAAGAAGCTATTAGTTTTTTAGCTAACTTAAAAAATAGAAATATTTATACATGTTTAGCATTATAAAGCAGATCCACAAATACAATCTCACTTAAGATACACAACCACCAATTTGAGGTAGGTACATTAAAAGTTCTCATCCCCATTTAAAAGATGAAAAAAAAACAAGTTCAAAGACTTTTAAATAACAAAATAATTTTAAAAATAACTTTTTTTCTTCAGTTTCATGGGTCATTGCTTTTTCTTAAGTTTGTCCAAAACAGCCTGATTAATAAGACTTATCTAAAATAATCCCCCTACCTTGTCATACTCTAATCCAAGGTATGTCAAACTAAGGCCTGAGGGCCAGACCTAATCTGCTACTTGTTTTTGGAAATAGTTTTATCGGAACATAGACACTCCCAATTGTTTCCACATTAATACTACAATGACAGCTGAATAGCTACAACTGAGACCATGGTTATGGTTTAGATGTGTCCCCAAAAGTTCATGTACAAACCAATGCAAAAAGCTTGAGAAGACAATATTGGGTTATGAGAGCCTTAGCCAATCAGTGAATTCCTGATAGGAATTAATTGAGTGGTAACTGAATGGTAGGGTAAGGATAAGTAGGCAGGAATTGGGGTGTGGCTTTGGGTTATATATTTGTAACTGGCAAGAAGAGACCCATCTCTCTGCTTCCTGATCACCATGTAAGCTGCTTCCATCTGCCATACTTTTCTGCCATAATGTCTTGCCTTACCTTGAGCCCAGAAAAATGGAGTCAGCTGTCTATACCTTAGACCTCAGCAACTGTTGAGTCCCCAAATAAACTTCTCCTTTAAAATTATTCTGATCAGGTCTGTTAGTCACAGCAGCAAAAAAAGCTGAATAAAACAACCATCTTACTCCTAAAATGTACAACCTAACACTATGAGACACACGGGAAGTTTGCCAACCACTGCTCCACCCATTACTCTGCCTTATTTTTCTTTATATAAAAGATTCTATTTATTTTCTATTAGTGCTCCAGAACTAAGCTCCCCATGGTAGAAGCACTGCCTTATTCACTGCTAACTAGAATCTGAGACAGATTAGGTACCATATAAATTCCTGGAAAGGAATTAACAGAGCACTCAATGCCAAAAACTATACTAAGCTCTTCATTTATATTATTGGATTTAGTTCTCAAAAACAATACTTGGGGATCATTACAATTATCATACTCATTTTTGAGACCCTAAGATTAAGTGATAGAGCCAAGATTCACTCTATATGATGCTGAAAACCAAATTGTGAACAACTGTATTTCCTAATTCTTTTCAAATTAGTCCTTATATTCTGGAAAATAAGAATATATTCTCAGCTAGTCAAACTACTCTGTTCCTTACAAAGCAACGTAGTTTTTTTTTTTTTTCAAATAAGCATTATGCTTTGCTTATACAGTTAGTCACTGCTATTCTGTACTATATGTTATGATTATAAACAGTCTGTTTTGCTGCTATGTGAAAACTATTTCCTATTAATTATTTATTCAATCATTTGTTTGAACCTCTTCATTCTAAGAATCAGTTAATTCTCTTGCAGTTTCTAGTTACATAATCATGAATTGAAAATAACAAAATTTTCTCCTCTATTCAAACTGCCATGGCTAATCCTCTGTGTGTGTGTGTGTGCGTGCGTGCGTGCACACAGTGGCCAAAAGTTTCAGAATATTAACTAATGGTCAGAGAAGACACTCTTGCCTTAATGACTTTCTACTTTCCACTGAAAGGTCTCTAAATGTTTCACCTTGAGTAATATATTGACTGTTATGTTGAAAGATCCTATCTCTAGTTTTGAAGAAATTCTTAACCTTACCCAGATCAATCATACCTAATCCAAAAATCTGAAATCCAAAACATTTGGGGGTGGTGGGGAGCACAGAGGGGGTGGTAAAGTGGACTGAACCCAGAGGTGCTTAACCACTGATCCATATCCCCAGCCTCTTTTTTTTTTTTTTCCTTTAAGACAGGGTCTCACTAAGTTGCTGAGGCTTGGCTTTGAACTTGCGCTTCTCCTGCCTCAGCCTCTAGGCCAGCAGCATTACAGGCATGTATCACCACACCCGGCTGAAATCTTAAACATCTTTGAGCTACATGTCAACACTCAAAGTTTCAGATCTTGCAATATTTCAGATTTTTGGATGAGATGCTCAACTAGTGAATTTATGCAAATATTCCAAAATTTTCTGATTCTAAGCATTACCAAGAATGAGTATCTAATTTTATGTAGTATTTGCTAATATCATTTTTTAAATTTTAGGAATTTAATTTGTTTTAATTAGTTATAATGCATTTATGCACTTTGATATACTGTCATGTATATTATACATGGGATATAATTTCTCATTTTTGAATGTTTATGTTGCAGAATCATATTGGTCATGTAGTCACATATATACATGAAGTAATAATATCTGTTTCTTTCCACTATCTTTCCTATTTCCACATCCCCTCCTTTTCCCTCCCATCACTTCCCTCTACCTAATCTAAGGTAACACTATTCTTCCCCAGGGCCCCCCCCCGCCTTATTGTGAATTTGGTTTTGTGGGATTGGCTTATTTCGATTAACATGATATTCTCCAACTCCAACCAATTACTGGCAAATGCCATAATTTCACTCTTCTTTAAAGCTGAGTAATATTCCATTGAATACCACATTTTCTTTATCCATGGGTTTTACCTCTGAACTAATGACATGAGAGATTTAAAAGTCTAGCTATGGTTTAATCTTTGTTTTACTATATGATAAGGAATATCACCCAAAATTTCAATTTTAAAAAATGTCAACTGAAACTCTATTTAAAATTACAAATGACTTGTCTTCCAGAATACTGGTACCAACTGTGTTTCCTTCAGATTTGTTTGAAGCAATTTGGAAATCAGCTCAAAAACTATAATTGTCAAACAAGAAGGAATAATGATGAATAAATGAAAAATTTGAGAACATTACCTTCTGAGGGTCAAGCTTGCCCAGAACTACCTGCATGAAATCATCATCTGAAATTATGATAGTCGTATCAGCACAGCCTTTTGCAGGGCCTTTGTATACTTTTCCAGATTCATTTTTCAGGTCAATTGCTGGGAAAAACAGGAAGAAACCAATATGTATCACATTTTTCTTCACAAATGAGGGTATAAGTAGCTAGCCAAATGCAAACAATTTTTAGAGTTTCCAAGCTAATGTGGTACTTATTCTGTCAATAGATTACATATTATCTGTCACTTAGAAAATCCTTTCTTAGATGCATTTTTTTATGAACTAATGTAGAGTAAGATATTCTAAGGAATAAAAGTAGTTGGAATATATATAATTAAGGCCTTTAAGTTCAAAAAGACTACGGTAAGAAATGGAGAAAACTTAAATTTCAGAATAGTTCCTAACTGCGGGGACTGTGGGACACAATCTAGTCACCTTTCAAGTACTTGAATTCATTAAAGATTTCACATATAAATAGTAAAATAATAAAAATAGATTTGAAAAATACTCTAATTATCACTTATTTATAATTTGAGTTTTTAAATTATTCTCTTCCTTAAAAAAAAAAAAAAAAAAAAAAAAGACCTTTTTGACACAAGGATTAACTGTCCCAGAAATAGACTGGGTAATTATTTAAAAACTTACCTCAACATTTATAGAGCATTATACCAAGTTATACCTTAGAAAGTTTAAGCTGTCTTGTATGATCCAAACCATACATACAGGAAAACTAATTCCACTCATTCAGCTTCAACCTATGAACACACCGCCTCTTGCTCCAGTGGGGGAGCTACAATTGCATCTCTCTTCCTAGAGAGTAATACAAAATTCCTGACTTAACAGTCTGGGAAAAGCTATAAATGCTTAATTACTATATTTTGGTTAGCAAGCCCTGCTCCAAAGAGAAAATTACATAACACCAATAGTGCACAGAGGAAATTTTGCTAACTACGCTTAAAAAAGGGGGGGGGATAACTGTTACCTTGGGAAGGGGAAATGGCAAAGCAGGGTCACCATTTCACTTTGCATACTTCACTCACTTCACTAAGTTTCTTATGGGTCAGGAACTATGAGGTACTACAAGTATAATATGAAGAGCAAAGGCTCTGTTCTTAATGACACTTCTGTGAAAATATATTCTAATGTATATACCTGTATAGTTTAAAATAGAGGGCATGGAGTGGGAGAGAATGAAAAGAAAGACTTTGATGGTTTTAATTCTGCACAAGTAAGGCTAAGGCCCACAGTATATATACTGCTAGATAAACAGAGGTATAGATATACATCTCTCTCTCAAGGATAAAGCTGGACACCACATATCTTAATGCTACAGTACAGGAGTGAGGCTTTGTTAATTACAGTTCTTACCTGTCCACTTGCCCTCTCACTCACTTAGGCTGTTTTACCTGCTGCTTTGTAGCTAAGACTTTTGTTAATGATAAAACTTTTCTTTTTCTTTTATTTTTTTATTAGTTGCTCATGACAATACAATGATTTTGACATATCATACATTGAATCAAATGGGGTATAATTTCTCATTTTTCCAAGTGTACAAGTTGCAGAATCACATTGGTTATACAGACACATGTATATACATACAGCAAGAAAGCTAATAACTAATGCTGATAAAAGACTAACAAAGGACTAGTTCCTGCAAGAATACAGGAATGGAACAACTAATTCCACAGTGGCTCTGGTCATGGTCTACAACATGGTTCATACAGAAGAATAATCTAACACAATCACCTTGAATTTACAGGTACCTGTGAGGTCAGGGTTAATCTTATAGTAGAAATGAAGAAACTGATTGCACTTACTTTCTTTTAGTGGTAAATTTATTTTAAATGTTTTACAAATGTTAAACAAAAAGTTACAAAAAGATATTAAGATAAACAAGTCACACAGAAGATGGAAAGCCATAATTATTTTAAGTGGTTTATAAAAGATGCTCTTATGTGTACTTTTGAATAGTAAATGCACATGGGCATAGAATCAGGAGGTGCCAATGGTAAGGGAGAAACAGTCACCGTTGCTAGGGAAATAGAGACCTTGGATATCTCTCCAATTTTCTTTCCAAAGACTTTTTTCTTTAAATGCATGAGATACTTTTCTGAATATCAATCCAAAATTTGAACAAACATTCTTAAATTTTAGTTTATATTCAAGTCAAGAAACCCTAAAGGATGATCTGCTTTGACTGTTAGAAGATGAACACCAAACCAGGAAGCTGTGTGTTCTGATGCTCAAATGCTATCCTCAAGAATGATTATATTCACCAGTTCTCATTCAAAGGATATCTTCATCTAGTCACTATAATAAACACTGAATAATTAATTATACATAATAAATGTCTGGGTTTACTCCAGTTATTAGACTTACCCCTATACAATTACAGTATATAATTTTTTTAAAAACTCAGTACTTACCAAATAATATTTAAGCAAAAATAAATAGTATTTGTATAATCCTGCTATCTAAATATAAATTCCACTATATTCCTACAGTGGAAAAGATTACAAATATATGAAAGGAAGCAAAGTTTAAATCCAGTAGGAAAACAACTAAATTCCTCAATACCAACTGGTTTAAGCTGATTATTCTAAAGAAAACAAATCATATTTTGCTCAGCAACACTATCTTTAGCACATGAAAATAAATCTTTGCAAAAAGTTTCAGTAGTATGGCTATTCTACAGATATTGGATATACTCAACAAATATTTTTCTATTAGAAAGCATGGGATTGTTATTTGTGTATCAAATTCTAAGTTTATCTTGTTTAGTGACAAATGGAAACATGAGAGCCACTGTTCTATAAAGTGAACAGGAACAACAAATCTCCAGTACCAACCCAGATTTTCCCTCTATTTTCTTCCTGTATGCCATTAAGCAAGATAGCAAAACTAATGTTCTCATTTCCAACTAGTAATTCCTTGAACACGGTTTCCAACTCTCAGCCTCCAGCTGTGAACTTACACCTAAACACCAGTGCCCACAATCTAGTTCTACTCTTAGCTGACTCTAGTTTGGATATCACAGCTCATTGTCTTTTCTCCCCAAACTCTCTCTTCTTTTTCCATTTTGCAATTCTAGTAATAGTCAACAACCTCAAACACACAGCATTAATTTAGATTCTTGTTCCTCTTTTTCAGACATTACTAGTAGCCAACAAATCAATTCTTAGTTAATATTTCACATAGGTCTTCTCCTCCCTATTATTTTATTTAGGTCTTTATTCCTTTTCTCTGCAATCCAACAATCCTTGTTTACTTGACCCTGCTATTTCAATTTTTCTGACACAGTTTCTAATAATTAGTCTTGGGGCGGTCTTTTTATGTTTATGGTACCCGACCTCATAAAGAATTTGGCACACAGTGAAATACACAAATACTTGTTGACTGAATCAAATCTCCCATTCTCTGAAAGCTAAAGACACTTTCTCCTTGTCTCTTCCCATATGTTCCATGAGAATTATTTATATAAAAGTACCTTATCTGAATGCCTCCAACTGGATATGTTTTAGAATTCAGAATTTTTCAAATTTTAGGAAAAAACTGATACACAAAATATGATACATAATATCTACATATTATAGTGTTGTACCTTTGGAATTCTTTTCTATGAAGAAATTATTTCTACTCTTGACTAATTCACCTTAGGTGAGTTAAATAAAAGAAATAACATAGAAGTTCAAGTTATGCTGTGCCAGCAGAAAAATGGAGGGGAAAAAAACTTTCCATTTTCAGAGTTTTGGAGTTTTTAAAGTTTCAGATCAGAGTAACTATGTTTTAATTTTCAGGAGCACAGTTGTAAGTAGAGTCTTATTCTTTTACCTTACTGTGTGAGCTCTGAGTCTTTCATCTTTCATTTCCTCTAAAGTTTTACTGTTGCACAGAACAACAGAACAGAATTCACTAGGACAATTTTGGTTGATTTTAGAAATTAGTAATAATAAATACCATAATATATAATTTAGGGGCTTGGGTTGTGGCTCAGTGGTGCTTGCCTAACACATGTGAGGCATTGGGTTCAATTCTCAGCACCACATTAAAAAAAAACTGAAGATACCTTGTTCATCTACAACTAAAAAAAATTTTTTAAAAATCTTATATATAAAATGTTTCAATGGCACCCTATGTTACTATATATTTCACTCATATTAAAAAAAATGTCACTATCCTTACAATAGACCTATTTTAATAGAAGGTAAGGCATACAATCTTGGTACTTTAGATAGAATGGCTGCCTTTGAACTGTTTTCTTCATGGCTTTTAGTCTTATTAAAACATGTTGTTAGGCTAATATGTGTTACAGTACTAAAAGCTAGAAAAAGATTAAATCATAGCCTTTTCTGAGTTAAGCACAAGATCAAGTGGAAGGTGAAACACAATTATGAGTTGTGTTTTTCCTTGTGTGACCTCTAGTAACCTCTAGTTACTTAGGGAAGCACCACCTATGAATAATGCTTTTATTAATCAATTCTAAATCTATACTTATGATCAAAAAATTGGCCCCTGGTGCAAGTGAGATATGACTTCCTTTCCAAAAGCCCCTCATTGAGGCCTTCTCTGACTTTCTACACCTCTCAGATCTGCCCTTTTGGCCCATAGAGAAGAGGAAGGACTCTGGATTATCTCAGCTTTGCAAGACAAAGGCCACACTGCCCTCACCCAGGCAACCCTCCTGCTATGTAGCAATGAACTATAGGCCACAGAGAAAAAAATCCTCCCCAAGAACAGCTAATAATCCCCCTCCTCCATAATCAAAACCAACATAAGTCCAGGTAACACCAGAACTTTCTAATTCTCTCTAGACTTAGACTTATTTAGTTTGAAAAGACTTCCCCAAACACACACATTGCCCAAAGATGCTGGCTATCAAATAAATGGGTGAATGTTTTTCAAAGTTTTAAGATCGATTTGATTTTTGGCTTTGATAAATAAGAACCCAAAGAGGAGATGCGAAAAAAAACTATATGGCATCAATAATTAACAATTAACAAAATTCCAATATTCCCAGTGAAATCATATAGGGGAAGGGCTTTTCCTAGATTACCTAAAGGTAATTTTTAAATGTAAGAGCATTTTCTAATATTGTCTGTGAATAAAGTATCACCAAAAAAAAGTGGAGAATCTTATGTATTATCAACATATTACAGAAAATTATCATTTGTCTAAAGTGAACCACCAGTGTTTTCTAACTCTTTCTAACATACTTTCATCCATAGTGAAACATTGAATTCCAACATGGAAGAAGGAAAAAAGAATTATAATGATGGCATCTATGTATACACTGTTAATCTATGAAGTTATTTCAAAAAATTAGATACTTTGAAAAATAATTAGGAGAAATAAATACACATAACATTTTTGTCCTCTTTTATCTCCTTTCTGAATTAACCTCCTGTAAGCACAAATGACTTTCAGAAGAACAAAAATATTCAAAAGGTGAAATGTGGATATTGTAAGTGTATGTCCTTACTTTCTTTTTCATACCAATTTATATGAAGTCCTATATAATGAACATATGCTGCTTAAAAAGAATAGCAAACACTATATTTAAAAGAATTATTTATATTTAACCAAAACCAATTGGACAGAACTTCAAAATATTTCAGTTGATTTAAATATTTCAGAGGTTAAAATACTCTAAAACATAAGTAAAGTCGCATAACAGATGCAAAAAAATGTTTTAATTTTTGTTCTAAGCACTTATAGTGATTCTTCAGTTGCAATGAGTAATAAAATAATTTAATTTTCAAGGCAATTAAATGGGTACCTTTAAAGAACAATCTTAGAATAAAATAGAAATTGTCATATTAGTGTATGCTCTGTAAAAATCCAAAACATTTTTTTCTGTAAAACAGGTACATTAGGTACAGGGTGTACAAATGACAAGTGAAAAGATGTTTCTTTCTACCAATTGTAGGGTGTCAAAAACACAGCCTACAGAGCTTGCATTGAGGTACCAACATGGTATTCTATACTTATACACTGTCCCAAGGAAGAGTTAGAATCAGATTTGAGTCAGGTCTAAAATTTTAGATGGTCCTGGAGTATAAGCCAATCACAGACCCCCTCCAGGAGTTCCATGTCATTCCAGAGGCTCCTAGCCAATCTCAACTACATGGGATCTCACTGTGTCTCACAATTATGAAAGGAAAAAGCTTTGAGTTAAAAACTACTTTGGATACTGTGCTGCTTTTCTTCTATTAATAGATAGGTTCAGGGGACCAGCGCTGCTTGACTAATAGTGAAAGAATCCTGTCCTTTGGGACTTTCAGGTAGAAAAGCATGAGAAATCAAAGTTTCAGTGAGTATTCACTGGCATATCATATTTCTTTAACAACCCTAGAGGTTAAAATACTCTAAAACATATAAGTAAAGTCACACAACAGATGCAAAAGACGTGGTAAAAATTTTTCCTGTGATCATTTTATCCTCTAATTTCACTTTATAAAATGGTACCAGGGTCTTTTTGGACCTCCATACTAATAAAATATATATAATTGTTTTCTTTCTGCATCAAATTGATTTAACTGTTTATATTTCTAATGTGCCACTCTAATAGATAATTTCCCTAAACAAATAGTAACATAGGATTATAATCTTTACATACCAAGAAAATAGTTATGATCTTATGCCAATAATGGAAATAATTCAAATTATTGTTTTGAGATAAATAAAACAATTTTAAAATTATCAAATATAATGGCTTAAAATTACTTCATTTGACTAAAGGAGGTTGAAAATTAAGGAAGCATACAGCTACTGTATAAGTATACTAGTCCCTTAGTATTAGTTCCAGGACATCCCTTGAATATCAAAACCCAAGGATGCTCAAGCCCCTTATATAAAAAGGTACAGCCAGGCATGGTGGCACATGCTTGTAATCCCAGTAGCTCAGGAGGCTGAGGCAGGAGGATCCTGAATTCAAAGCCAGTCTCAGCAACTTAGACCCTGTCTCTAGATTTAAAAGAGTTGTGGATATGACTAGTGGTTAAGCACCCCTGGTACACCCTCACCCCCCATAAAAGGGTGTTGAATTTCCATATATCCTATGCACATGTTCCCATATATCATCTCTAGATTATTTACAGCACCCAATCCAATGTAAATAGTTGTTTATGTTTTTCCTTGTCATTATTCCTTAGATGTTTAGTATAGATGCAAGCAACACAACCCTAACTGCATTTTCAATCTGTGGCTGATAAAAATCCTTGGATGTGGAACCTATATATATGGAAGTACCAACTGTACTAATTCTAGGTATTATAATGAAATCCTCAAAATAAATGTTTTTATTGTTATCTTACAAACCTTAAGATGTAGGAATTACTTACCTTCAAAAAGACTATCTCTATGACAAGGGTATTTTATTTATGAAGAGTTACCTCGGAAAATTATAAAGTCGGGGATATGACTTACTCCACTTAGCTGCAATGTCTCCACCTTTAGTGATATGCCACTCAAACACAGCTTTTACTTTCTTTACCACCTCACGCCCAACTTCCTTAAGGCGCCGACCTATTTCCTCAAACACAAGAGTACTTTGAAGCTCGCCACCCTAACAAAAGGAGAAAATTTATTTTAAAAGTTCTGTAAAAATAACAAACACAAAAATGATTACAAATATATGTGTGGTATAAAATTGATTTTAAAAACTGCAGGTAAAACAATTTTTTTTTTCATAGTAGGCTTCTTTGACACTCATGTCACCCAAAACCTTAGTTCTTTTAACAAGATTCTAATTTTATCAGCATTCAAACATAATATTTTTAAAGAAAACTAGGAACTGGATGATATATGTCCAATTGTCCAGAAAGGCAATCAACTTCTGTGGTCTGATCTTTATAAAATGGGACTAAATTACATGATGACTAAACTCAGAAGCTCTAAAGCTTCTGAGTTTTGTTTTAGGCACCAGGTATTGAACCCAGGAGCGCTTAACCACCAAGTCATTTCCCCAGCTCTTTTTTATTAGATAGGGTCTTGCTGACTTGCTTAGGGCCTTGCTAAGCTGCTGAGGTTGGATTTGAACTCTCAATCCTCCTGCCTCAGCCTCCGGAGTCACTGGGATCACAGGCGTGTGCCATTACACCCAGCTTCATAAGTTTTTGATCTTGGATAATTCCTGAGATTTTAATTTTCAGTCAGTTTATGACAAAAAAATTAAAGATCATAGTATATAAAAATCTCAATATTATCAAATTAATATTTTAGAGACAAAATATAAGTATTTTAATCAAATCTCAGAGAATACAAATTTTTTAATTAAAAAATGCTATTGTTTTCATACTTGCATACAAATAAAAAAATACATATTTTTCTCAAATATTTTCTCAAACAACTGATTTGTTAACTAAGAAAATTATCTTGAAAGATAACAATAACCTACAAACAAAAATGTTTTTAAAAATTTGTAAGTTACCAAAATATTCCTTATTCCAGGTTTGAATTGGTGTCCTTTAATAATTATCTTTTTATACCTCTTAATTTTCTAAGATACACTGAACATTCTTAAGTTGATCTTAACCAAAATTCATAAATAAGTCAGTGATTTATATACCAGTTTTTATAACCTACCTCAGAGGGTGTCTTAGCTGAAATATCTGATTTGGGCACAAGATCCACATATGCATTTGAAATGACAATGTCTCCAGTTTCTTGGACCTTATAAGGGTAAAAAACAAACAGGACAGGAGGAAGTTCATTCCACTGATTTCGATGCAAATAAAATTTCATTTTAAAATGCTATGTCATTTAAAAGAAATTTGTAATTTTGTTTCATGTGATAAAAATTAATAAATGACAAGATGAATAAATCTGAAGTTCTTCTGATTTTAATATAATTGTTATTAACGCTGCTGTGGAGACCTTTAAAAAAACAACTATAAACTGGTAGTTTGGGGGATGGGACCTATTTAAATTGGTTTGAAGTGCAGCCTGGAAGTTGGTATTTTGAGATTTTTTCCCCCCGGAACACACGGAAAGCCGGAGTAAAAAGTGCCATATTCCTGAAGAGTAAAAGACAGAGTACAATGTCCACATACAGTATACTCAGAATACATTTGTTCTGTTAATATGGAATAAAAATAGCTAGAAACAGATCATAGTGGTCTTTTTAAAAGTATTAATTCTAGTTTGAACTTTTAGATAACAAGTACACACTGCATAAACTAAACGTCTAGCCTTTGGCCAAAACAGTCATTAAAGGAATTTTAATTCTTCCTTTCAAATTATTCCAATGGCTATTTCACAGAAATTATCCTATCCTTTTGTATCAATACCAATAAGTTTAAGGAAGCATTTATTAAAACTTCGATTTTTTAACAATCAAGAACTATGTAATGTTTTGAACTAATAATAAAAAAAATTGTAATGCAAAAAAACCCAAAGTACATGTATAAAGGCATAAATTGGCATGAACATAGTTTATATACAGAGATATGAAAAATTGTGCTCTATATGTGTAATATGAATTGTAATGCATTCCCTGCTGCCGTGTATTTAAAAAAAATAAAATATTTTTAAAAAAAGCTAATTTTCTCTTAATTACTTCCCTTCATACTTTAGAGAAAAAAATAATTTTGTTCATTCTACTTGAAATTAAATATAGTGAAAAGTACGAAAAGAGACAAAAAATGAACAAAATGCATATTAGTAAAGTACTTTCTCAAACAAGTCAAGCACAGCACTTTAAAACATTGGTTTAAATGTAACAGGAAGGAAGGAGTCTTATATATATTAGTAATAAAAAGAGTATCTCTAATTACTATGGGAAAAATAACAAATATACTGAAAGGATAAGAAGGCATGCTTAAAACTGCAAGAATGACTTCTTGGTCTGTTAAGTTTTTATTCACAGAAATGTATGTACTGTTCACTGCTAGCACTGTTTGATACCGTCGTGGTTCTCAACACTTTTAGTTCATAACCTTATCTGAAAAATTAAACTTACACAAAACAATTAGAGAACAAGAGGGCTCTAGAATATGTGGCACAGATAGTAACTGTGTGTACATATGGGTTGGAAAGAGGGGAGGAGTAAGAGACTGCCTCTAAGAGTAAGGCAGAACTTGAAGTCCTTAAAACAAGAAGAATTTGAAAAGAATATATGCATAGATTAGGCAGGAAAACAGTATAAGCATCAGGAAGAAATTAGGACTAAAGCAATCATATAAGCAAAATTTTTCAAAGTTATCAATTTGAATATAAAAAAAGATAGTTAAAAGAGGGTGCTTCCTAGAATCAGGCTGATCTGGGTTTATACCTCAGCTCAACCACTTACTATGTGGCCATGAGCAAACAATGACATCAAGATTTTCTTAAGAACCTAGATTCTCTTGTATTAGGGTTAGGGTTAGGGTTAGGGTTAGGGTTAATGTTGTAATGCATTTTAAAGTTTATAGTACAGCCTATTTACAGTTAAGAGAGTTGTTAAACCTGCTTTATGTAGTACAAAATGACCAGACAGTTTGTTTTTGCTTTGTGGTAGTAGGAATCAAATCCAAGGCCTTGCACATGTTAGGCAAGTGCTCTACCACTAAGCTAAATCCTCAGCTTTTTTTTTTTTTTTTTTCTTTGAGACAGGGTTCTCAGTATTTCCCTAGGCTGGCCTCAAACTTGTAATCTTCTGCCTCAGTCTCTCAAGTAGCTAGAATTACAGATGTGCACCTGCATATTTTTTTTTAAATCTCACAAATAAAACAGTGATTGCATGTCCTTTTTCTCTTTTAGTGGAACATTGCTAATTCCAAAATTAACTCTATAGGGAGATATACCATTATTTGCTTTGTTATGTATTAAACGATTAAGCTCAGGTTTCCCAATTATGCAAACACAGTAAATATTCAAATATTCTTTCAAAGTTACCATAAGTGATGTTATTTGTTACTCAATATTAAGTTTTTATAGGTGTTCCACATCTGGGACTAAATGAATTCATTAGGCCCAGATTACATTGCAATGTGTGAATTTTTATATAATCAAGATATATGATTTCTGTCCAGATAAAAAAACAGAATCTTATTGTTCTGTAGGAAATTAGTTTTGTCTCTATCTCAGCAAAATTATTTTAGAACTAAAATAAAGTGAATCAAATTCCATGTATAACTACAATGCTAAAAAAAAATCAAAGATACTATTGATAAAAATATGTTTTTTCTCACATCCATACTACTAACAACAATAACAAAAGCTATCAGGAGCAAAGTAACTTTATTATTCATACCTTAGTTTGAAAATGAATCCTGTTTCCTTCCTTCCACATTTCAGTTTGTAGAGTTTGTCCCGGATATACTGGTTTCGCAAAACGAGTCTTTTAGGGAGGGGGGAAAGAAAGTGGGGATTAAAAGTCCTAAAATAAAACTATTATACTAGGGAGGGGAAACTAGGGTGGTTAGAGAACATAAAGAAAATAGAGGCTTAAAAATATTTAAACTCAAACTATCAACAAATTAGTAGAGAAATACTATAGATACTGCATTAATAAGCTAAAATTCTTTCAAATATTGAATCAATTTGAATCAAGATACTACGAAGTATCTTGACAAATCAAGAAACAAAACCATAATCATTAGGTGAGTTACATAACAACCACAGGTACTTAAAGAGTTAAACATGGTCTAAGTCAGGGTATAAGGACTGACTGGTATATAAAGCAAAGTAATTCTTACTAGTTCATAATTTTCTATATTATTTCATTGAATCTGTACACAATTAGATAATTAAACATAGCGATACTAAAGAGCATGAAAACAATGTTATCAAGGGCAAGAGATTAGAAAATGCATTTTCACTACTGCATGGGGTATAAACTAATAAAATATCTAAGGCAATATCGAGTACCTTCAAAAACTTTTAAGTGTACATCTTTTGACTTTATGCAAAAATACTGAGAGCACGGATATTTTCTCTTATTTAAAATGGATAAACATTTGAAAAGTATAAAAACTAAAAATAATATGCAGCCATCACATTACAGAAAGCATGTTTATTAGAGTTCAAATACAGCTACTTTACATTTTCTGTTAAATTAACGGAAATTACAAAAAAGAAAAATGAAAATCTTTTTAAAACAGATGCTGATATCTATGTATACACCTAATTTATAAAATAATCCAATGTTACTTTATATACAGAGATATGAAAAATGGTGTTCATATGTGTAATAAGAATTGTGATGCATTCCGCTGTCATGTATTTAAAAAAATAAAAGCAATTAAAAAAAAACACCAAAAAACCATATAGGATATCCTTTGTGGTACATGGGTAAAACAGCTATTTATAGCTACAAAAGGAAAATGTGCAGACTGCCAACTCAATGAAATAATTAAAATGTCTATTGTTGCAATATAGTACTTATTTTAAACACTAAACTTCTTTAATCATAGAAAATAAAGAACTAATATTCAAATTACATAATAATGTTCATATACCTTAATTGCCTTGAACCTTGACACATCATTATCCGCAAACTGCCGTAAAACATGCCTGGCAGAAAATCCAAAGGTACATAATCCGTGTAATATGGGCTTCTCAAAGCCTAAAAAAAAAAAAAAAAAAAAATACAGAATTTAGGTGGATATAGACAATCTCATGTTAAAAAAAAAAAAAAAAAAAAAAGTACCAAGTTAATTCAGGATTTTTAAAATAGTTTTTAAATTAGCCTGAACTATACCATCTATTTTAAGAAACATGGAAAATATTTTTTGCAAATAATGGTTTCTGATAGAAAATCATGAAATTAATAAATAAGAAAAGGATGTGAGATCTGGGGGGAAAAAAGAATTATTAGTTTTAATTGTGACATGAAATCACCCATGGTGATCTATTTCAAAATCTGTGTACACACACCGTTGATTCCTCCCTGTCATTGCTCTCTTCTAAGAAATATCCTTGTCCTTTATGTTAACTTAGCCTTCCCCATAGTCCTATTCTAGATCTTACACTAGCAGGAGTTCACTCCACCATAACCTGAATTTCAAGTATATCATTTTCCGAACACTACTTCCATAACTAGTTTTAAAAAATATTTTTAGTTATAGATGGATCTTTAGCATAAATATAATAAGAGATCTTTTTAAAAAATGTTACTCAAATTACCTGTCATAAGTAGCAGCAGCTAACATTCTTCATTGATAGACTATCAACTCACCTGCAAGGTTAGCAAAGTTAGGGTCAATGTGTAAGGGATTCCAGTCTCCACTGAGGCGGTACAAAGCAGCCTGTGAAGAAAGAATCCTAAAAGTCACTAGTATTCATTTAAAATAGGAAATATGGGAGATCCAAGATGGCGGGCTAAAGGGAAGCAGCATTCTGTGTCACTCTGTGATCTGTGATTAAAGTAGTGGGAATACTGTTTCACTGGGAGTGATAGAGGACCCCCACAGCTGTACCAGCCCAGGAATCATGGCCACCGTGCAGCACAGGGCTCCAGGCCTCACTCAGCATCAGAGCAGAGCCCCCGACTACTTGCTCACGCAGGGCTCCCTGGTGCCCCAATAGAACCACCAGCATCAGCACCTGGGCAGGACTCCTTACTATCTATCTGTACAGGAATCCCAGATGCCAATCACACACAGGACCATCCAACTGCTACCCACACATAAAAACTCTGGCTGCCACTCCCTTGTGGACCCTCATCTACCAACATGGGGCTCCCCGGTATCCTCCACCTTGGAACTCTGAAAGGACTGCCATAGTCCCCTACGCACGGAAGCCTGCCTGCACCAGGAGACATAGCACAGGCTCTTAAAACACTGACAGCCACAATATTGCGTGCCACAGAGCTGAATCTCTGAACACATCATCACCCAATGACATCACCCGCTCCCCCAACCCGATCTGACTCCCCAACCCTGAAAGTAGCTGCCTCCATCTTGGGTCACCTTTGTTGCCACCTTTAGTTGGGGCAACTCCCAGTTTTGAACTCCAGCTGGGCAGGTACCTATAATCCCCCTTTCCCTGGAAGCCACTAACGGCACAGTGACTGCCCAATACAAAACAGCTCACCAAGACAGATGCTTAGCACCAACAAGACCTCAGGAGAGAAAGGTCTCCAGTTAGGAAGTAGAAAGGGAGAGGATGAGTGAGATACAATTTAGAAACTAGAGAGCAGGAACTGTGAGGCCTACAGGAGATATAAGAAGATAAGACCAGATGCCCACATCACATAAGTGGACCCCAAAGGAGAACCTTGGGGTGAGGTGTCCCATAGGGGACAGGTAGATGCCATAACCCACTTCCAGGTGCCCTGCACCCAAGACCACCCCTCCCAACCTGGTAACCTTCACCATCCTGAGGGTGGAGATACCAGCAAACCAGAGACAACCCCACCTATTGGATGAGGAGGGAAGCAGGAAAGATACTGATCTCTATCCCCCCCCCAAAAAAAAATCCTTGTTTCTTCATTCGAGGTCTTTTTTTTTTTTCCTCTCTCCCTCTCTATTCTCCTGCCCTCATATCCCCAACACATGTGAAACCAAGTACTTTGCACGAATTAGGATACTGAGGACTAGGATGTCTAATAGTATATTACAGTTGTGTTGTATAATCTCTTCTCCTATTTTACATTTTTTATTTTTCTTAATATTGATGTTTTGTATACTCTACTGTCTTCCCACTTACTTGTCTACCTAAAATCACTTCCTCTTCACCTGCTACTAACCATCTTCTTTAGAGTCCTCTTTCACACTTCCTAAACTCTAATAACTAAATCCTTACCTCCTACCCCCTCCCCAAATCTCATCATACACCTCACCCCCGGTTCTTTGTCCATCATCAGAAACTGTAAACCCTTTTGCAAACCTACAGTTTATATTAAAGATAATAATTGAACTCACCATTTCTGTATATTGTGACCAAGCTGTAAATATCTTAATAGCAACTACTTGGTTTAAGGTTATATAGTGTTTGTATTTGGGATCTGTTAACATTGTTCTTCCCCTCCTTAAAGGAGAGGCATCGGAACCCTGCAGGAGCACTATAAGCATATGGGGTAAAAATGATAACACCTTGAATCCACAGTGCTGGAAGGGAAGAGACATGAACAACATGAAAAAACAAGGGAAGAAAGTGCGCCAAACAAACCAACATGCTACATTATTAGAGTCCATGGCCAGCACAGCAAAAGAAATGACTGAGGAGTTCAGAATGAACATAATTAAAATGTTCTGTGAATTAAAGGATGATATAAGAGAACAAATACAGGCAGTAAAAGATCATTTCTACAAAGAGCTACATAAGCAAGCACAGAAATCAAAAGATTACTTTAACAAGAAGATAAAGGTCCTGAAAAAAAACCACCAAACAAATTCTTGAAATGAAAGAAACAATAAACCAAATTAAAAGTTCAAATGAAAGCATCACCAACAGAGTAGACCACTTGGAGATAGGACCTCAGATAATGAAGACAAAATATATAAACTGAAAAGAATATAGACCACACTGTGAAGAAAATGGTAAGAAACCATGGGCAGAACATTCAAGAAATACGGAATAGCATAAAAAGACCAAATTAAAAGAGTTATTGTGACAGAGGAAAGCATAGAGTTCCAAACAAAAGGAATGAACAATCTATTCAATGAAATACTATCAGAAAACTTTCCAAACATGAAGAATGAATTGGAAAACCAAATTTAAGAAGCCTACAAAATGCCAAATGTACAAAATCACAATAAATTCACATCAAGGAACATTATAATGAAAATGCCTAGCATAAAGGAGAGAATTATAAAAGTCACAAAAGAAAGGAATCAGATTACATAGAGGAGGAAACCAATTAAATTATATGCAGATTTTTCAACCTAGACTCTAAAAATTAGAAGATCTTGGAACAACATATATCAAGCTCTGAAAGAAAATGGATGCCAACCAAGAATCTTATATCCAGCAAAACTAGATTTGATAATGAAATAAACGCCTTCCATGATAAACAAAAGATAAAATAATTTACACTAGAAAGCCTGCCCTGCAGAACATCCTCAGCAAAACATTCCACGAGGAGGAAATGAAAATCAGCAGAGGGAGGTATTATAATAAAGGAAAAACTAATCAAAGGGGAAACCAAGTCAAACTAAATAAGAAAAACAAAAATGGCTGGGAATACAAATCATGTCTCAATAATAACCCTGAATATTAATGGCCTAAACTCACCAATCAAAAGATAGAAACTGACAGATTGGATTTTTTAAAAAGACCCAACATTATGCTATCTCCAAGAGACTCATCTCATAGAAAAAGAAACATCCACAGACTGAAGGTGAAAGATTGGGAAAAATCACACTACTCACATGGTCTGCAGAAACAAGTAGGGGTTTCCATCCTTACACCAAAAATTGAGACTTTAAGCTATGTTAACCAAAAAGGGATAAAGAAGGAGATTTCATACTGCTCAAGGGAACCATACACCAACAAGACATGACAATTATAAATACATATGCCTCAAGCAATGGAACATCTATGTTCATCAAAAAACTCTTTTCAAGTTCCAGAGTCAAACAGACCACAATATAATAATTCTGAGTGACTTTAACACACCTCTTCACCACTGAATGAATTATCCAAACAAAAGCTGAACAAAGAAACTATAGAACTCAATAATACAATCAATAACATATACTTGCCAGACATATATAGAATATTTCATCCATCAATGAGTGAATACACTTTCTTCTCAGTAGCACATGGATCTTTCTCTAAAATAGACCATACATTATGCCACAAAGCAACTCTTAAAAAATACAAAAAAGTAGAGATACTACCCCGAATTTTATCAGATCACAATGGAATGAAATTAGAAATCAATGACAAAATAAAAAATAAAAATTACTCCAACACCCGGAGACTAAATAACATGCTACTGAATGAACAATGGGTTGCAAAAGACATTAAGGAGGAGATTAAAATATTCTTAGAGGTAAATGAGAACACGAACACAACATATCAAAATCTCTGGGACACTATGAAAGCAGTACTAAGGGGAAAGTTCATTGCATGGAGTTCATTCCTTAAAAGAAGAAAAAGTTAACAAATAAATAACCTTACATACATATCAAAGCCAGAGAGAAAGAACAAATAAACACCAAAAGCAGAAGAGGGAAATAATTAAAATTAGAGCTGAAATCAATGAAATTGAAACAAAAGGAACAACTGAAAAGAATTGACAAAACAAAAAGTTGGTTCTTTGAAAAAAAATAAAATTGACAGACCCTTAGCTATGCTAACGAAGAGAAGGAGACAGAAAACTCAAATTACTAACATACATGAAGAAAAAGGTAACATCACAACAGACACTGCAAAAATACAGAAAATAATTAGAAATTATTTTGAAAACTTGTACTCCAATAAAATAGAAAATATCGAAAGCATCGACAAATTTCTTAAATCATATCATTTGCCCAAATTGAATCGGGATGATATACACAATTTAAATAGACCAATAAAAGATGCCATCAGAACCCTACCAACCAAGAAAAGCCTAGGACCAGATGGATACACAGCTGACTTCTATAAGCCTTTAAGGAAAAACTAATACCAATATTCTTCAATTTATTTTAGGAAATAGAAAAAGAGGGAGCACTTCCAAACTCATTCTATGAGGCCAATATCACCTGATCCCAAAACTGGACAAAGACACATCAAAGAAAGAAAACTTCAGACCAATATCTCTAATGAACATACATGCAAAAACTTCTCAATAAAATCCTGGCAAACCAAAAACAAAAACATATCAAAAAGATAATGCACTGCGATCAAGTGGGATTCATCCCAGGGATGCAAAGTTGGTTCAACATACAGAAATCAATAAATATAATTAATTCATCACACATCAATAGATGCAGAAAAGGCATTCAACAAAATACAGCAACGCTTCAAATTCAAAACACTAGAAAAATTAGAGATAACAGGAACATAGCTCAACATCATAAAGGCTATCTATGCCAAGCCCCAGGCCAACATCATTCTAAATGGAGACAAATTGAAGGCATTCCTTCTAAAACCTGGAACAAGACAGGGATACCCTCTTTCACCACTTCTATTTAACATAGTTCTTAAAACACTGGCCAGAGCAATTAGACGAAAGAAATTAAAGGGATATGGATAGGAAAAGAAGAACTCAAATTAGCACTATTTGCTGAGGACATGATTCTATACCCAAAAAATTCCACAAGAAAACTTCTAGAACTAGTAAATGAATTCAGCAAATTAGCAGGATATAAATCAACACCCATAAGTCAAAGACATTTTTGTATATCAGTGACAAATCCTCTGAAAGGGAAACGAGGAAAACTATACCATTTATCTTTATTTTATTTTTATGTGGTGCTGAGAATCGAACCCAGTGCCTCACGCATGCCAGGCGAGTGTGCTACCACTTGAGCCACATCCTCAGCCCTACACCATTTATAACAGCCCCCAGAAAAATAAAATACTTGGAAATCAAATTAATAAAAAAAAAAAGGTGAAAGACATATACAATGAAAACTACAGAACGCTAAAGAAAGAAATTTAAAAAGACCTTAGAAGATGGAAAGATCTACCTTGCTCTTGGATAGGCAGAATTAATATTATCAAAAAGACCATACTACCAAAAGCACTATATAGATTTGATGCAATTCTAGTCAAAATTTCAATGGCATTCCTCACAGAAATAGAAAAAGCAGTTAGAAAATATATCTGGAAAAATAAGAGACCCAAAATAGCTAAAGCAATCCTTAGCAGGAAGAGGGAAGCAGGTTGCATCACTATACTAGACCTTAAACTATACTACAGAGCAATAGTAACAAAAACAGCATGGTACTGGCACCAAAACAGACTGGTAGACCAATGGTACAGAATAAAGAACACAGAGACTAACCCACAAAATTACAATTATCTCATATTAGACAAAGGCACCAAAAACATACATTGGAGAAAAGATACCCTCTTCAACAAATGGTGCTGGGAAAACTGGAAATCCATATGCAACAAAATGAAATTAAACCCCTATCTCTCACCATGC